>NW_012150064.1:1210704-1233953 GCF_000956105.1 Propithecus coquereli | reverse complement strand
CAAACTAGTACAACCTCTGTGGAAAGCAATATGGAGATACCTCAAAGAGCTACAAGTAGAACTACCATTTGATACAGCAATCCCATTACTGAGCATCTACCCAAAGGAACAAAAGATATTCTATAAAAAAGACATCTGCACTTGAATGTTTATAGAAGCACAATTCACAATTGCAAAGATGTGGAAACAACCCAAGTACCCATCAATACATGAGTGGATTAATAAAATGTGGTATATGTATGCTATGGAGTTCTACTCAGCCACAAAAAAGATGGTGATCTAGCACCTCTTATATTATCCTGGATAGAGCTGGAGCCCATTCTACTAAGTGAAGTATCACAAGAATGGAAAAACAAGCACCATGTGTACTCATCATCAAACTGGTATTAACTGACTTAACTGACCAACACTTAAGTGCACATATAATAGTAACTTTCATTTGGTGTTGGGCAGGTGGGAGGGGTGAGGAGGGGATGGGTATATTGACATCTAAAGGGTGCAGTGTGCACCGTCTGGGGGTGTCCACACTTGAAGCTCTGACTTGGGTGGGGCAAAGGCAATATATGTAACCTAAACATTTGTACCCCCATAATATGTTGAAGAAAAAAAAAAGTAAAAACAAACAGTGGCAATTGTTTAACATCACAGTTGCCCGAGGTAGCAATACCAGTATGGGCAAACAAGAGTCTGACCAAAAAACTTAAAAGAATCTTGTGGAGAGTAAGATGTTTATGGCGGAATTTGAAAAGCTCAGAAATATTCCCTGGCAATCTAGAAGGCCATGTGCATATGCAGAGTTGTGTGTGTGTCCTCAAGAAAGACCCAAAAGGAAGCCAATCTTTCACCTTTAGGTGACCTCAAGGTCTTGCATGAGCAGGGCTTGAAGAATAAGGCAGAATTGTAAACTGCCTCACTAAATGTTGAAGACATGATTCAACTCACACAGAGCCCCTTGGAAAAGCCTGAGAGACTTAACTGATTCCAAACATTTAAGGAAATCTCTGCCCAATCATTAGCTGACCAGTAACATAACAAAGCAGAGCATACATTGGTCACACAGTCACTTAAAACAAAGAATACAGATTGTACAGAATTAGCCCAGGAAAGTCACTAAACAAACAGAAGGAAAAACAGAAAAGGAAAATAACAAAAACAAACACCAAAGAAGTGAGGTCTGATTTCAAGAATTATCACAGTATATTATCTAAAATTGAGATAGTTTACAACAACAACAAAATGAGATGCACATAGAAATGGGAGATATGGCCCATACACAAGAAAAAAGAAAAGTTTATAAAAACTGTTCCTAAGGGAGCCTAGATGTTGGCCTTTCTAGACAAAGATTTTAAATAATCTATCATAAATATATTCAAGGAACTGAAAGAAATCATGTCTAAATAATTAAGAAAAGCAAGACAATGTTTCATCAAAGAAAGAATGTTAATAGAAAAAAAACCAAGTAGAAATTCTAGAGCTGAAAAGTACAACAACAAAAATAAGAAATTTATTAGAGGGGCTCAACAGCAGATTTGAGCAAGCAGAAATAACAATCAGTGCAACTAAAGATAGGTCAATTTAGATTTTCTAGTCTGAGGAACAGAGAAAAAAAAAGAATGAAGAAAAATGAGCCTATTGGACACCCTCAAGAATATTAACATAAGCATAATGGAGTCCCAGAAAGAGAGGAGGGAGGGAGGAAGAGAAAGGAAGGAAGGGGGTAAGGAGAAAGGGAGCAGAGGTGGGGATCTGGGTGGAGACAGAGAGAGAAAGAGAGAAAATAAATGGGCAGAAAGAATATTTGAAGAAATAATGTCCAAGAACTTCCCACGTTTGATAAAAGTAAAAAACATAAACATTAACCTGCACATCCAAGCAAATCAACAAACTTCAAGTGGAATAAACTCAAGGAAATCTACACACAGATATAACATACTAAACCTACTGAGAGCCAAATATGAGAGAATTTTGAAAGCACCAAGAGAGAAATGACTTATCATGTACAGGAGGTTCTCTATAATATTTACAGTACTTTTCTCATGAGAAATCACGGAGACCAGAATGTAGTGGGATGATATATAGCTGCAAAGGCCTACATTACAAAAGAATAAATATTCTTAATGATGTAACTTAAAACCCCATGGATAAATAAAAAGAGCAAGCAAAACCTAAAGGTAGCAGAAGGAAGGAAATGAAGAAAATTACAGTGGAAATAAATGAAATACGGAATAGAAAAGCAATAGAATCAACAAAAGCAAAAACTGGTTCTTTGAAAAGATCAACATAATGCATAAACCTTTAGCTATACTGATCATAAAAAAGAGAGAAGGATCAAATTACTAAAATCAGTGAACATTACTACAGACTGTATAGAAATAAGAATGATTATAAGAAAATAATATGAACAATTGTATACCAAAAAATTAGATAACCTAGATTAAATAGAAAAATTCTTATAAACTCACAAATTACCAGAACTGAATCAAGAAGAAATAAAAATTTTGTGGATTCCTTAGGTTTCTTTAGAAAAAAAGATCATATCATCTATAAACAAGGATAATTTGGCTTCTTCCTTTCCAGTTAGGATGCCCTTTATTTTTCCTCTTGTCTGATTGCTCTAGCTAAACTTCTAGTACTATGTTGAATAACAGTGGTAGAAAAAATCCATAATAAGTAAAAAGATTGAATAAGTGAACAAAACCTCCCAAGAAAGAAAAGTCCAAGTCTCCATGGTTGTTTGAACTGGTGATTTATACCAAATATTTTAAGAATTAATGCTAATCCTTCTTAAAATTTTCCGAAAAATAGAATGTAAGGGAAAAACTTCCAAACTCATTTTATGAATTACTATGATGCCAAATCTAGATAAAAATATCACAAGAAAAATATAGACCAATGTCCCCTGTGAATATTGATGAAAAAATCCTCAACATAATACAAGTAAACTGAACAGTGTCATGTTAAGTGGATTATACACTATGACCAAGTGGGATTTATCCCAGGAATTCAGGTATGATTCAATATATAAAAATAAATTAATACAATACACTGCATTAATAAGAATAAGGAAATACTTCGCATGATCATCTCAATGCAGAAAAAACATGTGAAAAATCTACACCCTTTCATGATAAAAACAACCAAAAAATCAGGAGTAGGAGGAAATATTCTCAACATGCTAAAGGACATTTATAAAAACCAATAGCATACTCAATAGTGAAAACTAAAAACTTTTAAGGTCAGGGACAAGACAATGATATCTACTTTTGCCATTTCTATTCAACATTGTTCTGGAAGATCTAGCCAGAACAATTAGGCAATAAAAAGAAATGAAAGGCACACCAATGGGAAAGGAAGAATTAAAATTATCTTTATTTACAGATGACATAATTTTATACATAGAATTTCTAAAAAAAATCTCATAGGGCTAGAAAATGAATTTAGCAATGTTGTTAGACACAAGAAGAACACACACACAAAATTAGTTGTACGTCTATACAACAGCAGGAAATATTCCAAAAGGGATATTAAGGAAAAAAATCATTTGTAATAGCATCTAAGATGATAAGATATTTAGGAAAAAATTTAACTGAGCAAAAATAAAATTTGTTTACTGAAAAGTAGAAAATATGGCTGAAAGAAATTAAAGAAGACCTAAGAAAATAGAAAGTCATCTGTTTTATGTATTCAAAGATTTAATATTCCTAGGTGTTTTATTTTATTTGTAGCAATTGTGAATATATTAATACTTAACCAAGGAGGGGAAAGAGCTCTACAAAGAGAACTACAAAACACAGAGGAAAGAAATGGCAGATGATATAAACGTATGGAAAACATATCTTGCTCATGAAAACGTAGACTCAACATTGTTAAAATGTCCATACTACTCAAAGTGATTTACACCTTCAATGCAATCTCCAGAAAAATACCAATGTCATATTTCACAGAACTAGAAAAAATAATTCTATGCTTTGCTTGGAACCAAAAAGGAGCCTGAATAGCTAAAACATTTTTAAGCAAAAGAAACAAATCTGGAGGCATCACATTACCAGACTTCAAGCTATACTACAAGGCTATAGTAAACAAAACAGCATGGTATAGGCACAAAATGGAGACATAGACCAACGGAACAGAGCAGAAAACTCAGACATAAAACCATCCACATACAGCCAACTGATCTTTGACAAAGGAGACAACAATATACACTGGGGAAAAGATCCTTATTCAATAAATGGTGCTGGGAAAATTGGATAGCCACATGCAGAAGAATAAAACAGGATCCATATCTCTCACCACTCACCAAAATTAATTCAAGATGGATAACAGACTTAAACCTAAGACATGAAACCATAAGAATTCCAGAAAAAAAATGTTGGAAAAACTCTTCTAGATATCAGCCTAGGCAAAGAATTTATGAAGAAGAACCCAATGTCAATCATGGCAACAACAAAAATTAAAAAATGGAATTTCATTAAACTAAAAAACTTCTGCAAAGCTAAGGAAACAATCAACAGAGCAAACAGAAAAACTATAGACTGGGAGAAAATATTCACAAGCTACACATCCAATACAGGGCTAATAACCAGAATTTGCAAAGAACTCAAGCAAATCAACAATAAAAAACCAACTAATCCTATTAAAAAGCAGGTAAAAGATATGAACAGAAGCTTTTCAAAAGAAGGTAGACAAATGGCCAATAAACAAATGAAAAAATGTTCAACATGAGTAATCATCAGGAAATTGCAAATTAACATTACAATGAGATATCACTTTACCCCAGTCAGAATGGCTTTTATTAAAAAGTCCAAAAACAATAGATGCTGGCATGGATGCAGAGAGAAAGGAATGCTTATACACTGTTGGTTGGACTGCAATGTAGTATAACCTCTCTGGAAAGCAGTATGGAGATTCCTCAAAGAACTAAAAGTATACCTATCATTGGATTCAGAAATCCCACTATTGGGTATTTACCCAAAGGAAAAGAAGACTTTTCATCCAAAAGACACCTGCACTTGAATGTTTATTGCAACACAATTCACAATTTCGAAGATTTGGAATCAACCCAAATGCCCATAAATTCATTAATAGGTTAACAAAATATGGTATATGTATACTATTCAGCCATGAAGAAGAATGACTTAATGCCTTCTGCAACAATTTGGATGGAACTAGAGACCATTACCCTAAGTGAAGTATCCAAAGAATGGAAAAACAAATATCACATGTACTCACTCTTAAATTGGAACTAACCAATGGGAACACTTGTGCATAGAGGGAAGTAAAACTCAATGGAAATCAAGCAGTGGGGAGGGGGAAGAAGGGGATGGGTGACAGTCTACCTAATCGGTACTATGAACACTATCTGGGGGATGGGCACACTTATAAACATTACTCAAGCATTATAAAAGTGATCCATGTAACCAAAAATATCTGTACCCCATAATACTTTGAAATTAAAAAAAAGATTTAATATTTGTTAAGAGGGCAAAACTACAAAACTATCCACAATGATCTGCACATTCAATAAAATCCCTATCAAAATCCCAGTGACCTAAAAATGTCATGCAGAAATGGAAAAGCTGCTTATAAAATTCATACAAAATTGCAAGGGACCAAGAATAGACAAAACAATATTGGAAAAGAGAAACAAATTTGGAGGTCTCACATTTTCCTGTTTCAAAAATTACTTCAAAGCTACACTAAATGAAAAAGTATGATATTGATGTCACACTAGACATATAGATACAATGGAATGGAATTGAGAGTCCAGAAATAAATCCATACATCTATGGTCATTTGATTTTCAACAAGAGTATGAAGACCATTCAATGGCCAAAACCAGTCTCTTCAACAAGTGATGCTGGAACAACTCAATATCCAATTGCAAAAAATAAAGTTGACCCATATGTCATATCACATATAAAAATTAACTCAAAATTGATCAAATATCTAGATGTAAAAGCTAAAACTATAAAACTCTTAGAAGAAAACCTAGGGGTAAATCTTTTTGACCTTGGATTTAGCAATAGAGTCTTAGATATGACACTACAAACTCAAACAACAACAAAAATTGGTATTTATCAAAATTAAAAACTTGTAAATCAAAGAATACTATCATAAAAGTGAAAAGACAATATACAGGAAGGGATAAAATATTTGCAAATCACACTTTTGTTAAGGGACTATTATTTGGAATATATAATAGCCTCTAACAACTCAATGACAAAAATACAAATAATCCAATTAAAAAATGAGCAAAGTACTTGAATAGTCATTTCTCTAAAGAAGATATACAAATGTCCAGAGATGCACAACATCATTAGTAATTAGGGAAATGAATATCAAAACCACAATGAGGTACTACTTAACACCTATTGGGACGGCTATAACAAACAAAAGAATAAAACAAATTATAATGTAACAAGTGATGAAAAGGATGTGGAAAAAATATCTTGTACATAGCTTTGGGATGTAAATGTTACAGCTACTTTTAAAAACAGATTGGTGATTTCTCAAAAAAGACATAGAATTACTACATGACTCAGCAACTCCCCTTTTAGGTAAAATACCCCAAATAATTTAAAACAGGTATTCAAACAAAAACTTGTACATGTATATTCTTATCAGCAGTATTCAAAATAACCAAAAGGCAGAAATAACCCAAGTGTCCATCAACTGATGAATAAACAAAATGTGGTCTATCCATACAATGAAATATTATTCAGTCATAAAAAGGAATTAAGTACTGATACCTGCTAAAATATCAATAAACTTTAAAAACATTATGCTAAATCAAAGGAGATACAAATGTCCACATATTGTATGATTCAATTTATGTGAAATGTCCAGGTTATGTAAACCCATAGAGATAGAAAGTGGATTGGAGGTTGTGAGGGTTTATGAGGAAAGGGTAATGAGGTGTAAATGCTTAATGACTGTGAAGTTTTCTATTGGTGTGATGAATTATTTTAGAGCTGGATAGAGGTTACAGTTGTACAACATTTTGAATGTACTAAGTGCCATTGAGTTGTATACTATAGAATGATTATTTTATGTGATTTAAATTTTATCTCAATAAAAACAATCCCTCCGTTAAATAGCAACCACCTTTGTGGTATGCACCACATGTGAAAAGCATACTTATTCTGTTTCCTACTCACTGTTTGGCTTGGGCTATCCTGGTCATCTTTCAGGTGGTTGCCGTATTCTTTTTGTGTTTTCTTCTGCTTGCTCTCAGCAGTGCATCCTTTCAGGGTTTACCAGGGACACAGGTGTATAGGGTTGAAACCATTAAGGCCTGGTGGTGTAAGCAGTCACATCTCACTCTTCAGCAGCTACGTTATGGCAGATCAGTTGGTAAAGGAGGCAGGAGAGGCAGAGCAAAAGGCCTGAGATATAATGTTTGAATGCAGAGGCACCAAGGATATGTCAGGTACTTTCTTTATAAATGTTCATTTATTTTGTGTATACATTTTTATAACTTGTATTATTGTTAATTAAACCCATTGTAATCTATAAAGACTCCTGCTCTGAACCCTCTGGTAAAACAAAAAGTACCCTCTTAGTTGTTTTATAAGTTGTATTTATAGATAATAAATGGACTGATAATTTGGGGGCATGGTTGTAATAGGGAAAAGGTGTTTTTCAGAAATTGGTGTAAAACAAAGATATGCAAAGAACTAAGATTGATAATTTTAGATTTAAGCTCTACAACTGGGGCTTTTAAATTCCTTTTATATTTTTTAAAAAACTGAGTTTAAAATGTTCTCCCTATTTTACAATTGAGAAAAGGTAGCTCTATAGTGCCCTTCTAAGCCTAATATTCTGTTATTTTATAAATTGAAGTACAGGGTAGTTAAGGACATACCTCAGTTCACCCCGCAAACCAAACCTGGAATTAGAAACTTACCCTCAAGAGAAAGCATGGGGTAATGGAAGGGTCAACTAACCCTGCCTTGGGGATGACCAGAGATTACTCACTTCACTTCTCTGGATTTAGCTTCCCGATATATAGATAAAGGGGTTGAGCTAGGGATCCCCAGGGACTCTTACAGACTTTTTGTTATGTTTTATTCCATTGTTTGGTATTTTGAATGATGCTGTTTCCCTAATCACAACCATTTCCTCATACTTCTAAAGTACAATCCCTATCCAAAAATACCTTTTCCTTCTTAAGCTTATTTTGATTAAAGTTAAGGTAATGAGACACTAAATACATGTTTAGTAATAGAGCTGTCATGTAAAACTAAATACAGGAAATGTCAGCATCTGGATGCTCATTGGTGTAGCCGCCAAATATAACCACTATTATTTGTCTTTAAAGGAAATCATAACTTCATTGAACAATTAATTAACTTTTAAATAAGATATAAAATATTTACTTTTTTTGATTCTCCCTGGATAATTTGTGAAATTCAAACATTATATTTTCCTTTGAAAATATTTTCAAAATGACTATATTTGTCTTAAATACTATTTTAATGTGCTTACAACCTTATGGGAGAAATTACTTTCTTTGGTAAAAATTTTCAAATGACAATTTTAGAAGTATAAGAGTAAAATCAGAATATATAATGTTATTTAAGGTTTAGCATTCTATTTTTTATTTATTTATGTATTTATTTTGAGACAGAGTCTCACTGTGTTGCCCGGGCTAGAGTGCCATGGCGTCAGCCTAGCTCACAGCAACCTCAAACTCCTGGGCTCAAGTGATCCTCCTGCCTCAGCCTCCCGAGTAGCTGGGACTACAGGCATGCGCCACCATGCCCGGCTAATTTTTTCTATATATTTTTAGTTGTCCAATTAATTTCTTTCTATTTTTAGTAGAGACGGGGTCTGGCTCTTGCTCAGGGTGGTTTTGAACTCCTGAGCTCAAACAATCCGCCCGCCTCGGCCTTCCAGAGTGCTAGGATTACAGGCATGAGCCACCGCGCCCGGCCAAGGTTTAGCATTCTAAACATCACATTGTAAAACCCAATCTTTTCCCTGAATTTGTAATATGATTTGTAACAGAGCCATCCTACTTTATACTTCGTTTGGAATTTTAAACTTTTTAAAGAAATATAATTTCAATTTGGTTTTGATTTTTAATTTAAAAATTTTAAGTGTAAGCAAGTTGTGTGTGTGTGTGTGTGTGTGTGTGTGTGTGTGTGTGTTGGAGATAGTCTAAGGAGTATAAGTAAAGAAACAAATTTTGATTTTTTAATAATGTATATTCAGAAAAAAATTATACATATCTTTTTTCAGGTTTCTTGATCAAAATTTATAATAATTACAATAGCAATAATAATAAAGGTATAATCACATACTTGATCACAAAATTTATTTAATTCAATTTTTTTTACAACAGATACAACATTATCTTTGAGCAATGCATGCATTTCTGCCACTCAAACAAACTTAGCATTTGAATTGATTTCACTCATGCAAGCACTAAAACATTGCCTGACCTGGTTGGTTTTATTGCCTTTGAAAGAATTATTACAATGCCTTAAATTAGTAGCATCTGTAGCCACTAAAATCTTTGTATGGTCTACTCCGTCATTCATCTGAGAAGGAAAATTTCTTCAAGTCGTTCTCACATCACAGACTTTCCACTGGGGTAAAGATTGGAATATTTTTCACATGTTGGAATTTGGAACTATTAAGAGGATCCAGCTAGACATAGAATTTGTATCATTTTCCCAACATAAATCCTTCTTGCAGAATTGTTTGATTTTTACATATGTCAGGAAAAGGTCCCAAACTTCTGGGACCAGTTGCTTCTAGTTGAAGAGTAAGTCATGAGGAGGCCAACAGGATTGAACTCCTACACTCAGCTCATAGAAAATTCACAAACTGCTCTGTGGCATGTCAGTTTAGGAGGTAAGAATAGATGTTGGTGGCTTAATACAGGAACATTCAATATCTGGTTTATTTAATGAATACTTAAGCAATATGCTTGATTTTGAGAGGATGACAAAAATTTGCTCCTAGCCCTCAAGGAATTTAGAATTTAATTAAGAAGAAAGGATATGCATTGTTTGGTATGATTATTTGCTTTTTCACATGGATATACTAGGAGCCAAGTAAAAGAATGAGGAGGATTTATATTGGCAGAAGGGAAAGGGAAAACTTGACACATACATCATGACTGTGAGATACAAGTGTGTCTAGACTGTTATTTTGGAAATGGGGAATCATCAGAATGATGGACATTAAAATATGGTCTTTAGAAGTGAAGCTGAAAAGAAAGACATGTAAAAGAAGTATTAAAAAAATAGAGTGAGCAAGATTTTTTCTTTGGCCTTTGGAATGTGAGGCCTAATGGCTTAAAGAAGAATAATAAATGTCTTTGAGATTTTTGCTTGAATGTTTGGGAGAATAATTTTTTCCACCAGCTAAAAATTGGTAAGTCCCTTTAAAATACTAGGACGACATGCTTTAGGGGCCAATTAAATAAAAAACAGACCTCTTTCAGCCCCTGAAGTCTCTAGGGTTGTTTTCAAATTTCCTCAAAGTAGCTTTGGGTGTAATTTCACAATGGAACTGTCCTGGAAGACTTTTTAACTGAATTATAGCTGCTTTTGAGTCCTTGGAGCATCCTAGGTGACGAAATTTATAAGAAATCTCTTAGGTTATTTTGGCAAGATAGAGAAGATTAAGAGGTGAATTTCAAGACCAAACTGGGCTCCCAACTTCACTTGAGCAAAATAGCATTTAGGTTACTATAAATGATAACATGGCAGTGGTTCTCATATTAAAAGTGAGCCTGGAAATCACCCAGGATCCATGGACTTTACCCCAGACTTACTGATTGAGAATATCAGTAATGTAGATATCCAGGCTTAACTATGTACATTTTTCACAAGCACCCCAGGATACTCCAATGTAAGTAGTCCAAGGACTTCACTGAGAAACACTGGCTAAAACTTAGTACAGATTCCTCAGCTTAATCTTGTCCCTAGGGTTGGATATTTTCAGTATTTTGCAAGACACAGGGTTTGAGTTTGTAGTCCATTAATGTGTTTGTATGTGTGTGTAGTAAGCAAACATCGGGAAGTTTGCTATCCCTTTGATATGTACCCCTGCTTGCTCTTAGAACCATTAGGATGGTATTACTGGGCAGGAGGCTTGAAATGAAAATAGGGATTTAAAAATGAAATGGAAATCCAAATGTTAAAGAAATCCTTCTTTTGCTTTCTGTCCGTGTTTTATTTGCCTTAATAAATCACTTTCCTCCTCTCTATATTTTGACCAAAGTCTCAAACAATCCTGCTTGTGATATCCACAGCATTGAGTTTTGTTATATTCAGTGTGATTCAATAAATTTGAACCTCAGAAAGCTTTTACCTTTAAACTTCCCAGATGACAGAATTAGTGACTGTCTATTATAAAAATGGAGGCAAGGGAGTCATTTGGTAACCCAGAAAGATACCTTAGTGACATCCTTTAAAAATATATGCCACATGCTTCTGTTTCCAATGTGGAGGAAATTGCTGATTTCTCCACCACTGTGAAAAAGTGTATGGCATGCCTTTTTAGTGTTGACAGCACCCTGGCTGGAACCCCCTTCTTGTGGTGACACCTGCCAGGGAAGCCCACATCAGGCAAACATCTGGGAGTTCTCTTATGTAAGGCAGAATGTGATTGTTTCCAGACTTGCTAGTCAGGCTCTCTCACTGAGCACAGTTCCAAGATGATTAGCATATGCCTAAAATGGATAACTGAGTCTCTATATTTCAGGAGCTTCAACTGTATCCGTGAAATCCCAACTAATTTTGGAACAGCTCAAAGGTATAGCTAGGTCCCCACAATTCTAACATAGAACACTCTTTAAAAAACTCACGTGCTGATTCATTATACATACTTGTTTCTGATATGTATGCTGAAGGCTAGCCCTATGTGCCATCAGGAAAGAAGATAAGTCAGGCACTCACCTGGCTGTTTTGGTTTATATGATGCAAAAACTTCTTTCAGACTGAGTTTTGTATTATACTGATGGTTTTGTGGCATGGATGAATACTTCCTTAGTAGATCAAGTGATACCTGATGACCTTTGGAGGGCATTGTATGGAAGTTTCCATCAAGCTATCTTGTCTCTGCTTAGAAATTCCTCATTGGAGTCATTGTATATAGAGAACTTCCAAGAATTGCTAAAATAACACATGCAGCTGGAATAAATCGAACAAATCTGCTATTTTAAATTATTACTTTATAGATGACACTGGTGAGAAAAATAATTTTTGAAAAATGGATATATCAATGTAATTATGCAATAAAAATAAGCTGTGAGCTCACTAGAAACAATTACATAATGATGTGCTTGTACAACAAGGTAGTCATCTTCCTTTTAATAATTCCCCATGTTGTATGTGGTAAGCATTTGGCCTCTTCCCCTGAATTCTCACTTAAAACTCAAAATTATCTTGTGGTATATCACAAGTAATGGTATTAGTGACAAGGGATGACTGTCCCCAAACAAATAAGGAGTAGAGTTTTATTTTCTAGGGAAGAGAATTACTAAAGACAAGCAGTTATTTTGTATTTTTTTCTATTTATCAAACCAACAGCAACTTTACCCACCTCTGCTTGTTATTTAACTGTAACCCTGTGCTGTGCCATTTTTCAAAATATAAAAGAGTCATTTCTCAGAGACTTTAGGAATCTTGATGGATACCATGAGACAAAAATTAGATAATAGGTAAATTTATCTCAATTTATTGAGGCCATAAGAAGTAGCCAAGAATTCTTGACGAGAGTGAAACACATCAGTTAGAAAAGTTGATAGGAAAAGATAAAATGAAATAGTGTCACAGAATTAAGTATACACAACTGAGAAAAGTGATTTCTCAATTTAAAGTATTATTACTTTAGCCAAAAGATAGTATTCTCCTTTATTTTATATGCTAACAATTAATAGACACCTAAATCACTTAACACAAACAAATTACATATATAATGAATGTGAATCTTTAGTGTGGTATAGCATATTGAAATGCCATATGGCTGGTGTAATTGTCTATGTACAGTTGCAAAGATTATTTTTAGACCAGCGGTCCTTTTTTTTTATTTCAGCATATTATGGGGGTACAAATGTTTAGGCCCTTTCTTCATTCCTTACAGATCCTTGTAGTTAAGCACAAGGGGAAAATGTCATGGCCTATTCAGGCAAACAACAAAATAAGAGCCTATTAGAAAGAAATTGGGAGACTTTTTCAAATAGTAAATCAATAACCTTTAGTGTTTGATGGAAATTACAATTTTAAATAAAATTAGGCCTTAAGGACAGAAAAAGTAAGTTTTATAGCAAAAATTATGATGGAAATATACAATCGTGGTATAAATTTGCATTCATTTCTGATGTTTATTTTGCTGCTGTTCTTTGTTGGTTTTGTTTTAAAAGGGGAAAAGCATAGAAAGTCAATCTCTTCCTTAGGCCACAAGAGAAGGATCTGATCTTCAGCTGGCAGAGTAAGACTATTTGTAAACAAAAGATCTTCATCTTAGGGTTAGAGTGGCACTTGAACCTGAAGAGTTGAGGGCAAGAGGCTTGGGCACCCATATGTTTATTTAGGCTCATGGTCCCTCATCTTCTGAAACAATGTCAGTGAAGGGTTCAGGGTTTCCCTTTATAGGAGAGCAGTGGAACTCAGTGCTATGAACTGAATTGTGTCCCCCCTCAAATTCATATGTTGAAGGCCTAACCCCCAATGAGGTGGTATTAGAGATAGGGTCTTTGGGAGGTAATTAGATTTTGATGAGGTCATGAGAGTAGGACCCTCATAATGGTATTAGTTCCCTTATAGGAAAAGACCAGAGATAGTTTGCTTCCCCCATTCTTGATCTTGGACTTCCCAGTCTCCAGAACTGTGAGCAATAAATGTCTGTTGTTTAAGCCACCCAGTCTATGGTGTTTTGTTATAGTAATCCAAGCTGACTAAAACAGTGAGGTTAGATTAAACAGAGCTAAAAAATTTAGGTTGAATAAGGAAGATGATTTTGCCTTAGGGCCTGTTTATATGAATATGTCTCTAAATTTTAAAATGCTTAAAGCAGATTACATGATTAAATAGCATGTGCTTTACAAAACTTACTTGTGGGGAAGAGTATTATTACATATGTATTTTTATTCTCTTTTTCATGCCTGTAGAGAGCCCCAATTTTAATTATATGGACATGATCTGGTATCACTATTTACCTTCTGGCATCTTCTGTGAGTTAGAAACAGTAAGGCCAAGAAGAAATGAAAGTTTCTTACAGGCAAATCTTGAAAACTGAGATCTAAGCAGTGACTGAAAATATCATTAAACTGAAGATTGCTTTATACATTATTTTAAGATTCCTAACCATTTTGAAAGTAACTATCCTATGCTCTCTGACCTTTTATATTTCCCTTTACCTTAAGGCTTAAGCCAAAGTATAAAGACACATTCATTTAGTGGTGTAATTATGCTGTTGCACATAATTTATGATTGTTTAAAACTTAAAAATAGCAAAAAAAGTAGATTTTAAAAGCTCTGGCAGCAGTTACATTAAACAAATTATAAAAATCTGAATTGACTCAGTTGTGAGGCACTCTGGGACTTTTGAAATGGGGATAAGAAGGGGTACTTATTTGGGGGGTACTTATCCTAACCTAAGAAGGAGAGATAGGACTAAGCCTGTAATTGTAGAATATTAGTACCTATAGTTAAATGAGGTTGGGTTAAGCAGACACAAGGTTATGAAATAAGTATTCCTCAGCTTTACCAAGCACCAATCACCCAGGTTATCATACTAAAGTGCTTCTTTGTAATGATTTTGCACTACCATATAGTTTACCAGAACATAATTTAGGTTGGAAATGAAGACACAGACTATTTTTAGTTTTTGTTGGCAATATCAAAAATGTATTAAGTATTTATGAAAATGAACATGTATATCAGGGGAGTGAGGAGAAGAGTAGGAAATGTGAACACAGTGAACTTGAATAAGGAAAATGTAGTCAAAATGTATGTGACTATAGCAGAGTCACTGAGCACAGGGACCATTTTCCTTTGCTTCTTCTGGTGGCTTGGGTTCCCCATTTCAACCCAGATTTAGCTCCTCTAATTCTGCCATCCAGCCTGTACATGTCCATCTATTGCTATGTAGGCTAGTCCTCAGAATTCTGACTAGTTTAGAGACAACCTTAGCTCTTTGACTCTGGGTGGTTTCCCTCTCCCTGTGGGTAGTTAATTTCTTCAGTTGGAAACTCGCTGCATTGGTGCTCCAAGTCTTGAGGCCTGGGTTGTGTGTTTATCTCCTCATTGAGGGTCTCTCTCTCCTTCTTCCATTTCCCTACAAATCTGTAGGATCCTATCGTCTGGAGCAGGAGCCAGGTGAACCACAGGATTTTTCAGGAATTTTGGCCTTCATTATACCTGTATGACAGCCTTTAGTGGCTACCATTGTGTTCTAATGCTTACACTATCTCTGGCATCACCTCCTTACTCTGCTTCCCAGTGGTTTGTTGCCATGCGTTTCCAGGGCCCTTCTTCTTGGCCCTGACCACCCTGAATGGTGGAAGCATAAAATTTGGCCCAAAGTTCCCAAAGCATCTTTTGTCTTAGTTCCAGGCTCTGTCTCCTGTAGCAAAAAAAGCCATTAACTGTACATACCTCTCCAGGTTTCCTGAGATGCCATCAATCCTCTAATCTTTCATGTTATCAAATGTATGTCTGATATACCAGAGGCATGTTGGCATAATTCATAATGGTGTGTCTGCTGAAGAGTGAAAATATGACATCCAAACTCCTAAGCCCATAACTTAAGGTGAAACTAGAACAAATAAATGCAGAGTTTTAGATAAATTTTTCCTTAGCACAGAAGGTATTAAATTTCTAAAAGTTCTCTCTATGGTTATAAAAGATTAATAAAAATAATTAAGTTGATGAAGTCAATGTGTTTTTTCTTAACTCAATCTTTTTGTTCTAAACTGTATTAGTTCTCTTCTATGAAAAATGAGGAAATTAATACACTAACACTTCATTCTCAACCTTCCCGCCTCAAAATTTTTATTTTTACATTTCCAAGTTTTATACCATTATGTTCTAAAATCATAATTTGCACATTTGTTTAGTCTCAGGTCTATATTCAAATGGATTCATTCCTTACCAGTAATACTTTTTCAAGAGCTTCTATAATTTTTTTTAAAGCTCATGATGTGATTCTGATGCATAGTAAGGGTTCAGAACTGCTACTGCTTTAGGGTCATTGAGTGAGGCCTTTTTTTCTTTTCTTTTTTCTTTTTTATCAGGAAATTACTAAGTGCCAGAATTCAGAAGACTTTAGTTTGGGTTTATGCAATTTCTTTAAGGAAGAGCCCTTTGAGTTTTTACTATGATAGGAAGAAGTCTAGCTGTCTGAAGTTCTAGGTGAAAAAAGACAAGTAAGGATATAAGTATTTCATATATACTGACTTTTTTTTCAGCATATTATGGGGGTACAGATGTTTAGGTTACATATGTGCTGACTTTTAATTAATCTATGGATATCAGACTCTCTGCAGAGTTTTTGATGGTGTTGTATCTTCCTCCTAAACTGAACATATTATAAAGCAGTGGTTCTCAAAGTATGGTCCTGGGGCCAGCAGCATTAACATAAGCTGGAAATTTTTCAGAGTTATAAATAAGAAACTTTGGGGTGAGGTCCAGAAATCTGTGTTTTAACAAGCCCCCCAAGGGATTTTGATGCACACTCAAGTTTGGGAACCACTAGGAAAGAAAATCAAAGTGTGATCCATGTGTCTATAGAGGTTAGAAATGTAATGTTGTTTATGTATTTCCTAAGCTAGATTTCATTGAAGACATGCATTTTGTATAGCTGTGATGTATCTTTATTTATTTATGATTGTCAAATAAAAATTGTGTTTATCCTGTACAACATGATATTTTTAAATATATATACATTGTTGAATGACTGAATCTAGTTGATTAGCATATGTGTTTCCTCAAATACTTATCATTTTTTTGTGATGAGAACACTTAAAATCTACTCTTTAAGTGATTTTAAGAACATATTGTTTTATTTTTATTTAGTTACATTTTTAGAGATGAAGTATAACTCTGTCACCCAGGCTTGGGTACAGTGTGATCATAGCTCACTGCAGCCTTCAACTCCTGGACTCAAGCAATCCTCCTGCCTTTGCCTCCCAAGTAGGTAATAATACATTGTTATTAACTATAGTAACCATGTTGTACAATAGCTCTCTTGAACATATTGCTTCTATCTAACTGAAATTTTGGATCCTTTCATCAACATTGTCACTGGCCCTGGTAACTACCATTGTACTCTCTGCTTGTATGAGTTCAAATTTTTAGATCCCATATATGAGTGAGATCATGCAGTATTTGTTTTTCTGTCCCTAGCTTACTTCACTTAATGTAATATTGTCTAGGTTCATCCATGTTGTGACAAATGACAGGAATCTTTCTTTTATAAGGCCGAATAGTGTTCCATTGTGTTTATATATATAACACATTTCTTTACCCATTCATCTGTTGAAGAACACTTTGGTTGATTCAATATCTTGGGTTTTGTGAATAATATTGCATTGAACATAGGAGTGCAGACATTTCTTAGACAATAATTTCATTTTCTTTTGAACATATACCCAGTAGTGGGATTGCTGGATCATATGGTAGTTCTATATTAATTTTTTGAGGAACCTCCATCCTGTTTTCCATATTAGATATATCACTTTACATTCCCACCAGCAGTGCACAAGGGTTCCCTTTCTGCACATCCTCACTAACGCTTATCTTTTATTTATTTATTTATTTATTTGGTGATAGCCATTCTAACAAGTGTGAGGTTATATCTCATTTTGGTTTTATTATAATGTGCATTTCCCTGAAGATTAGTGATGTTTAACATTTTTTTCATGTATCTGTTGTCCATTTGTATGTCTTCTTTTGAGAAATGTATATTTAGATCCTTTGGCTATTTTTTTTTTTGTGAAGATAGGGTCTTACTATTATTCTCAGGCTAAGCTCAAACTCCTGGGTACAAATGATCCTCCCACTTAAAACTACAGGCATGCAGCACCACACCCTGATCCCCTTAACCATGTTTTAATCTGGTTATTTGTTTTCTTGCTATTGAGTTGTTTGAGTTCATTATATATTTTGGATATTACCCTTTTTCTTATCAGATGTTTGGTTTGCAAATATTTTCTGTCATTCTGTAAGTTGTCTCTTAACTCCCTTGATTATTTTCTTGCTGCGCGGAAGCTTTTTAGTTTGATGTAATCCGGTCTATCTATTTTTGCTTTTGCTGCCTGTGATTTAAGGGTCATATCCAAAAAATTTTTGCATATACCAATGTCATGGAGCTTTTCCTCTGTGTTTTCTTCTAGTAGTTTTACAGTTTCAGGTCTTACATGGAAGTCTTTAATACATTTTGAGGTGATTTTTTTGTATATGATTTGATATAATGGTCTAATTTCAATATTCTGCAAGTGCATATCTAGTTTTGAAAGTGAATTTATTGAAGAGACTGTCCTTTTTCATTGTGCATTCTTGGCATCTTGTTGAAAATCAATTGATAGTAAATACTTGGGTTGCTTTCTGGGCTCTCTATTCCATTCTGTTGTTCTAGATGTCTGTTTTTATGCAAGTAACATGCTGTAGTGATTACTACAGCTTTGTGGTATATTTTGAAATGAGGTAGTGTGAAGCGTGATGCTTACGGCTTTACTATTTACTGGTATTTTGTTAATACTATTTACAAGTATTTTGTTAATAGTTTTTACATCCATGTTCATCAGGGATATTGGCCTATAATTTTCTTTTCTTGTTTTCTTTTGATGCTCAAGATTGCTTTGGCTATTTGGAAACTTTTGTGATTCCATATGAATCTTAGGACTGTTCTTTCTATTTATGTAAAAAATATCATTGCACTTTCATAAGGATTGCACTGAATCTGTAGATAGCTTTGAGTAGTATGGATATAATTACGGCGTTAATTCTTTCAATCTCCGAACATAGGATATCTTTCCATTTCTTTATATTTTCTTCAATTTCTTTTATCAGTGTTTTATAATTTTCAGTGTATAGGTGTTTCTCATCCCTGATTAAATTTATTCCTAAATATTTCAATTTTGGCAGCTATTACAAATCAGATTGTTTTCTTGATTTCTTTTGGGATAATTCATTGTTAATGTATAGAAAAACTACTGATTTTTGAATGTTGAATTTTTATACTGCAACTTTACTGAGTTCTTCTAATAGTTCTAACAATTAGAGTCTGTAGAGTTTCCTCTATATCAGGTCATGTCATATGCAAACAGGGACAATATAAAATCTTCCATTCCTATTTGGATGTCTTTTATTATTTTTTTTCTTGCCTAATTGCTCTGGCTAGGACTTCCAGTATTATGTTGAAAAGAAATGGTGAGAGTGGGCATCCATGTCTTCTTCCTAATCTTAAAGAAAAACTTTCACCTTTTCACTAGTGAGTATGGTGTTAGTTATGGATTTGTCATACACGGCCTTTATTATGTTAGGGTATATTCTTACTGTACCTATTAAATAATTTGTTGAGAATTTTTATCATGAAATGATGTTGAATTTTTCAAATGTTTTTTCCTGGATCTATTGGGATGATCATATGGGTTTTATAATTTTTTCTATTAATGTGGTATATCACATTATGAATTTGGTTATGTTGAACAATTCATGCATCCCTGGGATAAATCCCACTTGGTAATGGTAAATGATCTTTTCAACGTGCAGTTGAATTCTATTACTAGTATTTTGTTAATAGTTTTTACATCCATGTTCGTCAGGGATATTGGCCTATAATTTTCTTTTCTTACAGTATCTTTGTCTGGCTTTAGTATCAGGGTAATGTTGGCCCCATAATATGAGTTTGTAAGTGTTCACTCCTTTTTAATTTTTTAGAAGAATTTGAGAATGATCAGTTTTAGTTCTTTAAGTGTTTGGTTGAATTTAGCAGTGAAACCATCATATTCTGGGCTTTTCTTTGATGAATGGGAGACATTTTATTAGTGATTAAATCTCCTTAATCATTGGTCTGTTCAAATTTTCTATTTCTGTGTGATTTGTGCTTAGTAGGCTATATGTGCCTAGGAATATCCATTTCTTCTTGTTTATCAGATTTGTTGGCATATAATTGTTCATAGTAGTCTCTTATCATTTGCATTTCTGTGCTATCAGTTGTAATATCTCCTATTTCATTTCAGATTTTGTCTGAATCTTCTCTTTTTATTTTAGTGTAGCTGTATGTTTGCATATTTTACCTTTTCAAATAGCCAACTATTATAATTGTTGATTTTTCCTATTGTTTTCCTAGTATTTATTTCATATATTTCTGTTCTGATCTCTATTTCCTTTTTTCTGCTAACGTTGGGATTAGTTTTTTTGTTTTTCTAGTTCCTTAAAGTATAACATTATGTTATTTATTGGAGATTTTTCTTCTTTTTTGATATAGGCATTCTTAGCACTCTGCATCCTATAAGTTTTATGTTATGTTTCCATTTTTGTTTGTGTCATATATTCTTAAATTTCCTTTTTCATTTATTCTTTGATCCATTGATATTCTTAGCAACATGCTACCTATTTTCTATGTATTTGTGAATTTTCCAAAATTCCTGCTATTTTTGAATTCTAGTTTCATAATGTTGTGGTTGGAAAAGATACTTCATGTGATTTTAATTTTCTTAAATTTGTTAAGATTTGTTTTGTGGCCTAACATATTGATCTATCCTGGAGAATGTTCTGTGTGTACTTGAGAAGAATGCCTATTCTGATGCTGTTAAATGGAATGGTCTGTATATGTCTGTTAGGTCCATTTGATCTAATGTGTAGTTGAAGTCTGATTTTTTTATTGAATTTTTTAATCTGAATCAGCTGTTCCTTGTTGAAGTGGGATATTGACATCCCATACAGTTATTTTATTACAGTTCATCTCTCCCTTTATATCTGTTAATACTACAGTATATATTTGTGTGCTCTGATATTGAGTGCATATATATTTACAATTGTTATATCCTCTTGATAAATTAATCCCTTTATAATTACATAATGATCTTCTTTGTCACATTTTAAAGGGTTTTGGGGGAATTGTTTTTTTTTAATTTCAAAATATTAAGGGGGTGCAAGTGCTTTTGTTACACAGATGAAATGTATAATGCTGAAATAAGGGCTTTTAGTGTGCCCATCACCACAGTAGTGCACATTGTACCAAATAGGTATAGTTTTATCCCTAACCCCCTCCCATCCTCCCACCTACTTAGTTTCCCATGTCCTTTACACCACCATGGGTTCTCAACCTGTAGTAAGTTGTACTTGTTTCATTATATATTACAATGTACTAATAGAAATAAAGTGTACAATAAATGTAATATGCTTGAATAATCCCAAAACTATCCACACCCCCCCATAGTCTGTAGAAAAATTGTCTTCCATGAAAATGGTACCTGGTCCAAAATGGTTGGAGACTGCTGCTTTATACCACTATATGACCATGTATACCCATCGTTTAGCTCCCAATTATTAGTGAGAACATATGGTGAGAGAGCGTATGTTTAGGTTGTGTTTCTTCATTGATTTAGCCAATCTGTATCTTTCAAATGGAAGATTAAGACCATTTATGTTCAATGTAAGTGTTAATGTATAAGGTACTGTTCTGTTCATCATGTTGAATGATACTGCATTGTTTTATGTTCCCCCTTCTGTTGATACAGTCTATGTTTTCCAATATAAGTATAAACATCCCCGCTCTCATTTGATTTCCATTTGAATGGAATATCTTTTTCTATTCCTTTACTTTGATTCTATGCATATACTTATAGGTAAAGAGAGTTTCTTGTAGATAATATGCAGTCAGATCTTTCTTTAAAAATAAATTTAGCCCCTCTATGTCTTTTCTTATTGATACTTAATAATTGTGCATGTTTTGGGGGTACGTGCTATATTTTGATAGATGCATACAATGTGTAATAATCAAATCACAGTACTTGGGATATCTATTAACACAGACATTTATATTCCTTTGTGTTGAGAACATTGCAAATCTTTTCTATTAGCTATTATGAAATATGTAATAAATTATTCATAACTATATTAACCCTAGTGTGTTATCAAATACTAGAAATTATTCTATCTAACTGCATTTTTGTTCCTACTAACCAATCTCTCTCTGTACCCCCCTGCCCTGCTACCCTTTCCATCCTCTAGTAAGTACCATTCTAATCTCCACTTCTATGAGATCAAATTTTAGCTCACATATATGAGTGAGAACATGTGATATCTGTCTTTCTATGTCTGGATTTTTTATTTATAACTAAAATAATGTACACCCAGCTCATCCATGTTGCTGTAAATGATAAGATTTAATTCTTTTTGATCGATGAATAATATTCCATTGTGTATGCTACATTTTCTTTACCCATTAATCTATGATGGACACTTAGGTTGATTCCATATCTTCGCTAGTGTGAATGGTGCTGTAATAAACATGGTATTGCAGATATCTCTTCAATATACTGATTCCCATTCTTTTGGATACACACACACACACACACATATATGTATATCTACACACACACAAAAATACACACACAGAGCAGTGATTTTTCTAGGTCGTATAGTAATTATCTTTTTTATTTTTTGAGGAAACTCCATTCTGTTTTTCATAATGGCTGCACAAATTTACATTCCTACCAACAGCATACTCGATTTCCCCTTTCTCGACATCCTGGCCAGTGTCTGTTATTTTTTGTCTTCTTGATAATAACCATTTTAACTGAGGTGACACGATGTCCCTAATTGTGGTTTTGATTTGCCCTTCCCTGATGATTTCTGATTTAGAACAATCTCTATTAAAATATCAATGATATTCTTCATAGAAATAAAAAACACAACACTAAAATTTGTGTGGAACCATAAAAGACCCCAAACAGCCAAAGCAATCCCGAGTGTAAAGAGCAAAGCTGGAGGCATCATACTACTTGACCTTAAAATATACTACAATTCTGTCATAATACAAACAGCATAGTACTGACATATAAACAGACACATAGATGAACAGAACAGAATAGAGAACTCAGAAATAAATCCACACATTAACAGTCAACTTGTTTTGACAAAGGTTCCAAGAATATACATTGGGGAAAGGACAGTCTCTTCAATAAATGATGCTGGGTGGGCGCAGTGGCTCACGCCTGTAATCCTAGCGCTCTGGGAGGCTGAGGCGGGAAGATTGTTTGAGCTCAGGCGTTCAAAACC
>NW_012150064.1:1195332-1209889 GCF_000956105.1 Propithecus coquereli | reverse complement strand
CAGCCTGGAAGCTTGGCCTTGGGGACTAGCTTGACACTGGCCAGGCCTGGAACTTATGTCTGTGGGTACCTTCCTGGTATTTGAGGACAGGGGTGAAAATTAGCCGGGTATGGTGGCGCATGCCTGTGGTCCCAGCTACTCGGGAGGCTGAGGCAGAAGGATTGCTTGAGCCCAGGAGTTTGAGGTTGCTGTAAGCTAGGCTGATGCCACGGCACTCACTCCAGCCCGGGCAACAAAGTGAGACTCTGTCTCAAAAAAAAACAAAGAAACAAACAAAAAAAACAAATAGCTTGATTAAAAAATAGGCAAATAACTTGAATAGAAATTTCTCAAAAGAAGACATACAAATGGCCAACAGGTATATGAAAAACTAGTCAATATCACTCTATGTATTTTATTGTAGAATTTAATCTATTTACATTCTATGTAATTATTGTAAAGTAAGGACTTACTACTGCCATTTGTTAATTGTTTTCTGGTGGTTTTGTAGGTCTTTTATTTCTTTCTTCCTTTTTTGCTGCTTTCCTTTGTGATTAAGTGATTTTTCTAGTGGAATGTTTTGATTTTTTCTTTTTCTCTTTTGTGTATCTACTATGGGGTTTTGTTTTATGGTTAATATGAGGCTTACAAAAAGTATCTTATAGTTATAACAGGCTATTTTAAGGTGACAACAACTTAACTTTGATTGCATACAGAAACTCTACACTTTTATTGCACCTCAGCCACATTTTAAATTTTTGATGTCACAATTTGAATCTTTTTATATTATTTATCCCTTAACAAATTATTGTAGCTATTATTATTCTTAATACCTTTATCTTTTAACCTTCATACTAATGATACAAATGGTTTACACATTACCATCATATCATTAATTTATTCTATGTTTGACTCTGTACTTTTACCAGTGAGTTTATGCTTTCATATTATAATTAGCATACTTTTCTGTCAGAATGAAGAACTCCTTTTAACATTTCTTGTAAGACAATTCAGGTGGTGCTGAACTTCCTCAGACTTACTTCTCTGTGAATTTTTTTATTTCTCCTTCATTTCTGAAGGATAGCTCTGATGAGTACAGTATCCTTGGTTGACAGATTTTTGTTTTCAGCACTTTATACTATTCCACGCTCACTTGCCTGCAAAGTATCTGCTGAGAAATTCCCTAATACCCTTATTTGAACTTTCTTATATGTTATTTGTGGTTTTGTTCTTACTACTTTCAGGGTCCTTACTTTGTTCTTGATATTCGAAAGATTGATTATAATGTGTCTTGGTGTCGTCTTGTTTGGATTGAATCTGATTGGATATTTTTGATCTTTTACCTGGATATTTATATCTTTCCCCATATTTGAAAAGTTATCTGCTATTATTTTTAAAATATGCTCTCTACACATTTGTCTTTCTCTTTTCTTGCATGAACTTTTATAACTCAAACATATGTTCTTTTGATGATGTCCCATAATTCCTGTAAGCTTTCTTTATTTATTCTTTATTCTTTTTCTCTTCTGACTATATATTTTCAAATAACCTGTTTTGAAGTTCACATAATTTTTCTTCTGTTTCATCAATTCTTCTGTTGGTGCTGTCTATTGCACTTTTTATTTTATTCATTGTTTTTCAGTTTCATAATTTCTATTTGATTTTTTCAATAATTTCAATTTCTCTTTTAAATTTCTTATTTGGTCATTTTTTTATTGTTTCATATAATTGTTTCTCTGTATTTTCTTGAGGTTTGCTGAGCTTTTAAAAAACAATTATTTAGAATTCTTTGTTAGGCAGTTTGTGCATCTCCATTTTGGGCGTTGGCTAATGGGGAGATTATTATGTTGTCTTGGTGGTGTTTATCTCCTTAGTTTTTCATGCTTCTTGTTGCCTTATGTTGATATGTGTACATTTGAAGAACTAAGAACTTATTCCAGTCTTTGAAGACTGGCTTTGTCTGGGGAAGTCCTTAACCATTCAGTCTATGTGAAGATTCTAGGCAGGTTTTCTGGCATGGTCAGAGGGCAAGCTTGCTGTTGGTGTCCTTGGTCAGGCTGGTCTTGTTCCTGGGTCAGCAGATCGGTGTGCCTGGCTCTTGGGCTCACAGCATTAGGCCTGAAGCTCAGATCCACTGGCATGTACTTGTTGATTGGATCTGCAGGGATGGGCCTGAAGCCTGGGTCTACAAGGGCAGACCTGAAGCTGGTGTCTGAAAAAAACAGCCTGAAGCCTGGGTCCACAGGAGCTGGCCTGGTGCTCGAGTAGTTTTTGATCCTGACTCTGTAGGGGCTGGCCAGGTACCAGGATGGGCCTGGTGCCTGGGTTCACTGGGATGGCCCTAGAGCCTTAGTCCACAGGTGCTGGCCTTATACTCAGACACACCTGGTGCCTGGAACCACTGGGGTGGTTCTTGAGTTCGAGGCTCACTAGGGTGAGCCTCAAGCCTGAGTCTGTGTAGACAGGTCTGAGTTTGGGGTCCAAGCGAGCTGTCCTAAAGACTAGGTCTTCGGGAGTTGTCTCAGAGTTTCAGTCCATGGATTTTGGCCTGGCACTAGGTTTGGGGGTGGGCCTGGTCCCTGGATTTTCTGGAACCTGGTTCTATAGAAACAGGCCTTGAGGCTGAGAACAGCATGGAGCCTGGGGCCTTGTGGGGCTTTTACTTTGTACCTTGAGCCACTGAGGATAGCCTGGAGCCTGAGTTCATGAGGACTAGCTTGGAGTCTATATCTGTTGGTATCAGCTTAGAGGCTAGTATGCAGGTGCTGGCCTAGAGGCTAGGTCTACGAAGGATGGCCTGTGTCCTGGGGCCTTGGAGGCTGGCCTGGGACATAGGTAAAAAGGGGAAGTCCTGAAGTTTTGGTCCTCAGGGACCAGTCCACTGCTGGGGTCTACTGGGTCATGCCTGACCCCTGGTTCTGCTGGAGCAGAGCTGTAACTTGGGTCTTTTGGAACATCAGGATGCAAGGGCCAGCCTGGAAGCTTGGCCTTGGGGACTAGCCTGACACTGGCCAGGCCTGGAACTTATGTCTGTGGGTACCTTCCTGGTATTTGAGGACAGGGGTGTCAACCTGGTACTAGGGTGTGCCTGAAGCTTGAGGCTAGAGGACCTGGCTTGACACTGGGTAAGCCTGGGTCCTTTATCTGCAGAGACCAGCCTGGTGGCTGGGTTTTTAGGTTCCAGCCTGATGACTAGTGATGTGGAGTCCAGGCTGGTACTGAAGTAGGCCTGGAGACTGGGGCTGTGGAGAGCAGTACTAAAGCTAGTCTAAAGCCCAGCTCTAATGGGTCTGTCCTGGCCCTGAGGCAGAACATGAGCCTGATTCTGTGGTGTATGCCTAGTACTGGGATTGTTCCAGTGTCTGGGGCCACAGGAGTTGGCCTGACATTGGAACAAGCCCAGAGACCAAGTCTGTCAGCTAGGCCAGGATTTCAACTGTCACTGGTGTGTGGTTGGAGGCTTACTCTCCAGGTCTAGCCTGAAGCCTGGGGCTGCAAAGGCTAACCTGGCACTGGGCTGGCCTGAAGCCTGTATCTCCAGTGGCTAACCTGGAGCCTGGGTGAGGGTATCAGCCTGATGATTAGGGATGCAGGTGTCAGCCTGGTACTGGTATTGGCCTGAAGCCTGTGGCTGTAGGGGCCAATGCTAGGTGTGGTACAGGCCCTGGGGCCTCTGGGGTCAGCCTGTTGGTAGGGAATTCCAGAAACTGAGTCTGCCACATAGGCCTGGAACCTGGGGCCATCATGGCCTGCCTGGCCCTGGATTTTACTGGGGCAGGCTTGGTTTTGGAGTCTGATGTTCATTTCCTTCTTCCTTCCTCACATGCAAGGTATCTCTCTCCAGGCTGTGTTGCCTGCTGGTGGGGGAAGGGTGATCTGGGAAATGTAAAACTGTCCTTCCTACCCTCCTCTATACATCTTTTCTTATTTCCGTACCACACCCAGGTGTTGTAATCTCTCACCTGGTTTCCTTGGCTCTTAGGAAAGACATTTTCATGCATGAATAGCTGTTCAAATTGATATTTCTGCAGGGGGATGAGCATTGAAGAGTCCTGTTCTGCCATCTGGCTTACCTGTTTTATTCATTATTTTATCCACAGTCCCTAGTTAACATTCAGTAAATCTTGGTTGAATGAATGAACATCCACATTTATAAGTATAACTATATATGTATCAAGGCTATATTTTAAGAAAACACTCCCTTAGTCCCTATGAATAATTTGAACTATGCATTTTTTAGTTGCATAAGCATTATTAATAAATGAACTGATACACAATCACAGTAGGGGCAAAAATCAGAGAGTGAATTAAAATGCACCTTGCCCAAGAAGCTTCCTTCAATATAAGACTCTCCAAAGAGGTCTTTCCAACTAAATTTCTATAGCATTTTGTAACATTTATAATGAGCTACCTCACACCATTGTTACATAAGCACATGTCTTGGATTAAATCATAACCCTTTTGAGGACATGTTTTAATCAGTTTCTTATCATATACCCTGTGGCACAATGCCTTTAATATATTAAGTGGTCTCTAAATATGTGATAAGTTCATTGCTTATTCACTGTATTTATCACCCTAGTATGGCTACCAGGGAATAATTCTGTTTCTTTATCTGTTCAATGGAGGTTGAACTGGGGTTGGGGGACATTTCTTCTATCTTTCTGGCTCTGATTCTCTATGGTTCTATATGCAATATACCTTCAAAAATATATCTCTTCTTTGAAAGGCTTTCTTTTACTTCAACTATATTAAGTTGGAAGCATTGCTACTTAATTCTTAACAAAGGACATTTTGTTAAATTGGTTAAAAATTAGCAACTGTCTGAAATGTCAAGCTGAATATAATAATGAGCTGAGTTAAAAATAATTTAATGAATTCATGCATCCTTTTAACACATATAATTTAAAATGGGCTAGAAAATGAATTCCATAAAAGTGGACCATGCTAAAAAAATATCCCTACCACATAATTGGTAATATTTCAAACTTGTTAGATTAGATCTATACTCAATTACAATGCCAGTGCAAAATAAATAATTTTGATTTTTTAACTATATCATATCTTTTTAATCTCAGAGTTTGAGCCTGGTTTACCTTCACTCTTCTATAGCTTCATCTTAGATGCTAAACTATCATTTTCCTGAAATATATCTGTGTTCTTTTCAGTCAGGTCATGTTGGTATGTTTGTGTGGTTTTACTACATCTCATTCTCTGCTCCTCCTCTGACTCCTGAACAATGTTCAGGGCTAAAATGTGGGGATCTCATCCCAACACTGTAATAAGAAACCACTGAACAAGTAAGTCTACTCCAAGGGCCTCTCTCATCAAAGGCAGACACTGAATCAATCCCAGGGCAAGCTTAATTCCTTCTTCTCTGCTGCCTTGTCAGAGAAAAACAGAATTTCCCTCATTCCTTTGGAGATGAGACTAATGAACTATATGTTAGGCCACCAGCCCTTGTGTTAAGAGATAGAAGTATCCTAGAAGGCTTGCCTCAATAACTATATAATAAAAGCTAAATATTCTCTTTATATGTAAAACATCATTTTATCCTTACAATAATCTCAACAGTTATTTCCACTATTATTAGTTCTATTTTATAGATATAGAAACTGAGACTCAGAGACATTAAGTGACTTATTTTAGCTCATAAGTAACATGGACAGTACTCAAACTCTGCTCTAAGCTAATACCAGAGCTCATTTTCTTAACCACTAATCTGTGTTATCAATTAAGACAGTGAAGGAAGAAGGCCAGCACTGGAATGCATAGTAAGCATGCTCCTGGGTAGGTAGTTTTCAGAAATTCATTGAATACCTACATTAGTTACCTTAACTACTCGTCTATCATTATAAACTAAAGACATGAACAAAGATCCCCATGCAAGAAACTTTGCTTTGTAGAAGGAAATTTCCCATATGACAAAGGTTTGCAGAGTGTTGGAAAGCATTTTATTATTCTTGCAAAGAATGTTATTTTTATATACTTAAATGTGTATGACCATATGTGTGTGAATATGTTTGGGTGAATGTGCATATATGTGTGTATGTATATATATGTGGAGAGAGAGAGAGCTTGAGCACATGTGCATGTAGTTACATGCTAAAATCATAAGTAACTAAATTATTCTACGTAATAGTCTAATATGTCTCTTTTTTCTGATTTTTTAATATATTATTCCATTTGACACTCCTATTAAGGGAAAGATAAAATGGAGGCCCAATATTTCAGTAAGAAGATTAACTTATTGCTAAAATGTACGATGTTTTTCTGAACTATATCTGCTATAGGGCTAACTTACTGTGGAGTTCCGGGAATAGGCACAGTATAACTCCAGTGTTTCACACACATCCTTTATATATCTGTGTCCATGCTGTTCCCATTCCCTATCCAGGCCCAGTACTTTCATTATGCTCAGTTTGTCCTGCCATGTGTTAAAACTTTTTGACATCTTAAAATACAAGTATTTCCAGGATGTTTAACATACAAAAAAAAAAAAAAAGAACTATGGAGAAAGGCAAATATCAATCTCAAATATTGGAATTTCAGACAAGACAGATGAATGGAGGATAAACTTTATAAAACCACACTTAAGCTTTACACACCACAAACCGGTTCATTGTGACTTATGCATTGGCCACTACCAGTCTCCTGGCCCATCATACTGTGTATGTTGAAACAGTGTTTTCCAAATTTGACTGAGCATAGATAGTATCACCAGGGAGACTTGTTAAAAATACATATACCTAGATTATTCCCCAAGAGATTCTGATACAGGTCACCAAGTGTGGGTCCAGGAGTCTGTGTTTTTAATAAGCATTCTTGGTAAATCTGATGTTCAACCAGCTTTGGGAACATTGACCTAAATGAATACGATAAGAAACAATGATTATTTTTAGCTATGTGCCTAAATTTATGTTATCATCATCTAGGTTAAATGAAATCTGGTCGATGCAATACTTAAATTTTCAGAGTAATTTTAATTCCTTCTTTGTCCAAGTTGAGAGTTAATCATGTTACCAATCTGCATTTGGCTCATTTTCATGGGATTGCTACACTATATTATCAAATATCTCCACTTATATATTCTGGTGAGAAAGTAGTTCAATATTCCTTTGTCAGTAAAGAGCTGGCATTCTTATTACCATAGCTTACTTAGTATAATAGGAAATATCCTATCATTTCTTTTTTAATGGAGTTTAATAAGGAATATTTAATGACAGTCCAGACATTATTGTACCTTATAGCTATATCCTAACTTATCTAAAACTAGTCTAATTAGTTTCATAGGAAACCATTTGTTTTCTGCAATAGGTGACATTAATGATATCATCATGAAAAAGGAGGCTATTAAGTGAAAATAGATTTTTTTTAAATAAAAGCAAAGTATTGCACCACAGCTATCAATCATTAGCTTATGCTACTACGGCATGATCAGACAGACTTTATGCCATTCAAGTGCCTTCCTTTAATTTACCTGCAGAAAAGAAAACACACACACACACACACACACGCACAAGCTATTCATCTCCAGAACCAGTAACTATATTCTTTTTATGAGTGGAATCTGGTAAACAAAATAACTTCTTTTATCATCTCTGAACAATTTCAATTTTGAGGACATAGCAGTTGCTCAATAAGTAGCAATTTAACAAAGGAAGCAAAGGACAGGCTAAATTATTATTGTTAATTTTGTTTGGTATATTTTATTTGAGGAAACCAAAGCAAAGCCCAGCTAGAGGGACAATTTATTTTATCCGATCTTTTGCCACATGCTTTGGACATGGATAAGCCAAGTAAACTTACCACGGAAACTTCCTTTTTCAACTTGAACATTACATAACAAAATCAGGAATACAAGCTCTTGCTTCAAATAGTTCTATCTGGAAATAAATATAGAGCCTTAAAAGAATGAGGAAATCACTTCATTGTATTCTGTTTTTAAAACCTAACAAATGAATTCTATGATATCATAAATATTTATTACACACCTCATCTAGAGAAAGCACCATGCTAGACACTGGGGAAGGAGGGTGTATTAGTCATGATTCTCCAGAGAAACAGAGCCAATAGGAAGTGTGTGTGTGTGTGTGTGTGTGTGTGTGTGTGTATGAATATATAAAACTATTTATCTTATCTATAACTGTCTAGACAGAGACAGAGATTGGTGTTTAAGAAATTGCCTCATGTAACTGCGTTGGAACTGGCAAGAGCTGAATGGGACTTGAATAGATATACTTCAAAAGAAGATATACAAATGACTAATAGGCATATGAAAAGATGCTTAAAATCACTAATCATCAGGGAAATGCAAATTGAAATCACTGTGATATCACCTACAACTGTTAAAGTGGATGTTATAAAAAAGGTGAACGATCACAAGTGTTGGATAAGATGTGGAAAAAAGGGAACCCTTGCACACTGTCGGTGGAAATATAAATCAGTATAGCCATTATGGAGAATAGTATGGAAGTTCCTCAAAAAATTAAAAATAGAGTGACCATATGTTTTAACAATACCACTACTGGGTATTTATCTAAAGGAACTAAAAATTAGTTATGTCTAAGAAATATCTGCACTCCTATGTTCGTTGTAGAATTATTCACAATAGCAAAGATATGGAATCAACCTAAGTATCCATTAATGAATGAATGGATAAAAGAAATACAGTATATATAAACAATGGAATACTATTCAGGCTTATTAAAGAAGTAATTCTTTTTATTCAGACAAGGATGAAACTGGAGGACATTATGTTAAGTGAAATAAGCTGGGCACAAAAAGTCATGTCCACATAATCTCACTTATATGTGGAATCTAAAATCATTGAACTCATAGGAGCAGAGAGTAGAATAGTTGCTAGGTGTTGGGGAAATGTTGGTGAAAGGATCCAAAATTTTAGTTAGATAGGAGAAGTAAGTTCAAGGGATCATTTTACAACATGGTAACTATAGTTAATAACACCATATTGTATTCTTGAAAATCACTAAAAGAGATTTTAACTGTTCTCACCACAAAAAGTGATAAATGTGAGGTAATGCATAGGTTCATTAGATGAATTTAGGCATTCCACAATGTATACATATTTCAAAACAGCATGTTATACATGATATATATATATATGATATGTATATACAATTTTTATTTATCCATTAAAAATAATGAAACAGTGTGCCTCCCCTCACATACCTTACAATCTAGTCAATGTAGAAAGACAGTAAACAATTACAAGAACAGCCAGTTGATAATTCAGATTGTGGTAAGTCCTCTAAAGGAAAATAGAGCAGGGTGAGGGGTTAGAGAACAATGTGTGGGATGAGGGGGAGGTGCTGCTATGCTAATATAGTGTTCAGGGAAGGCATCTCTGTTGATAAGAAACTTGAAGAAAGTGGGGAATGAACCATGCAAGTATCTGGGGGAAGAATATTCTATGTCGAAGAAACAATAAGTGAATTTCATTAATATTTTTTAGTGAACAAGAATGAAAAACATTTATTAGTAAAGCCTGCTTTTCTTCCCAGTCACAAGCCGGGGGAAAGACTATTATTACTTGATAATGGAAAGTAGCCAATGAACTTACCACCTCATCAATACCAGTGCAGACCTTCTGTGGAGGCTAAGAAGAAAAATAAAGATAGTAGAGAGGAGAACTAGAAGAGAAGACAGGATAGAGCTGAGTGGGTGAAATGAAGCACTGGAGAAAGTAAAAATGAAAATAGGAACAAATAAGACATAGGAGAGTAATAGATTTAAATCTCAACCTCAGTCTGTCCAGACAAAAACCTCCCATCAAGAACTTGTCTCTTCCAATCTAAGCAACATCTGCTATGCATTTGTCTCTGTAAAATTGCCCATGCCAATGGCACTCCTTTATAGCACATTAGGTTCTCATTTTTAAGCAAATCTATTCAATAACAAGGACTCTTTGGATTCCTGGTGTATGTTCAGACCTAGGATAACTAAGAGAGACATAAAAATGATAAGGCACAGCTTTATAGGCAGAAATGAATATTTTTCATGTTCATAATATCTCTATTTTACAGTGTATATTTCCTTGGATTTTTCTTGTCTGCCCCCTACACACACACACACACACACACACACACACACACACATATACACATGTGGAGTTTAGTAAGGTTATTCTCAAAGCTTTTTTCCAGCCCAATACATTTGAGGGATATAATAAATTTCCACAAGTACCAGTGACTCAGAAAGATTGATTATTACAACATTGGAGCATGAATTCTGATCTGACTCCTAGGATATAGGAAAAGTCTTTCCAACCTTTTTCACATCACAGCATACATTGAAAAAGTTACTAAGAGTATGGTACATGGAAGTAACGAGAAGTATGTCCCAGACCTTACCCAGCTGCCCAGATGGCTGAAGAAAACAATCTCTGGGTACTTTTTTAAGGAATACCATTTGGGAGCTCTTGTTTAAGGGGTGAAACAAGATTTTGATTTTTATATTTCTCCTTCCTCATATTGCCCCCTTCCATCTGAATACTTTTGGTAGGACAAATCTACTTGAGGATCCTGAAATACTGTAAATCCACACATACATACAAGACTCTTCCGTTAGTAATGTGATCTTTTTTTCCACTTGAGGTCAATGTTAACCTAAAGATAATTTGTTAGGTTATAAATAATAGCTAATAGAAAATGTGTGAATGAGGATCCTGTTGTGATGTGGCTCGTGATGATTTATTGACTTAATTTAAGACTTGGGCCTTTCCAAGAACTAAGGCCTGTGACGTAGTAATGCACACGAATGAAACACAATGGATTCTGTTTAGGAAATGCAAGATATGCAATTTGCATCTTGCCAAATTTAAGCTTATTATTAAACATTACCCTGTCTCAGATATAAAAATCACTCTTATTGAAACAAAAGATTATAATTCATGACAAATGTAGACAGCATGCTAATTAATGAAGGCGTTCATAACTGTGACATTTTGAGAGGAATCCAGCCTTAGTTTCCTTTCAAAAGGGTTCAGTTTGCAATTGTATTCCTGTCTTTTTCAAACTAGTTCTTGAAAATAACAAGTTAAGACAATTTCTGTTATTTATATGGCAAACCATCATAGTGAAGCCAATATTTATGCTGTCTGGAATAGTTTTCAGTGGCAAAAAATAAAAACCTGGTTTAAGACTAAACTTCTTTTTTTCTTGCTGGCAATCATACTATTTATTTCATGTACAGAGATAGTGACTAATTAGTAAGAACGAGTTAGGGAACAGTGATCTTCAGCCATAATGGAGGAACTTGCCCACAGAATGGAGTTCTGAATATAATGAAGACTTGAAAATGAAATCTACCTTATCTGGAGAAACGCTATCCCAGCCTCTGAAGAAATAAATAGAAAAAATCAATTAGAGCAGACTAAAATTGAAAATAATGTGGTTTATTCGATAATGAAATTGTTTTTAGTGAAGGAAATGCAAACGAATCCAGGATGATAACACTAATATCCTTCTCTGGAGAGATGGTGTAAAAATGAATGCTGGCAAAGTGACACCCTTCTTGCCTCATTAATTTATCTTCCTACGAGGATGAGGCAAGTATGTAATTTTCATGTCCAGATGATAATAGGAGGATTAGGTTAAAACCTGTTCTGGAACAGAGAGGAGGAAAATATGCACAATCTAATGATTTAGCTCAAGGCAAATATTAATATTTTAAAGAAGTAGGAATTGCAAAAGTGGAAGCTAACGAAGGAGGAGGTAAAGAGTCTTTATTTAGTGCTCTCTTGGTCACACATACCCTAAGGCCTTGATGAACCAATATACCTCTCCAGTTTTAGTTTCAAGGGGGATAGGTGGTATATAGAGTTGTTTCTTATCTATTATCATGGAAGATATTGATAAAATGACAGGAATAGCCAAATACTTTGTAGAGACAGTCCTATATGCTATATCCTCACCTGGAGATTCATTATCAAATACAAAGGCTCTCAAACATTTCCAGGGAACACATAGATGGACCCCTTTCCAAAAGTGATAAAACACCAGACTCTCAGAGCAGAAAGGGTACAACGAAATCATCTAGTTTAATTCTCTCATTTCATAGATGAGAAACTGAGGCCAAGCAAGGAAGGGGATTTTTCCAAGGTCACTTACTAAGTTAGTAAAGGTCTTCATCTCTACTGACTCTAAACTTCTCTATTAAACCATGCAACTTTTCTTGCTGAAGGTGAAATTAATTTAGAGACACTTCCTCCTTCCTTCTCTCATTTGCTCATTCAACTAGGATTGGCAGGTTTAGTAAACAGACAATTTTTAAACATAAATATGTCTGAAATATTGCACGGGGTATAGTTATACTGAATTTGTTTGTTTACTTGAAATTCAAATTTAACCGGGAAGCCTGTATTATATCTGGTAATCCTACATCAGCACATATCTTTCATTCCTACTCTAATGCTAGGCATTTTATTATTGTCCATGCTAATCAAAGTAGTAGAGCATGGAAAAAATAATTTTCTGTATAGACTGTATTCACTGAGGCTTGAGAGAATTAGTGGATATAGCTGGTTCCTTCTGCTTACTGGAGCCCCACTAAATCACTACACTGTTTCATCCATTCAAAAAACTTTATTCTGCATAGGATCACTTATTTGGAGCTTCTCTCTCTTACTTTTAACAGGTATATGTTTGAACTAGGTAATAACAAAAGATGGATAGTAAGAGCTGTTTGCAAATTGAAGACTACTATATAAGCACTGTCTCTGCTATCTCAGAATCTTGCAGCACAACATTTAGGAAGCTAAGACATAAACAATGAAACAATTACTACTAGAGTTTGAAATAATTAGTACTAGAGAAAAGAAGGTACTTAGGGAGCTCTAGCCCAATGTTTATCAAACACAGTTGGTCATCACAAAGACCTGGGAAGTTTCTTAAACAACAGATTTTTAGCCATCACTTCCAAAGGATCTAATTTAATAGATACGGGATTGAACCCAGAATCCTAATGGTGCTCATGCAGGTGATCCAGGGATCACACATTGCAAAACACTGGCTTAGGCTATGTTAAGGCAGTCCTCACTTCCCTCCTGCCCCAGGCTCTTTCTGCTCTCCTTTTATTCAACCATACCTAAGTTCCCTTTAGTATTTGTTACCACCCCCTACCATTTATTTCACCTGTGTAGCAGTCCATTTGATATATTCTATTATCTCCTTTTAACCATAAATTCCAAATTATGAAATAGCTTCCCATCTTCCTCCCCAAATAAGGTTACTAGTTGGTTGAAATGCATGGCTTTGTATAAATCAGAGCATTATTGCAGGCTTTTATTTACCCAACTGACAGTGCATGCAACTTATCTAGGTGCACAACAATATCAATGTGAAACTTAGAGCTCTTCCTCCACCTCTCTCCTGTATGTCATATCCCAGTGGTCTCCTGTACCCTAAAACTGATGCCTCCCTTTTCTGTCACAATGGAAGACACCTCATCAAGAAAGGCACCACATTGGTGGTTGAATTTGAATTGTGCCTTGAAGTTTGAGCTAGATTTCAACATTCAGAGATGGAAAGAAAAATATTCTAGAAAGAGACACCATCGCTAATAGTTTATTCTAATGCTTCTGAAACCTGAGTATCATCAGAATCACATGGATAGTTTGGTAAAATTTGGGGGGGGGAGCACATTAAAAATCAGACAAATTTAAGTAAGTATGGAATGGGGCCCTGGATTTTGCCTTTTTCAGCAAACTCCTAAATTATGACTTATAATCAGGTTTAAGAACTACTTGGGCAAATGTATGGGCAACTAGATAAAAAGAGATAAAGGACTCTGGCTAGACTTGAATCTTTTTTGTTTTGTCCAGTAATAATCAGGAGGTGACTTGTCACATGATTAAAGTCCCCTTGATTTCTGCAGCCTTGTCATTATGAAGTTAGATATGGTTTAAGTGAACGTGTAAACATGTTTCACTCCTATACATACAACAGCAAATCTTCTGAGGAGAGGATAGTATGGAAGTGAAGTGCTGACCTACATTAACTTAAACAATAATAAATGACACATCACCAGTCATTACTTCAACTATCAGAAGCAGCTGAGCAACTAAAAATGACTGTGCTTTATTCAGCAATCTAGATGTGTTTTGAAAAGCTTCTCTGATGTATTTGACTTCTTTCAGTGTAATAGATGGTTCAGACACAACATGGCTGATTACCCAGAGAAAGAAATCCAATTTACGTCTGTGGAGATGATTCCAGTGCTCCGGTGGCACTTGTATATGTATGATAAGAAGGATTTCTATTTTTTTTTAATTTTAGAATATCACAGGGGTACAAATGTTTTGGTTACATGGATTGCTTTCGTGCTGCTTGGGATGAAGTTGTAGATGTGCCTATAACACAGAGAGTGTACATTGTACCCATTAGGTTTAATTTCATCCATCCCCTTCTCCCTGCTCCCATCTGTTTGATTTCCATTGAGTTTTATTTCCTATTGTGCACATGAGTGCTGTTCTATTAGATAACAAGAATTTCGATCCTACCTTTTTAATCTGGAATCAGACATGATGTTCTGGGGTTAAAAATGCTAGTATGTTGAG
>NW_012150064.1:1191737-1192317 GCF_000956105.1 Propithecus coquereli | reverse complement strand
TTTATCCAGGTTGTTGTGTATATCAATATTCATTCCACTTTGCTAAGTTTTATTCTATGGTAAAGATGTACTGGGTTGTCTAGCTATAGACTATTTATGTACAACTAGATTGTTTCCAGTTGTGTAGTGATTTTAAACAATATTCTGTTTTTAATTTCAGTTTTCACATGGTCATTGTTAGTATATAGAAATGTGAAGGAAATAGCAGAGGATGTAAACAGATGGAAAACCATACCATACTCATGGATATGCAGAATCAATATTCTTAAAATGTCTGTATTACCCAAAGTGATCTACAGATTCAATGCAATTCCTATTAAAATACCAACATCATTTTTCACAGATCTAGAAAAAATAATGTTATGCTTCATATGGAACCAGAGAAGACCCCATACAGCTAAAGCAACCTTAACCAAAAAGAACAAATTCGGAGGCATGAGTTTACCAGATTTCAAGCTATACTACAAGCCTATAGTAACCAAAACAGCATGGTACTGGCACAAGAACAGAGACATAGATCAATAGAACAGGATTGAGAACTCAGATATAAAACCATTCTCATATAGCCATCTGATCTTTG
>NW_012150064.1:1188999-1191555 GCF_000956105.1 Propithecus coquereli | reverse complement strand
GGCCCAAAAAAATTTTTTAACAAGGCTAATATGAATAGTGCAATTAGTGAGCCCAAGTAATGTCTATTGTGGGAATTGGAGATAAATCCTTATTGTCTTATTAATACACTTTCAATCAGGTTCTCCCCATGATGTTCGTATTTGTAGGTATACATTAAATCCCTTTGGAACAATAACAATGATATTATAATATCTATTCATACTATTATATTTTGGTGGCTATGCGTGCCTGATATAGTGCTAGGCTCTTTGTGTGTGTTATCATGTTTCTTTCTTAAAACAACTCAGAGAGAGAGATTATTAACCCTACTTCATGAAAGAGAAAACTGGGGCTTAGAGAAGATTCCTTACTTCATTCATACATTCATTGATTCAACAATTATGTACTAAGCATGGACTAAGTGCTAGGCACTGCTCTAGGTGCTGGGGAAACAATGATAAACAAAATATCTTCCTTCATGAAGCTTATGAGATAATGAAGGAATGCGTATCAAATATTTTTAGGTAATTATTATTGGTAAGAAATAAAAATAGTGCTAAGAAAAAATAACAGGAGGATAGAGAGTGCAAGTGCTATTTTTAAAAAGGTGGTCAGAGAAGACCTATGCTAAAGTGGGATTTTCACAGAGACCTGAACAACTTGAGGGAAGGAATGATGAAGACTCCACTCACAATGGCACTATCAGAAGAATCTACAGCCTCATGTCCCACTCAGTATCACAAGAAAGAGACAAAAACAGTTATTGGAATGAAGGACTCCTAATCACAGAGAAAGACAATTTTCAGACAGAAGGCTCTAAGAGCTTGCTCAAGTTACCAGGGTAGTTCTGCATATTTATTCCTCATTTGTTACATATTTGTAACTTAAGTTACTAAAAAAGGTTAAGGCGTGGAGCCGTCTACCTGTAGACTCTGTGTTCTTGCTCTCCTTGAGAGAGAGAGTGAGAAGGAATAACAGTAAACAAAAAAGTCTTAATTTGAATGAGTCTGCAAACTTTACTTCCATAACATAAGCCATACATGTATCTGTTCAAAGAACATCCAAACAAAATGTAGCAGAAAGTCTGAAGATCTGAGGAAGGAGTGTGTTGATGAGTTTGCCTTGTGGGCTAGTGCAGCTGAAGTGCAGCAAGGAAGGACAGAGTGGTAGGGGCCAAGGTCACAAAGGTAAGGGCCAGATTAAGTAATTCAACAGCTGGAGAGAGTGGAAGCATCAAGATTCAATAAAAATATCTGACTCTAAAGCCAGCATTATTTTTTGTTACGTTTCAGAAAATAAAATCTACCAATTAGAAATGCCCTCATCCTCCCAACACCAAATTTCCTCACCAACCTGCATCAGTATCTTTCACGATGAAGTGCCTTGCTCCACGAAAAGGACCAACTTCTCCATATGGGTTCTAGATCCCAACTCTCTTATTTTTTCAAAGATGTAACTCCTGCAATTCTCTTTTTCTGGAATCATCAATTTCTTGTGCTTCACTTTACCCATTAGTATACAAGTATGTTCTACTGTCTCAGATCCTAAACAATCAACATTTCCACTGATATCCACAGTTCCTCTATCAATCATTCTGTTTGTCTTCAAACCAAAGAATAATTAATGCCTCTACTTTTTCTTATTGATTGTTAAGCCACCTTCTCATCTCCACTGAGGTTACGCTTGTCAAGTTCACCAAACACCTTGAAAGGATTTGATGCTAAATCTTTTTCTATTTTCATCTGACTTTGCCTCTCTGCCAATTTGATGAAATTGACCACTTTATTCTTGCAGCACTTTCTCTGTCTTCTAAAATCTCACACTCCTATTTTGCTGGCTCTTCTTTTTTTTAGGCTCCTTTGCTAGATACTCATTCTCTTTCTAATATCTATATGAATTATTGTATGGGTTCAAGTTTTATTTCATTTTTCTTTCTCTCTCAATCTCTTTCAAAGTGATCTAGTTCCTGATGTTAATTAAAATCTACATATCCAGGTAAATTTCCAAATCTCTATCTCCATCCTGTATCACATGTCTGAGTTACATAATTGTATGTTCTATTTCCCACTTAGTATCTCAATTTTACTGTCTAACGGACATCTCAAATCTAATATGTCTTGATTTCCTGCTTAAACCTGGTCTTCCCTGGGTCTTTCTCAGCTCAAAATATGGCATCTTCCTCCTCCCAGTTATTCAAGTGAAAAACCTAGGAATCTTCTTGATTCCTCTCTTCACTTTCTCTCCATTAACAAGGCTTGTTAGTTCTAACTTCCAAACATATCGCAAATGCATACACTTTTCTGCATCTCTGCAACTACCAACTTGGATCTGTCTGCTATACTGGTGCACTCGGGTTACTACAATAGCATCCTAATAGGTCTCCCTGCTTCTAGGCTTGATCCTCAACAAAATATTTTTCCATAATGCAGCCAGTTATTTTAAAAAACTAATTTTGAGATAATTACATATTCACATACAATTGTAATAAATAATATAGAAATACCCCCTATCTAATTTACCGAGATTTCCCCAATGGTAACATTTTACAAAATTACAGTATATCAAACCAGGATGTT
>NW_012150064.1:1183307-1184559 GCF_000956105.1 Propithecus coquereli | reverse complement strand
TGTAGATCAATTTGGGTAGTATAGACATCTTAACGATGTTGATTCTGCCGACCCATGAGCATAGTATGGTTTTCCACCTATTTACGTCCTCTGCTATTTCCTTTCTCAATGTTTCATAGTTCTCCTTGTAGAGGTCTTTTACCTCCTTAGTTAAATATAATCCTAGATACTTCATTTTCTTTGTTGCTATTGTGAAGGTAATGTCTCTATTTTAATGTCCAGTGGACATCTCACGTCTAATATGTCTTGATTTCTTCAATTTTAAGCAAAATTAACTTATTTATTCAATTTCTGTAATAGTTTAGTTTCCTCTGGAAGCAGACTTAAAGACCCAGTTGGCCTCAACAGGCAGGATGTTTACTAAAGAGTGTTATTACTAGCAACACTTATGGAAGAGAAAGCAGGGAAGCAGGGCTGGGAAAGGGAGAAATCAAACTGTGCTGCACACCTGACAAGACCCTACATGGAGCTCTGGAGATAGAATGGTCCTTCAATATTGTCTCAAATTTATCAGAGATGGCTATGTCTTTATATTCATGCTCGAATCTGTCCTTGGATATGGGCCACTGGGAATAGGTGTGGCCCTGGGTAAGGCAGCTCTCTGCAGCTAGAGACTGTCTTCTAATGGCAGTCCCAGAAGCTGGGGCAACAAGTCCTTCATTGAAATGGGTCTGAACTATGTATCACTTCCAAAGAAATCCTCTTATTTATAACTGAACTCCTGACCATATGAGCCTTGTTAATCCCAGTGTGAAGAAATCATGTAGGCTATCACAGGGTGAGTGTTTCCTGTTCTGAGCACTGGCCAGCCAAGAGATTTCCTCTTTAGCCTGCCTGCCATTTGTGAGTTCTCTGCCTGTACTCTGGTGTGCCCACTGCCCAGGAATGCCCCATTAGCCTTCTGCACTAGTAGAAAGTTTCCTCCCAGGCACCAATAGTCTAGACCTCAAAAGTTTCCCTCTAGCTCCTGCATCTGCATCTGCTCAGTTTAGAGCCCATCTTTTAATATTTCAATGATTTTGAGTTTTCTTTGCTCTGTGTGCCTGAAAGAATAATGTTGAATAATGGTGTTTTGTATGGTTTGATGCATGTTTATTGGGTATTTGTACATATTATTTTGTGAATTTTCTCATTTTTTGCCAAGTTTTGGGGAATGGGAATGCTATTTGCATTATTATTGATTTTCATGGAATTTTTGACTTCTTTGTGTAGGGTATTATTTACTTTTATGGTATTTTATACACACACACAC
>NW_012150064.1:1181714-1183257 GCF_000956105.1 Propithecus coquereli | reverse complement strand
ATAAAAAACAATGGTGAACTAATATCTCTTGTATTATCCTGGATGGAGCTGGAGCCCATTCTTCGAAGTGAAGTATCACAAGAATGGAAAAACAAACAGCACATGTACTCACTATTAATTTGGCACACATTGATCAACACTTATGTGCACAAATGGAAGTAACAATCATTGTGCGTTGGACAGGTGGTTAGGGGAGGGAATAGGTAAATTCACACCTAATGGTGTGGTGTTCACTTTGTAGGGGATGGGCATGATTGTAGCTCTGACTTGGGTGGTGCAAAGGTAATATATGTAACCAGTGTTTGTACCCTGGTAATATTCTGAGGGAAAAAAAAGAAATGTGATTGTCTTTTTTTGTTTACCTTGTATCCTGTGATCTTTCTGAACTTGTATATCTGTTTTGGTTTAGTTAGGGGTTAGTTTTTGTAGATTCCTTGGGATTTTCTATGTAAACAATCATGTCGTCTACTAAATATGGATTCATCTCAGTGTTGATGTCAGTTTATTGTTTTTTTTCTCATTCAGGTTGTGATTTTCTTGATGGTTGTATTCTTGCCATTTTGTCTATAATGTTAGAAAACTCTAGGTCCTATTCACATATTTTATTTTAATAGGCAGTCACCTGTTTGGATTTAGTAAGCAGGCCCTGGCCTACTTTAATGGCCTGTGGCTCTAATGACAATCTAATTTTCAGACCCTGTGTGGCACTCTTTTGATCTGCTTGCTTTACCTAGAAGCATTGGGGATCTCACTGGTCTCTGCTGGTTCTGCTTTGAGTGGCTAGAAGGAGATTCTCCAGGCTGAGCCACTTGGTGCCTCTAGGAGGTGGGGGAGAGAGAGAGACAGTGAGTGAGTCTTTGGTCCACTGAGGTGCACGTTGTGGTGGGATGCTCCCTGTCTGTGGAGGATAAAGAGGGGTTCCCAGGTCCACAGCTTGTTGTCACAGGATCTTTCTTGCTGCTGCTGACATGGTGTCTGCTGGGTGGGAAGAAGAGTCTCAGTTTGTTTCCTGTCTGGGCTCTTGCGTGGGATATCCTTTCATTGCCCCCACTGGCTACTAATAGTCTCTGAGTGGTGGAGGGGAGTTTATGCATCTGTGAATTTCCAAATTTCCCTCTTAATCCTATACCTCTTATCTGAGCTCCATACTTGTATATTATCTACTTAATGTCTCTATTTTATTTTATTTTTTTCTTTATTTCAGCATATTATGGGGGTACAGATGTTTAGGTTACGTATGTTGCCCTTCCCCCCACCAAGTCCGAGTTTCAAGTGTGTCCATCCTTCAGGTGGTGCGCATTGCACTCTTTGTGTATGCATATACCTGTCCCCTCCTCCCTCCTCTCCCCTCTCCCCACCTCCTCCCCCATGCCCAACATCCAATAGATGTTATTCTTATACGTGCACTTATATGTTGATCAGTTAATACTAATTTGATGGTGAGTACATGTGGTGCTTGTCTTTCCATTCTTGTGATACCTGACTTAGTAGAATGCGTTCCAGCTCTATCCAGGAGTATACAAGAGGTGCTATATCACCATTG
>NW_012150064.1:1175294-1177293 GCF_000956105.1 Propithecus coquereli | reverse complement strand
CACTGGACTACATATCATTGGAAAATATTTCATTGTTACTTGAGAAAAACAAGCCTGCTAATGAGAGGTGTTTTATAAAATAGTGTACAAAATCTGAAGAGGAGGCTAGTTTTACAGTACCATTAACAGTTCCATGTCATGTAAAGGTATAGTTTCTGTTAACTGTAGTTTTTTTTTTTATTTTTCCTAATTACACTTAGATGAACAATAAAACAAATAGAAGCCCTCTTTTGACAGAGTTTCATAGCTAATTGTTGCAGGTTAAATCTATTTTTGGAATATGTGAAATAATTATTAATATTGTGACCATATCAATGCATCAGCATTTCAGAGTTTCAAGAAGACATCGGACAGTTCATTTTGCCATGGAGATAAGTTTCTTGTTTTTAAATTTTTTTTTTTAATTTTTAATTATCATGGGTACATAATAGTTGTATGCCTTTATAGGGTACATGTGATGTTTTGATACAGGCATACAATGTGAATTAATCAAATCAGGGTAATTGGGGTATTTGTCACTTCAGACATTAATCATTTCTTTATGTTAGGAACTTTCCAATACCATTCTTTCAGTTATTTTAAAATATAACCTAACATATTACTCATTATAGTTACTTTGTTATGCTATCAAATATTGTTCATTCTATCTAACTATATTTTTGCACCCATTAATCATCCCTACTTTATCCCCCTACTCCCCACTAAGCTTCCCAGTGTCTGATAATGATCGTTCTACTCTCTGTCTCCATGAGATCAATTGTTTTTAATATTTAGCTCCCATATATGAGTAAGAACATGTAAGATTTGTCTTACTGTGTTTGGCTTATTTTACTTAACATAATAATGTTCTCCAGTTCCATCCATGTTGTTGCAAATGGTAGGATTTCATTCTTTTTATGGCTGTATAATATTCCAATGTGTGTATGTACTACAATTTCTTTATCCATTCATCTGTTGATGGACACATACGTTTATTCTGAATCTTGGCTTTTGTGAATAGTGCAGCAATAAACATGGGAATGCACATGTCTTTTTGATATACTGAATTCCACTTCTTTGGATATATACTTAGCAGTGGGATTGCTGGTTAATGTGGTAGTTCTATTTTTAGTTTTCTGAGGAACCACCATGCTGTTGTCCATAGTGGTTGCACTAATTTACATTCCTAGGGACAGTGTACGAGGGTTCCCCTTTCTCCACATCTTTGCCAGCATTTGTTATTGACTGTCTTTTTGATAAAAGCTATTTTAACTAAGGTAAGATGATTTCTTATTGTAGATTTGATTTGTATTTCTCTCATGACGAATAATGTTGAGCACTTTTTCACATACCCATTGGCAATTTGTGTGTCTTCTTTGAGAAATGTCTATTTAGATCCTTTGCCTATTTTTTTTTCCATCAGATTATTTGATTTTTTTCCTGTCAAGCTGTTGGGGCTCCTCATATTTTCTAGTTATTAATTCCTTGTCAAATGGGCAGTTTACAAATATTTTTCCCCACCCTGTAGGTTGTCTATTCACTTTGTTGATTATTTCCTTTGCTGTGCAGATGATTTTTAGCTTGATATGTATGATCCCATTTGTCCAATTTTGCTTTAGTTTCCTGTGCTTTGGGGGTATTATTCAAGAAATGATTGCCCAGTGTCATGAAGTGTTTCCTCAGTGTTTTCTTCTAGTAGTTTCATAGTTTCAGGTCTCATATTTCAGTCTTTAATCCATTTTCATTTGATTTTTTATATGGTGATAGATATGGGTCTAGTTTCATTCTTCTGCATATGGATATCCAATTTTCCCAGCACCATTTATTTAAGATACTGTCCTTTTCCCACTGCATTTTCTTGGCAGCTTTGCTGAAGATAAGTTCATTATACATGTGTATATTTACTTCTGGGCTCTCTATTCTGTTCCATTGATCTACATGTCTGTTTTTATGCCAGTACCATGCTGTTTTGGTTAATACAGCTCTCTAGTATAATTCGAAGCCAGGTAATGTGATTCTT
>NW_012150064.1:1158197-1174599 GCF_000956105.1 Propithecus coquereli | reverse complement strand
AACCCAAGTGTCCATCAATACCTGAGTGGATTAATAAAATGTGGTATATGTATACCATGGAGTACTTTTCAGCTATAAGAAACAATGGTGACATAGCACCTCTTGTATACTCCTGGATAGAGCTGGAACCCATTCTACTAAGTGAAGTATCCCAGGAATGGAAAAATAAGCACCACATGTACTCACCAGCAAATTGGTTTTAACTGATCAACACCTAAGTGCACATATAGGAATAACATTTATCGGGCATTGGGGAGATGGGAGAGGGGAGGAAGGGGATGGGTATATACATACATAATGAGGACAGTGCACACCATCTGGGGGATGGACATGCTTGAATCTCTGACTGAGGGGGACAAGGGCAACGTAACCCCCATAATGTGCAGAAATAAAAAAAAATTATAACTAGATATTTTATTGTGGCTATTGTAAATGGAATTGCTTTCTTGGTTTCTAGTTCAGGTTGCTTATTGTTGGCATATAGAATTGCTAATGATTTTTATATATTGATTTTGTATGCCGCAACTTTACTGAATTTGTTTATCCATTCTAAGTATTTTTTTGTGGAGTCTTTAGGTTTCTCTAGATATAAAATCATATCATCTTCAAACAAGGATAATTTGACTTCTTCCTTTCTAATTTGGATGCCCTTTATTTCTATCTCTCGTCTGATTATTCTACCTAGAACTTCCAGTACTGTGTTGAATAACAGTGATGAAAGTAGACATTCTTGTCTTGTTCCAGATCTTAGAAGGAAGGCTTTCATTTGTTCTCCATTCAATAGCTGCGGGTATGTAATATATGTGGCTTTTATCGTATTGAGGTAAATTCCTTCTATACCCAGTCTAATGAGAGTTCTTATAATGAAGGGGTAAATTTATCAAATATTTTTCAGCATGAATTGAAATGATCATATGTTTCTTGTCCTTAATTCTGTTGATACAATGTATCACACTGATTTGTATATTTTGAACAATTCTTGCATCCCTGGGATGAATCCCACTTGATCATGATGACTAATTTTTTCACTCTGTTATTGAATTATTTGTAGTATTTTGTTGACAATTTTTCCATCCAGGTTCATCAGAGATATTGGCCTACAGTTTGCTTTTTTTGCTGCATCTTTGTCTGGTTTTGGTTTCAGAGTAATACATGCCTTGTAAAATGAGTTTGAGAGTATTCCCTCCTCATTGAATTTTGGGAATAGTTTAAGCAGTATTAGCATAAGTTCTTCTTTGAATGTTTGGTAGAATTCAGCAGTGAAACTGTAACCAGTTCCACGAACAGGAAAACATTTTGTATATATTTTTTTTTTTTGGTAGTTCTCTTATGGTTCAAGTTCCCAGGCCAGTATGATTTGATGACCAGAACTTTGTAATTTTCTGTTGCACTGATCCATTCCCTTTCGAGTTTATTTCCCAGAAACTGCAGAGCCTCCTTGCAGTCACAAGATAACTATTAATACAAAGCCTTATACCACCTATTTTTCCAGAAAAAAACAAGATAAGCGATACTCCATCAGAGATTGTGCCCAAGGACCCACTGAGCCTGCTTACAAGCCTGAAAGAATGACCAATATTAACCCGTAGCTCATTATAATACTAAAATTCCCACCCTAGGAAGGACTTATCTGCCATTTTTTGATCGTGGGATGTATGTACTAGCATGACTTCTCACTGTGCTTGCGTGCCCCGCACTCCACCCCAAACTCATAAAGATGCTCACTCCCCTCATGCATTACTCATTTCACCTCCAGAAAAAACCCTGACCCTGTTAATCAGGCAGGCATATTTGACGTAGTCCCTACCTCCCCCTCCCAGTAGATGCATCCACTGTAATAAATTCTTTCTTCTTTGACAATCCTCATTGTCTCAGTAATTGGTTTTCTATGTGGCAAGCAACAGTGAACCCTCCTAGTGGGTTCATTAACAATTTGGGGGCTCATCCAGGATCCATTGCTCATGGCTTTGTGGCTGTGGAACAGAGACTTTAAAGCTTCCCTAGCAGCAGCCCAGCTGAATTCTGTTGGAGGTTTTTCCCACTGGCTTCACTCTCACCAGTCCCAACCAAATCCCTGATTGTCAGGGAAGAATGGACCTTTGACCTTTAGCTTTTAGCATTTGCATCTGGACAGGTGAATGCTGTTTGAAGGTACTGCACAGCAGAGAAATTCCTCTCTCAATTTGGGGGTTTTCTCTGTAATTCCTGTTTGGGTTGAGAGCCTCAGCCATTTGGGAGAATAGGACCTCCTGCTGTTTGTATTTGGCACTCCCTAGGCTTATTTGTTGGAATTACTGTCCATTTGGTGTGTGAATGTGTTTGTGTATGTGACAATGGGAAATAAGAATTCAGTCCCTGAATGTAAAAGTAACCCTTTTGACTACATGCTTCAAAACTGGTGTGCACACTGGAAATCCTCTGTCTCTGCCATTTGGACTTTTATGCCATTTGGAACTAGGACAGTTCATTTGCAGTACCAGTTGGTTTGAGATAAGCTTCTTGGAAACTTCTCTCCAGTCTCCCTCTGTAGAAATTTGTTTGGAAGCTTTTGAGTTTTGTTTTGTCTAATGTGGTATCCCTGCGCTTGTGTTTGAAACCTCTTAAATTTCTCTTTGTATTGACTATTTATCTATGTTAGTATGTGGCATATAAATGTGCTGTCTATGAGAAAGTTTAAAGAAATGCCAGGTTTTCTAGGACTCCATCTTGTCTCCACATATTATGTTCTGTTCTTGTGCATGTGTTTAAACTGATGGGCAAATTACATCAAGAAAATTTCAGAGCTTAAATGGTCAACCTACCACTATAGAGTTAAAATATAGAGTTCGTTAAATATTTTTTTCTGCCTGCTTATGAACTGTGGTCGCTGGGTTACTGGTATTGAGAATAAAGCTCAGTGTCTTATTAATTCAAGGTCAATTTGAGTAGCCAGTTTCAACAATGCGAACATTGAAAACTCATTTGAAACTGAAGGAAAAAAAAAGGTTAAAGAGGCCTTTTAAAGAAATATTCAAACTGTCATAAAAGCTGCTTCACCCAAAACTTTGGTCCATAGTTTTCATTACATTACCTATTCTAACTTTGTCAAAAATAATTTGATCCAACTATCTTCTACAAATATAGTCTGAATATGGCTATGAGTGTATAAAGAAAAAAATGATATTTTTACGTAATACTGCCTGGCCTCAGTACTCTCTTAGGTCTGGGGCGATATGGGCTCTTAATGAATTATTGAGCTACAATACTATTGTCCAGTTAGATTTATTTTGTCGTCATGTTGGGAAATGGTATAAAATCCCTTATGTACAGTCTTCTATGTTACTGTGTCAAAACAAGCCAGATCAAATTAAATGTATGATTCTAGTGCAGAGGATAGAAGCCTTCAAGAAGGTCAAGGAACAAGAAGCCAAATCTAAGAACCCAATTTTGCCATCAAAAAGAATCTCCCATGTTGAAGAAGACCTTTAGGCAGCTGTGACAGCAGCTCCAGCTGTGGCAGCACCAGCTCGGGCTATGGCTGTGGCACCGGTGGCAGCTTTGGCTCTGGCTGCAGCTCTGGCTGATTTCTTTCACAGATTCCCCTCCTAACTCTCTTGCCCCTCCCCTTATGACTCTGGACCCCTTTCTTCACCCCTGCTAGCTCCTCCAGCCATCTATCCTTTGCTTTCTTCCTTCTCTGGGGATAGTCTTGGGAAGCATGAAGACATGGTCTCTCCTTCATGTACCCAGTAGGGTAGAAGATTTGGTCGAGGTCCTTCCTCCTTCCCAGCAAGCCAATTTCATTTGATATCATTCCCTATATGAGGAATAAATGAGAATGGACCCCAACTGGAACCCAAATGTTGGAAATAAAGGTAAGATTCAACATTTGTGATACTACATCCTGCCTGGGCCTAGGAAAGGATTCCCCAAAACTAAAAGCCTGAAAAATATTCAAGAAATAAGACAACAAACAGATGAAAATCCATCAGCCTTCCTAGAGAGGATTATGGAGGCATATCGGAAATATACTGATATAGATCCAAAAAGTCCTGATTATTCAGGGTTAATTAGCATGAACTTTGTTGGCCAGAGCACGCATGATATCCAGCAAAAGCTACAGAAGTTAGAGGGGTTTTCAATTTTCCCATGTCTCATTTCATTAAAGTGGCTTACAAGGTCTATATAAACTGTGAACAGACTAAAGAACAGCAAAAAAGTGATAGGGAACCTGCTGTACAGTTGATGAAACTAAATGCAGAAAATATGAAATAGTGCGCCCACTCCTCAGAATCAACGGGAATTACATCCAGTGATTAATATCTCCCACCAGGAGCCCAGGGTAACTATAAAAGTGGGAGAAAAACTGATTTATTTCCTGAATGATACCAGTGAAACCTATCCTTTAACTCATTTTCCTTGCTTTTTGACTTTCTGTTTTTTCCAGCCATATCTTTTTATACTATTAATACCTATCTCACAAAAAGTCATTGTAATTATTTTTTATATGTTTATCTTTTTAGTCTTTATACTCAAGATACAAGTGGTTTATATACTGCAATTACAGCAATCGAGTGTTTTATATTTGTGTCCTCACTGTTACCAGTTAGTTGTATACCTTCAGATGATTTCTTATCGATAGTTCATTATCTTTCTTTGCTTTCAGATTGAAGAACTCCTTTTAGCATTTCTTGTAGAATGGGTCTGATGTTGATGAAATCCCTCAGCCTTTATTTGCCTTGGAAAGTTTTTTTTTTTCTCCTTCATATTTCAAGGATATTTTTGCAGGTTAAAATATTCTAGTGTTAAGGTTTTTTTTTTTCCTTCAAAACTTTGAGTATGACATACCACTCTCTCAGCCTATAGGGTTTCCACTGACAAGGCTTATGCCAAACATGTCAGCACTCCTTTGTATATTATTTCCTTATTTTTTATTGCTTTCCTTAGGACCTTTATTTTCTCTATGATCTTTAGGAGCTTGATTATTAAATGCCTTGAAGTAGTCTTGTTTGAGTTAAATATGCTTGATGTTCTGTGACTTTCTTATACTTGAATATTGATATCTTTCTCCATATTTGGAATGTTCTGTTATTATTTCTTTTAATAAATTTCTATCCCAATCCCTTTCTCCACCTCCTCTTTAAGGCCACTCTTAGATTTGTCCTTTTGAGAGAGTATTGTATAGATCTTATAGGCATGCTTCATTCTTTGTTCTTTTTTCTATTCTGACTGTGTATTTTCAAATAGCCTATTTTCAAGCTCATTCATTCTTTCTTCTGCTTGGTCAGTTCTGCTGTTGAGAAACTCTGATACATTCCTCATTTTGTCAATAAAATTCTTAAGGTCCAGAATTTCTCCTTGATTTTTTAAAATTATTTTAATCTCTGTTACATTTCTCTGAAAAGCTTCTGAATTCCTTGAGTGTGTTGTCTTAAACTTCATTGAGCTTCTTCAGGACAGCTATTTTGAATTCTTTGTTTGAAAGGTCACATATCTTCATTACTCCATGACTGGTCACTGGTACATTATTTAGTTTGGTGAGGTCGTGTTTTCCTGGATGTTCTTGATGTTTTTGGATGTTTACTGATGTTTGGGCATTGAAGAGTTAGGTATTTATTTTAACCCTCAGAGTCTGGGCTTGTTTGAACCTGTCCTTTTTGAGAAGCCTTCCAGGTATTCAAAGGGATTTTAGCATTGTGATCTAAGTCTTTGGTCACTGCAACCATATCACCACTCGGCATGTCCCAAGCCCAGTAATGCTGTGACTCTTGCGGACTCCTGGTAGTACTGCCTTGGTGGACTTGGGTAAGATACAGGAGAATTCCCTAGATTACCAGGCAAAGACTCTCACTCTCTTCCCTCACTCTCTGTGCTGGGCTCCTAGAGTTGGGAGAGGAGTGTTCTGGGCACCCCCTGTGGCCACTAGTGCCAGGTCACACCTGAAGCCAACCCAGTCTCACCCAAAGCCTGTGGTGCCTGTTGCCTTACTACCTCTGATACTTATTGAAAGCCCAAGGGCTCTTTATTTAGCAGGTGGTGAGTCCTGCCAGGACTGGGTCGATCCCTTCAGGGAAGCATGTCTCCTCTTGGCCCAGGCTGCGTCCAAAAGTTCCTTCTAGGAACAAAGGCCTGTACTCAGGAGCATTAGGAGTCTGCCTGAGACTTTGTTTCATCATGGCTGAGCTGATACCTAAGTTGCAAAACAATGTCCTCTGAAGTTTTCCCTTTTTTTCCCCAAGTGGAATAAGACTCCCTGAGCCTCATTCCCTGTATTTGGGGGTGGGGTTGACACAGGCGCTGGCTTGGCTGCCACCACTGGTGTCTCCTTGGATTATGTGCACCCCAAGTCCATAGGCTCTGAGCTAGCACAGCCACAGGAACTGCCCAAGGACCCTTTGTGGTCCAACTACCTTAATAAATTTGGTCTAGGCCCTAGGCTTCTTTCTGTCAGCTGGTGGTGGGGCTAGCTGGAACTTCGTTTTAGGGCAGAGGATTTCTCTCAGGCTGGGCTGGTCTAAATTCTCCCTCTGTGGGCACCAGCAGAATTCTACCCTGTGCTATGTTCCCCTGTGCCAGGGCAGCCCTGGGTTTCAGCACAAAGTCCCACAATCACATTACTCTTTCTCCCCTGGGCACACAGATTCTCTCTCCACTTGGCATGCTGATGTGGCACTGCTGGGGGATGAGGAAAGAGTGGCATAGACAAGGCAAGATTGTCTTTTCTGCCCTCTGTAGTGCATAATGCCTTTTTCATTGATATAATGTTAAAATCAGATAAAAAACCAAATGGATGTGAGGTAGGAAATGGCTGCTTAGTGGTGGCCTCCCAGCTCACCACTCCCAGAGAAGGAGGTGAAGACTTTGGATGGCTACACATGAGTGGATTGCTCCCCACAACAACAGCATGTGAATTTGCCAAGAAACAGCGTGGGACATGCAGTGCAGGAAAAAAAAGGTGAAAGGGAGATATGTTCACAAATATTGGAGAATGTGAGAAATACAATAGGGAATAGAACATAGGAAGGCCACGCCTCCCTAACCAGCCAGCACTGTGCAATCTGACTGACAGGAGGACACCAGACATGCCCACGGACCTGCCCACTCACTCAGACAGGGCACACCTGAAGTTGATGCAAAGCTATGGCATGGGATGGCAGGCTCTGTGGAGAGGAGACAGTAGTCGGAGCCATACTGAACTCTCGGGTGCACTGTCCTGGGGCTGCACTTGGTGGGGGAGGGACTGGTTTGAGTAGTTGCTTCCCACAACCAGGCACTGGAGTTTGGAGACAGGCACCTCACCCCTGGAGGTCAGCAGGACCAGCGCACGGGAGTTGAATGGTGAGCAGCGGACTCTGCCCTTGGAGACTACCGGAGATTCAGCCGGCTCTGGGTGGGACAAAGAGAGCTGTATCCTCTACTCGGCAGACATGAATCTGCAGGACTTTGGTGCTGAAGAAATAGTTGGTGACCTGTTAATTCAGCCCACCAGCCTGGCTTTGGCCATCTCCTGAGTGCTTGACCCCAGTGCTCGCTCTCCAGGTTCGGGCTGCCGCTACCTTTCGGGTCCCCTGTCTGGAAGTCCTGCTCAGTGGCAGCAGTTTTGAACGCCACTCCACCCCCAGCCCGGGGGCTCTCGTGCCAAATTTGGTGGGCTCCACCCTTAGAGGTGGGGAGGGGCTGGGGGAGCCGCGTACTCTGCCGGGCGTACCTGCAACTGTGGGGCCCTGGTGCTTAAGAGGCAGATACCAACTTATCTATCAGAGCCCTCCCTTTAGGTCCTAACCACCCCCTGCCCCCCAAGTAGGATCAGCCTGCCATCTGCACACTCCTGAACAACCAGAGAATCCTTCTACATATATAAGCCCAAAGACTGCTGCCACCAGTGAACAGGAAGCTTCCTGCGGTGAGAACACCAGGCTCTTAGCATCACCCCCCAGGGGACTTCCCATCTCACTGCCTTGAGCCACACATCAGGAGCCCTACTGCTTCTACAACTACAGGGCCCCTTGATCCTCCCCTGGAGGCCTCAACTACTCAGGCTTCCTCCTGTGCATTCCCATACAGATATATCTCAACTCCAACTCAGACTGTAGGAGTCACAGGAGCCTAGTGGGTCCTGGGGTGTTCTGCATGATTTCAGAGCCTGGTCATTCTGGATGGACTGCATTTCAGAGAGAGAGAGAGAGAGAGAGAGAGAGAGAGAGAGGATTGGAAATGACCAGAGTATGGACTTTCCTATACCCAGCCCCTTTGTGCACTCTCAACCAAGCATGCTTCAGTTAGCAAAGTCACCGCAGTGGAGCGGAGAGGAGAGCAATCGCTTGCCTCCACTGGGGCTTGGAGAGGAGGGCAGACAGGAGCCCCTCCCTAACTCCAGAGCAGTGCAGAAAGCTTGCAGCCCCTAACCCAAACCATAGCAGCTGGTAGAGTTCTCTGTGCCAAGTAACCTCCTTTCACCACCAGGGATGCGTCTCCATCCCCATCCTCCTGTCCACAGGCATTTGGCCTATTCACCTGCTGACAGAGCAGATGGCATGTTGGGGCAGTACAGGAGAGAGACCCCTTTGCCTGTGCCCATCAAGTGCGTGCGGAGGTGCTCAAGGCAGCAGGGTTTTGTGGGTGAGCCCCATTCACCACCCCGGTCAGAGCATCCCCCTGGCAAGGAAATCTGGGGATAGGAGGCCCACCTGAATAACCCCGGAGTTGAGTGGCAGAAAAAGGGTGCACAATTGGTGAATCCCCTATTCACCACTGACACGTGGAGATGCACACCAGTGGGCCAGACACATGAACTGTAGGGAAGCTCAAGAGCCCCGCATGGGTAGAGAGGCAAACACAAGTGGACTGATCAGAGGGGGAAAGTGCCTGGGTTTGTGAATAGGGAAGGAAAAACCTGGCCAGAGCACCCTCCAAGTGTGGTGAAATAGCCCTGAAATACATATCAGCAGCTCCCCCTAGCGGCAGGTTAAGCAACCATAGACGCTCACATACCCAGGCTTTCACACTCCAGCTGCAATCTATCTTGCTCCTATATCCGCACCTCGAGGAAGCAGAGTCCAAGCAACCCCTGAGAGTGACAAGACCCTTCCCAAAGATTGGGACAGTTGTATACCCCACCTAGAGGACCAGAGCCTACAACAGGGACAACAGATTGCCTCAATAACTGGCTTCTCCACACAAACTACAATCAACATCAGAGAGTGCAACGTCATAGCTAAACATATTGCCTTCCATTGCAAGATATTAGGGAGCAGTGGATTCATACCCACAAGTACAATCCACCAGCTTGGAGCTTAAGCTGGGGACAAAACTCAATAGACTCCATTGGAAAGAGGTGAAGACATAAGGTCAGAGGTAACTCAACAGGTTCAGCAAACTTGCTAAAACACTCCTAAGGCAATACAGGACCAGTGCTCCTCTCCCCAGGACTGTAAAGGAATGACCCTCGGGAACTTGGAGATAGGCACATAAGCCAGCCCTAGCACCCCCAGTTCTTGAAGAAGAAACAAGACGAGAAAGAATGAGTGAAAGAACTCAGGAAACATGATATATCAAAGCAAAATGTCACCCCCAAAAGAAATTATTAGCGCCTCGGCCACCGATATGAACTTAAATGAAATGCTTAGAATGACAGAGGAAGAATTTCAAATATGGATTCTAAGAAAACTCAATGGAATTCAAGAGAAAATAGAAACCCAACACAAAGAAACCACAAGAACAAAATAGGAAATGAATGAAAAAATCTCTAAAGAAATTGAAGTATTACAGAAGAACCAAACAGAAATACTGGAAATGAAAGAGGCATTCAAGGAACTACAAAACAGAGTGGAAAGTCTTAAGAATAGGCTGGACCATGCAGAGGAAAGAATCTCAGAGCTTGAAGATAATGCCTATGTGCTAAACAAATCAGTTGAACAAAAAGAACACAGAAGCAAGAGACATGAACAAAGCATACAAGAAATGTGGAATTATGTAGAAGAGACCAAACATAGGAATTACAGGCATCCCTGAGAGTGAAGAAGAAAATACACAAGGGCTGGAAAATCTATTTCTTGGAATAATGGAGGAAAACTTACCTGGCCTAGCCAGAGCTCTAGATATCCATGTACAAGAAGCACACAGAACTCCTGGGAGACTCAATGTGAAAAGGCAATCACCATGTCACATTGTTATTAGGCTGACCAAAGTAAAAACAAAAGAGGCAATCCTTTGACCACTAAGGCAAAAGCAGCAGGTAACCTACAAAGGAAAACCTATCAGACTAATTGCAGATTTCTCAACTGAAATCTTATGAGCCAAAAGGAACTGGGGCTCCATCCTCAGTCTTATAAAACAGAATAATGGCCAATATAGAATTCATTATCCTGCAGAACTGAGCTTGTTATATGGGGGAGAAATAAAGACTTTCCCAGACAAGCAATCACTGATGGAATTTGCAAAGACCAGACCTGCCCTGCAGGAAGTATTCAGACTTGCATTATACAACTGAACAGTGCAATAGACACCCACCAGTATAAAATCTCCCAAAAATTAAAGTCCAGAACCTGGATTCCACAATGGCTTGAGAGGTAAAACAAAACCATAAGAATTTACCCAACAGTATGAACAGAAATCTACCCCAATTATCAATTCTCTCAATAATTGTGAATGGCTTGAATTGCCCGTTGAAGAAACATAGCCTGGATGAGTGGATAAAAAACCACAAGCCAAGTATCTGCTGTCTCTAGGAAATGCATCTTACCCATAAGGATGCATTCAGACTCAAGGTGAAGGGATGGAATACAAGTTTATAGGCAAATGGAATCCAAAAGAAACCTAGGGAAGCCATTCTTATATCAGATAAAATAAACTTTAAAGCAATAAAAGTAAAGAAAGACAAATATGGTCACTATGTAATGGTGCAGGGAAAAATCCAACAAGAAGACTTAACAATCCTAAATATTTATGCACCCAACACAGGAGCGCTCAGATACATAAAGCAAACCCTGATATGTCTAAATAACATGATAAACAGTAATGCCATAGTAGCCAGGGATTTTAACACCCCACTGACAGAACCAGACAGATCCTCTAAACAGAAAATAAACAAAGAAACAATGGACTTAAACAGATCTCTAGAAAAAATGGGCCTAACAGGCATCTATAGAACATTCCACCCAAACAGTGCTGAATATACATTCTTCTCATCACCTTATGGAACATTCTCTAAAATTGATCACATCCTAGGCCAAAAAACAGATCTTAATAAATTTTAAAAAATACAAACTATACCATGTATCTTCTCAGACCACAGTGGAACAAAATTAGAGATCAATTCAAACAGGAACACTCACCCCTACACAAAGTCATGGAAACTAAGCAATCTATTGCATCAAGGAGGAGATCCAGATGGAAATCAAAATATTATTTAAATCAAATTATAAAGGGGACACAAGGTATCAAAATCTGTGGGATCCAGCAAAAGCATTCCTGAGAGGAAAACTAATAGCATTAAATGCCCACATCCAAAATACAGAAAGATCATAAATCAACAAACAAATGAACCATCTCAAGGAACTGAAAAAGGAAGAGCTAACCGATCCTAAACCCAGCAAAAGAAAAGAAATAACTATGATCAGAGCAGAAGTACATGAAATCAAGATTAAAAGAACTATGCAGAAGATTAATAAAATGAAAAGTTGGTTCTTTGAAAAGATAAACAAAATTGACATCCCTCTGCTAGATTGACCAGAAGTAGAAAGGAAAGGACTCTAATAAGCTCAAATAGAAATGAAAAAGGAGAAGTCAAAACAGACATCACAGAAATACAAAATAGCATCTTTGAATACTATAAAAATTTCTATGCCCCAAAACTTCAAAACATGGAGGAAATGGACAAATTCATAGAAACACACAACTTCCCTAGGCTCAATCAGGAATAAATAGAATTCCTGAACAGACCAATATGAAGCACCAAAATTGAAGTAGCAGGAAAAAAAACTTTCAATAAAAAAAGTCCCAGACCAGACAGGTTCATACCTGAATTTTATCAAACCCACAAAGAAGAACTGATATTTATACTACAGAAAGTTTTCCAAAACATTGAGAAGAATGGAATCCTCCCCAACTCATTCTCTGAAGCCGATATCACCTTGATACAAAAGCCAGGAAAGGACACAACAAAAAAAGAAAACTACAAATCAATATGGATGCAAAAATTCTCAACAAAATCTTACCAAACCAAATTCAACATCACATCAAAAAAATAACTCATCATTACCAGGTGTGCTTTATCCCATAGATGCAAGGATGGATCAACATATGCAAATCTATAAATGCAATTCAGCACATAAATAAAAGCAAGAATGAAGTCAATAAGATCCTTCCAATAGACGCAGACAAAGCATCTGACAAAATTCAGCACACTTTTATGATAAAAACTCTTAGCGAATAGGCATAGATGGGTCATACCTCAAAATTATTAAAGCCATATAGCATAAACCCACAGCCAACATCGTACAGATTGGGGAAAAATTGAAGTCATTCCTGCTTGCTTAGAACTGGGACTAGACAGGGTTGCCCACTATCTCCACTTCTAGTCAACATAGTGCTAGAGGTCTTTGCCAGAGTAATCAATAAGAGCAGGGAATCAAGGGTATCCAAATGGGGGCAGAAGAGGTCAAACTTTCACTCTTTGCTGATGATATGATATTATATCTAGAAAACGCCAAGTATTCAACTAAAAGACTGCTGGAATTGGTAAATGAATTCAGGAAAGTCTCAGGGTATTAAATCAATGCACACAAATCAGTGGCTTTCATATATGCCAATAACAGTCAAGCCAACACTCAAAGATGTAACAGCTTTCAAAAGAGCATCAAAAAAATTAAATATTTTAGGAATATATTTACCTAAGAAGGTGAAAGACCTACATAGGGAGAACTATGAAACACTGAGAAAAGAAATTATAAAGGATGTAAACACATTCAAAACCCCACCATGCTCACGGATTGGCAGAATCAATATTGTTAAAATGTCTATAGTACCTAAAGTTATCTACAGAATCAATGCAATCCCTGTGAAAATGCTATCAACATTTTTTGCAGATCTAGAACAAATATATCTATGCTTTGTATGGAACCAGAGAAGACGCCATATAGCCAAAGCAATCTTAAACTAAAAGAACAAATTGGGAGGCATAAGTCTACCAGACTTCAATCTATACTATAGGGCTATAGAAACCAAAACAGCATGGTACTGGCAGAAGAACAGAGATATAGACCTTTGAAATAGGACTGAGAACACAGATATAAAACTATCCTCATATTGTCTTCTAATCCTTGACATAGCAGACAAAAATATACACTGTGGAAAAGAATCTCTAGTCAATAAATGGTGCTGGGAAAACTAGATAACCACATGCAGAAGATTGAAACTGTAACTCACCTCTCACCTCTCACAAAAATCAACTCACGATGGATAACAGACTTAAACCTAAGACGTAAATCCTTAAGAATTCTAGAAGAAAATGTTGGGAAAACTCATATAGACATCAGCCTAGGGAAAGGATTTATGAAGAAGACCCCCAAAGCAATCACAGCAGCAACAAAAATAAATAAGTGGGACCTGATCAAATTAAAAAGCTTCTGCACAGCCAAGGATACTATCATTATAGTGAATAGAGAGCCTACAGAATGGGAAAAAATATTTGCATGCTACACATCTGATAAAGGACTGATAACTAGAATCTATATAGAACTTAAGAAAATTAACAAGAAAAATCAAACAACCTCTTTAAAAAGTAGGCAAAAGACATGAACAGAAACTTTGCAAAAGAAGACAGAATAATGGCCAGCAAACATATAAAAAAGTACTCAACATCTCTATTCATCAGGGAAATGCAAATCAAAACCACAATATCACTTAACTCCAGTGAGAATGGCTTTAACCAAAAATTCCCAAAACAACAAACGCATGGATGCAGAGAGATAGGAACGCTTTTACACTGCTGGTGGGACTACAAAGTAGTTCAATCTCTGAGGAAAGTAATTTGGAGATATCTCAAAGAACTAAAAATGGAAAAACCATTTGAACCAGAAATCCCACTACTAGGCATCTACCCAAAGGAAAAAAAGTCATTTTATAATAAGGACATCTGCACTTGAATGTTTATGGCAGCACAATTCACAATTGGAAAGATATGGAAACAACCAAATGCCCATCAGTACATGAGTGGATTAATAAAATATGGTATATGTATATCATGGAGTACTACTCAACCATAAAAAACAATGGTGAAGTAGCACCTGTTATATTATCCTGGGTGGAGCTAGGGCTCATTCTTCGAAGTGAAGTAGCACAAGAATGGAAAAACAAGCACCACATGTACTCGTCATCAAATTGGTGCTAACTGATCAACACTTAGATGCTCACATGGAAGTAATATACATCGGGTGCTGGTCAAGTGGGAGGTGGTGGTGGGGGTGAGTATATTCAACTAATGGGTGTGGAGTGGACTCTCTGGGGGACGGGCATGCTTGTAGCTCTGGCTTGGGTGATGCAAATGCAATATATGTAACCAAAATATCTGTACTCCCATAATGTTCTGAAATGTTAAAAAAGAAACACAAGGAGTGCAATGTGCACTACCCGAAGGATGGACATATTTGAAACACGGACTTGGGGGGGGGAACCAAGGACAACACACGTAACCTAAACATCTGTACCCCATAATATGCTGAAATAAAAAAAAAAAGAAAAAAAAAGAAAATAAATAAATAAATAATGTGAAAATCAGATAGTATGATTGCTCACCAGATTTTTGATTCTTTTGAAGGCGCTTGCTTGTGTGGATAGTTGTTGAATTTGATGTTTGTGCAGTAGGATAATTCCTGGAGTTTTCCATTCAACCATCTTTCTCCAACCCTCTCCTGGAGATTGATTTCTGTGCTAACAGAAGCCTTGGAAATTAAACTACTCAGTTATGGTAGCAACTTCCTAGTTTATATAGGAATGGTTTTCATAGCAGGCCAGTGATTCTTAATATTTTGTAATGAGACACAATTGTATATTTAAATAATTACCAGGTGCTTCTCATGCATACATAGAGTTGCAAAACAGTGAAGAGTATACTACCGATATTTGACAAAATTTTTTATTAGATTAGATTTCCTTTGTTTTATTAATGAGGTATAACTTCCATACAATAAAGTGTACTGGTTTTAAATGTACAGCTCAATTAATTTTGACAAATTTAATACCTGTGTGACCAGCCTTGCCCAAGCTAACTCTGATATAATTTTTGTTGCCATAAATTAGATTTGCTTGTTCTAGCACTTCATACAAATGCAATCATACAGCCTGTAGTCTTTTGCATCTGGCTTATATCACACAGCAAAATGTTAATGAAAGTCATTCATGTTGTTTTATGCATAGTTTGTTCCTTTGCGAGTAGTATTCTATTGTATGAATATATCATACTATTTATCCATGTTCCTGTTGATAAGCATATGCATTCTTTCCAGTTTTAGCTTTTTAAAATAAAGATTTATGAAAATTCTTGTACACATATTTTAGTGGACATATATTTTCATTTATTTTAGGTAAATACCTAAAACTTGGGTAGGTGTACGTTAACTTTATAAGAAATGAAAAACCAAACCATTTTTAAAAGTAATTACATCATTTTACATTCCCTGCAGTGATATATGAGGATTCTAGTTGTTTAACATTCTTGCCAGTATTTGGTATTAGAGACATAATTTAAATTTGAGCCATTATTGTATGTTGTGAAGTGCTATCAGATTGTGAGTTTAATTTGCATTTTCCTCATGACCAATGCTATTGAGTGTCTTTTCATGCGTTTTTGTTCACTCATATATCTTCTTTTGTGAAGTGTCAAAGCCTTTTGCCCATTTTACAAAATCAACTTTAATTATAATTTACATAGTAAAATGCATAGATATAAGTGAACAGTATAATGAGTTTTGACTATTATTTACAGCTCTGTGACCATGACCTCAATCAAGATATCAAACTTTTCTTTTATGCTAAAGCAGCGGTATTCTGCAAAATGTTTAACAACTGGTCTTTAAGGAAAGAAAAAAAAAGCCCTGTTTTTAGCTTTTGACCAAATCTGTGGTGTAAATCCTCAAGCTAGCAATGACATCATTGAATGCGAAGGTGGAAAAAGATGCACACAAATGGCTCTCTTAAACTCATTTGAGCTGGTTCCAGCACACCACTACCTCAAAAGGCCCCCTTCTGCACCTTTACAGCCAACTCTTACCTTCAACTGTGGTCCAAGGTAACCGTTGATCTACTTTCTGGCATTATAGATTAGATTGGTTTTTCCTTAAATTTTATACAAAAATAACCACATAATATGTGCTCTTTTGTGCCTGGCTTCTTTGCTCAGCAACATGTCTATGAAATTTATGCATGC
>NW_012150064.1:1154633-1156917 GCF_000956105.1 Propithecus coquereli | reverse complement strand
TTTTTTTTTAAAGAAAATGCTTACTATGAGATCACAAGGATTTCCTTCTGTTATCTTCTAGAAATTTTGTTATACTTTTCACATTTAAGAAACTCATTTTGAATTATTTAATTTTGTGTATGTTGTGAGGTAATAATCAAGGTACTTTTTTTCCCATATGGATATCCTGTTATTCCAGAGCCATGATTTGAAAATTCTATCATTTTCTCATTGATTTCTTTAGTACCACTTAGGATAGGGGTTTCCTGGGAGAGTCTTCACCCTCTCTTTGGGATGTGCATTGCTGAACCTCTCCTCTGCCATTTGGTATATTGTGTTTTCATTATCTTTCAGTTGAAGTTTTTTTCATTTTCCTTTTATTAATATTTCTTTTTGGTCTGTGGGTTATTTTAGGTGTGTGACATTTAATTTCCAAACATTTGATAATTTTCTAGATATTCTATTAACTTCCAATTGAATTTCTTTGCTGTCAGATAATATGCTCTGTAAGATTTCAAAGTATTTATTTAATGAGACTTATTTCATCAGTTAACATATGGTCTATCTTGATGAATGTTCTATATTAGATTAAAAAGTTTTCAAATGTTATTAAGTGTCATATTCTATAAATGTCAATTAAGTCCAGTTTGTTAATAGTGTTCAGATCATTTGTGTTTTAATAGTTTCTTTTCAACTTTCATCAGTTACTAATAAAGGGGTATAAAATCTCTAACTAATATTAAAAGGAGAAATTTCTCAATTTCTCATTTTAGTTGTGTCAGGTTTTACTGTCTGTATTTTGAAAATGACTTATTAGAGTCATACACATTTAGAAGTATTATGTCCTTTTTTTAAAGTAACCTGTTATCACTTTCAAAAATCCTATTTATCTCTGGTTATTTTACTTGTTGATAATATGCTTTCTCTGACATTACTATAGCCACTCTGGCTTTCTTTTTGCACTGTTTTATTTTCAATCTATCTATGTATTTATATTTAAAGTACAACACCTCCATACAGACAGCACATATTTGGGTTTCATTTTTTTATCCAGTTTGATAATAAATGACTTGTAGTTTACTTCTTCCATGTATATTTTATGTATTTATCATTTTAAGCCTATAATTTGCTAATTGTATTTTAGTTGTTTTATGTGTTTTCATTCATCCATTCCTGTTCTCTTGCTTTCTTTTGGTTTAAACAGATATGCTTTACCATTCAGTTTAATTTTCACTGTTGTCCCTGTCATATTTTGCTTGGACTCTACCTCCCTGTGTTTAGGTCAGAAATTGCACACTAGGAGATAGTCTAGGGATAAATTGGTATTCATCTTATCTGTTGCTCCTCTTTTAAACATTGCATCCCATGCTGTCTTTTGCCCAGTTCCTAAAAACAAATGCTTCATATATTTTGTACAGTTTCATAAATGTTTTTTAAATTTTTTTAACAATATATATTTTTTCTTTCTGAATATTATGGGGGTACAAATATTTAGGTTACATATATTGCCTTTGTCCCACCTGAGTCAGAGCTACAAGCATGTCTGTGGGAGGCTAAGCCTGCTACCACTTACTTTAACATGGCTGGAAGTGGAATTATGAGGTTTGATTTTTGAATTCTCCTAATCTTCCTCTTTGGCATTTTTTTCTATCTCAAGGACCTCTCCCTCTTTTTGTCCTCTTCAGAGTTATCATTATTCCAGTGTCTTACTCTCCAAAAATAACCACATAATATGTGCTCTTTTGTGCCTGGCTTCTTTGCTCAGCAACATGTCTATGAAATTTATGCATGCCGTTGCATGTATCAGTGAGTGAGTTGGGTTTTATCCTCCCTTTGTATTGCCAAATAGTAATCCGTTGTGTGGATATACCACTTGATTTTTACCACCACCTGTTGATGGACAATTGAATTATTAATTATTTTAAATAATGCTGTTATGAACACTCATGTGCAAGTATTTGCATATACACATTTTCATTTATCTTAGGGTAAAAGTTTTAGGTCATGTGATAACTATATGTTAAAAGAAATGCCGAAGTCTTTGCCGAAGTTTTCAATAATTTTACATCCTCACCACCAACATATTAAAATTCAAGTTGTGCCATACAGTCTCCAGTATTTGGATTGTCAGTCCTTTTAATTTTAGATATTAGACTAATTGGTATCTCATTGAAGTTTTAATGTGCATTTCTTTCATGACTAATGATATTGAGCATCTTCTCCGTTTGTTTATTGGCCATTCATAGATATTCTTTTGAAAAGTATCTGTTCAAGTATTCTGCCCTGTTTTTCATTGTTTTTTTTT
>NW_012150064.1:1144798-1152983 GCF_000956105.1 Propithecus coquereli | reverse complement strand
GGATAAATTGGTATTCATCTTATCTGTTGCTCCTCTTTTAAACATTGCATCCCATGCTGTCTTTTGCCCAGTTCCTAAAAACAAATGCTTCATATGGCTGAAAAAAGCTGTCAGTCTAATTGTCATGTACTTGAACAATATATATTTTTTCTTTCTGAATATTATGGGGGTACAAATATTTAGGTTACATATATTGCCTTTGTCCCACCTGAGTCAGAGCTACAAGCATGTCTGTGGGAGGCTAAGCCTGCTACCACTTACTTTAACATGGCTGGAAGTGGAATTATGAGGTTTGATTTTTGAATTCTCCTAATCTTCCTCTTTGGCATTTTTTTCTATCTCAAGGACCTCTCCCTCTTTTTGTCCTCTTCAGAGTTATCATTATTCCAGTGTCTTACTCTCCAAAACTTTGAATAAGTAACTTTCTTAGGGTTTCATCTGATAAAAATTGATAGTGTGATATTTTCATGAGCCATATTTATGATTGTTGGTATCCTAGAAGCCTCCACAGCCTCTAAGATTCATGGCACTTTATCTCTGTCAATGGAATGCATACATGTAACAGATATTATTGGATAGCTACTGTGTAGTAGCCCTTTTGATAGTATCTTCAGAATGCTACCCCATACCTTGCTGTCTACTTCACTTATTTTTGTAACAAATACTGTGGAAAGAAGAAGGAATGTGATGGTTAAAGTATACCTAGAATTGGGCCAAAAAAGAAAGCCAGGGAAAGGATGAAGTGAGAATATTAAGAGTTGAGGATTTCAGCATGAGAACTGAACTCAAGAAGACACAAAGCAGAGGGAGGCAAGGCATTTGGAACTCCATCTCCCATATTTATAGCTGAATTTATATAGTCTTCATGACCTACTACTGGACTGAGCAAAATTTTCTTTACTTCTTTCTACATCTGACTGCCTCTATCCTCTTACTACTGTTTTTGTAGAACTCTTTTTTCTTTATAATGCATATTGATGAGCATAATGTGTTTATTTGTTGTTTGGCACTCTATAAATTTACTACTCAGTGAATTTCGTCTGCTAAGAATTGATTTTGGTATTATCTTAGTCATATACACCCTACCAGACTTTCACTTATTTTGATAATTTAGAACTTCCTTTACAAATATGTGTTTAATAACTACACTATAAAAACATTCTAAAAGAATTCCACTTACTGAGGAATTAAACAGAACACTATATTGTCAATCAAGAAACTGGATTTCTGGTCCTAGTTCTGTCATTAAGTGTGTGATCTTTGGAAAGTCATTTAATGTGGAAACTGAGATAGATGTCCTTGACATATGTTCCAGCTGTAAGATTCCACATGCAAGTTAGATTCCTCTATTTATTCTCTTCTCATTTCAGGGGATGAAGTTTGCATTTCTCTTTCATGACTCTTTATTATCTATATATGTGACAAGAACATGTCCCAGTGACAAATGTGTAAGTCCAACACAAACTTACCCCCTATCCTTTCGTTTCCCTGACACACTGAATCCTCTAGCATCTTTCCAGACAGTTCTGCTGAGATTGACCATCATAAAAAAATAAAAATGTTATGTTAAATGGGAATATTAGTTTTTATTTTTCTGTTGTCTTTTCAGGTGAATCTTTAGCCTACTTTTATTTTTTCATGGCTCTGACATTTTCTATTAGACTTAGATCCTGAACTTTTGTATATTAATGATTCTAACTAGCTTGGTTACCAAAAAAAAAAAACAAACTGCACTGATTCACAGTCTTAAGAAAGCAGCCCTCAGAGATAGCAATTCTCTCAACTAAACCTGTGTTGCCAGTGTAGGACTAAGAAAAATGTTTATCAACCTTTCTATAGGAAAAAAAGGACTCTGTGTCAACCCTGAAATGGGAGGCTTTGTCATTAACTAAACAAAAGGGAATAAAAACAGTTTAACAGGTAGTCAAGGTGTGTGCATGTGTGTACATGCACACGTATGTGTGTTTGTAAAAGTAAAAGAAAGAAACTTTCAAAATTATGTGAATATGTGTGCCTTAAAAAATAGAGATTTTACTATAAGTACAGGGAGTTAATTTTTTTCCAGTGTCAAAGGTAAGGTGATTTTTGTAATCTAATTCTACTTAAAATTTAAATCTTCTTAAAAAATATGCTAGGCTTCATAAATTAAGGCTCTATTCAGAGACTTAATAGATCCAGTTTATTCTATCAAAAATTTGGCCCTTTATCTGATTGGTTTGGTTTTAAGATCATAACCACCCCCCTTATTTGAATAAATATTTGATTATTTTGACAAAGCCTCCATTGTGGAAATGTGGCAAGAAAGAGAGTGAGATTTTTGTGCTAACTTGATACCACAGAAACCTGAAACTGACAGGGACTTTAGACGTCTATTTGTATACTCTTACTTACATATGAACAAACATAGGCCATTATAAAATAATATTTTTTCAGCTTTATGAGGTATAATTAACAAAATTGTATATATTTAAAGTGTACAATGTGATGAGTTGATATCCATATACGTTGTAACATGATTGCCATGATCAAGTTAATTAATACATCTATCACCTCACGTAGTTACTACTATACTATCTACTGCGCTAATATACTGTAGGTTCTTCCTTTGTGTTTAACATGAGGCTTACATAAAACATAGTTATAACATTCTGTTTTAAGCTGATAACAACTTAACTGTGATCATATATCAAAAAACCTACTTTTACTCTGACCCCACAAAATTTTATGTTTTTGATTTTACAATTTATATTTTTATATTGTGAATTCATTAACAAATTAATATAGCAATAGTAATTTTAATACTTTTGTTATTTAACTTTTATACTAGAATTAAGTGATTTATTAATACAAACCATTAGAATATTAGAGTATTCTGAATTTGACTATATACTTTACCAATGAACTTTATACTTTCAGATGTTTTCTTGTTACTACTTTTCATCCTTTTATTTGAGCTTGAAGAACTCCCTGTAGAATTTCTTATAAGGCAGATCTGGTGGTGATGAACTCCCTCAACATTTTACATTTTTTTCTTGGAAAGGTTTTATCTATCTTTCATTTTTGAATGACAACTTTTCTGGGTAAAGTATTCTTAGTTGAAAGCGTTTTTCTTTTAGTACTTTGAATATATAATCTCATTTTAACCTGGCCTGCAAGATTTCTGCTGAGAAATCTGCTTACGATGGCTTGCTTGTATAAGATGAGTTTTTTTTGTTGTTTTTTTTTTTTGTCTTGCTGCTTTCAAAATTCTCTCTTTGTCTTTGAATTTTGCCAGTTTTATCATGATGTAGCTCAGTGAAGTCCTCTTTTGGTTTAATCTGTATGGAGACTTATGAACTTCATGTATCTGATTATCCACATCTCTTTCCAGATTTGGGAAGTTTTCAGCCATTATTTCTTTAAATAAGCTTTCTGTGCTTTTCTTCCTTTCTTCTCCTTCTGGAATTTCCATAACATGAATATTGTTGCACTTCATGATATCCTATAATTCACAAAGGTTTTCTATACTTTTTCATTTTTTTGTTCCTCTGACTGGATAATTTCAAATAACTTGTCTTTGAGTTCACAGATTATTTCTTCTGCTTGATCAAGTCTGCTCTTGATGCTCTCTATTGCAACTTTCATTTCATTCATTGTATTCTTTAGCTCTAAACTTTCTGTTTGGTTCTTCTTGATGATTTCTATCTCCCTGTTAAACTTCTAGTTTTGTTTGTGTATTGTCTTCCTGATTTCATTGAGTTGTCTATCTGTTTTCTCTTGTAGCTTGCTGAACAGAATAATTCTACACTATTCTGGTAAAGAGTACACTAAAAGCCCTGACTTCAGCATTGTACAATTCATCCATGTAACAATAACAACAAAAACAAAACACTTGTACCCCCTAAATCTATTGAAATATAAAAACAAAATTAACAAAAAGTGGGAGAAGGAGGCTTCCCAAAGAGAAGTAACCTGGTCTCTGAAGACACAGTTCACCTGCTTCACAATTCTGCCAAACTTAATATATTACATTTTTTAAGATGTCTTTCTTCTGCTGTACTTTGAAATAAACTGGGAACACCTGAGTTCCCTGGAATGTTCAAGAAACCAGTAGGTGGAGATATAGCCAATATGTACAGCTCTCCATCCCAGCAGTCCTTGCTCCATTCCACTGAGATTTCCTGGAAGAATAGTGTTACTTGAGTATGCTATCAATGTTCTGAGAAAGCAGGCTTAGGAGACCCTGTCTGATGACGAGGAGAAAGACTATTTATCTAGTGAGTGTGCTTAAATTCTTAAAAAACAAATTGAAGTTAGAATTGTCTTCTTAGTTGCCAATTATGTAGTGACATCAGACTTCACATTAGAAAATCTATTGCTACTCTTTTTCTTTATTCTTTTTTGTTGTTGTTGACTATTTCAGATGGCTTTCAGGATAGGACTGATCTCTTCTAAACCAGACAGAAAGTTGCTTTATAGAAACCAAAAGTGGGTTAGTGGTTGCCCAAGGCTGGGCTTGTAGGGATGTTAGGGGCTGACAGCTAAGGGGTGCAGGGTTTTTTTCTTTTTGGAGTAATGAAAATGTTCTAAAATTGATTTTGGTGATGAATTTGCAACTCTGTGATTACACTAAAAGCTATCAAATTGCAAATTTTAAATGGGTAAACTGGTTGGTATGTAGATTATATCTCAATAAAGCTCTTTTAAAACAAAAATTTGCTTTGCATCAGGTTTTAGTGGATTAGGACAAGCCTCAAACTGAGATCAGAACATTGTATTCCAAATAGTAACCAAATTTGCAGCCAAGTTTTCAATTCTTTTTATAGCAGTGTGATCAAGAACTTTGTATATTTTCCTCCTTAGTTTCTTCTTTCCATAGGAAAGAAAAAATGATCTGCTCCCTAAGAAATATCACTTTGACCCAACCCCTGAATGAGTGGGATTAACTACTTTTGGCAGAATTGAAAAAGCAACTGCCAGAGAAAAAGTATCATTCAAACAATTGTTGCATAGTCTCTTTATACTCATGGGCCTCAAAGTTCAAAGGCATTTTATAAAACATAAAGAATAGGTTTTATTTTGATCCAAAGAGTCAGTATGGGTTGTGTTACATCAAAATTAGTTGACAGATGAGAGAGGAATACTTGGCTTCTCATTCCATGTTCCCATCTCTATTCCCTCCTGGTCTCCAACTTTGTATGTTTCTTTAGTGCCTCTGAATAGCAGGGCTCACTTCTTTAACTCTTCTCCACAGATATCTCCATTATTTTATATGACACCTAAGCATAGTAGAAAGAGAACTAGCTTTGGAATAAGAGCTGTGATTAACTTCTGGCTCTCTGAATTACTGCGCTATATTGTGAAAAAATAACTTCTCTAAATTTCACTTTTTTATTTCTAAACTGGGGACATAGTACTCATAGAGTAGGAATGAGATTTATCTTGTGCTCAGTAATAAATGGTAGCTGTTACTGTGTGTATCACTCACTGAATATTAATCTGGAACATTTAGAGTCTCATAGTATTAAACCAGCCTTATATAAGTGGCTTATAGTCCCTTATGCTCTGTGCATATAAGTCAAGATGCTGCTAACACATTCTACATCCTGGAAGTCTAATAATATATGAATTAGCCTAACCAATAGAATATTGTGAGGTTATTAATAGAAATGTTCAATGCTAGGAGGTTGCAATTACAAATGTAATTAACCCTGGTTCCATGTTTTTTAATTAAGGAAGTAAGTATTGGGTATAGTCTATATTAAAATAGTCAGGAAAACAGAAAATTCATGAGACACTGCAGAATATTTATTATTTTTTAATGTTAGGTTTAAATGGTATGAATCTCACAGCATCTACAAGATGGCAGACATTCGAGTGGACTCATTCCACTCAATTTCTCCTTAAGCTTCATGGAAGTGTGGGACCTTAATCCTAAAGCTGTGGGGTGCGTTGTGTAGCCAGAACTTAATTTATACCTATTCTCTTCCAACCCTCATAGTTTCTTGGCCCTGCCCTTTTGTGTCTGGCCATATGGTAGAAATTGTCAGTGAGTTTGTGTGTTGTGTTCAGTTCAGCAACTGAATGGAAAACTGGGGACTTTTGCTCTTGGGATCTCGAGGGTGGAGGAAGGGAAAAAAATAAGCCTCATGGAGTCTGTGTGTCAGGTGTATTCTTGAAAAAAATGAAACCAAACCAAGGCTTTTATTCTAGAAAAAGTAGCCTCCTCCTAGCATTATCTCCTGTATTTTATTATGTTTAATAAAAAGCATCTTTCTTCTCAGCCTCAAGTTATGTTACAGAATTTCCTTTCATAGCCTCTAGCTTTCATAATCTTCAAGAGACAATTTATAAGGAGAAAATAAATCATGCCACACATACAAAATAATAAACTTATGGAATTTGGAAGTGCATTTATATATACATGCTGTTTTATTTCTTGATTTTAAATTCAATGGGTTTTGGACATTTTTCCATGAAGATATATGTCATTTTTAATGTTTCATAGTATTTTATGCACATGTTACAACTTATATAACTACTTTCCAATGGTTTGGGGTTTGGGCTTTCCTCCCTATGTATACAGATTCAATAAAATAAAGGCAAGAAGAAAGAATTTGGTGGACTCCCAGGGCCACTTTCTGTTTCCAGAAAAGGTTGGACAGTAGATTAAAAATCATACTTGATCCAACCAGCATTTATGGAGGCCTTTCATGAAGAATCAGGTCCCTACTTACTCTAGTAACTTTTTCCCCGGAATCTTGAAGTCTGAAACAATTTCCACATTTCGCGCATGGGAGAAATCAGGCTTCCAGAATTAACTACGGGTACTCGATTTTTTTTTTCTAATCCTGCCTATTGATTATTTTGAATGCTTTCCAATTTCCGCAGGCCCACTTGGAAGTGAGAGGGGCTTGGCTCAACCTGTAGTCTTCCCCCAAAATATTTCTGTTGTTGTTGTTTTCCAATTTTGAACATTTGCTGCAAGGACATCTTAGTCATTGGAATTCCTGAGGTTTCACACTGTCTCATGCTTCTGGGTCTCATTCTTAATCCACTGTGCTATTTCTTGAATGCTTACATGCTATGAATATTGGTTTGTATATTTAAAAATATTTACAAATACAGAAAATGAAGCAAGAATAATGACATTCCACTAGCTAACATCTAGAATTAATGAATGCAAATATTATTTTCCATGTGCACATTTGTATTTAAAAATTGTACCATGAAGCATCCATTTACCTTATGGGAAATTTGTCTCCCTCCTTCATCAGAAAACCATGTTCACGAATCTGTCTTGTATCACTCCAGTGCAAATGAATGTGCTTTTAATACTCATGCATGTGACCATTAGTCACATATGGTACTGCTCTTTGTAATTTTTTCATTCAAATGAATCTATATCCTGGTCAATTATGTTCACACAACACTAAATCATTCATCTATAGTTCATTTACTTCAAATGCTGAAATAAATTCATTTTTTCCATTTTGTATCCCATATACCACTGTTAATTTTCTAATTTTACTTTTTTTTTTTTTAGGGGGTGGACAGAGTCTTACTCTGTTGCCGGGGCTAGAGTGCCATGGTATCAGCCTGGCTCACTGCAACCTCAAACTCCTGGGCTCAAGCGATCCTCCTGTGTCAGCCTCCTGAATAGCCGGGACTATAGGCGCCACCACAATGCCTGGATAATATTTTTTTCTATTTTTAGTTGCCCACTAATTTTTTCTATTTTTAATAGAGATGAGGGTCTTGCCCTTGCCCAGGCTGGTCCTGAACTTCTGACCTCAAGTGATCCTCCCTCCTTGGCCTCCCAGAGTGCTGGCATTACAGGTGTGAGCCACCTTGCCCGGCCTCATTTTATTTTTATATATAGCACGATGCTTTTATTTTTATATTATCTTCCCTTTCTTACTCCTCTGCCTTGCTGCCGCCTCTCAGATGATAACGTTCATCAGCACTTTTCCCCCTCTATTGGTTTGGAATTTCACTTTTATTTTTAATGGTTTAATCTTTTTTTTTTTTTATTCCAGGGTATTGTGAGGGTACAAACATTATAGTTACACTCTATGTCTTTGCCTCACCCAAATGTGGGTTAAAGCCATGCCCTTCCCTCCCTTTAGTGCTCCCTGTGACCTTTAGTTGTAGATTTGCCCCCCATTCCCCTAATCCCTAGAGAGTATTTCTGTCATGTGATCAC
>NW_012150064.1:1137350-1144051 GCF_000956105.1 Propithecus coquereli | reverse complement strand
TTGGCAGTGCAGAAGCTTTTTAATTTGATTAGATCCCACTTATTTATTTTTGTTGCTGCGGCGATTGCTTTGGGGTTCTTCTTCAAGAATTCCTTGCCTAGGCCGATGTCTGAAAGGGTCTTCCCAACATCTTCATTTAGAATTCTTAAGGTTTCATTGGGTAGTTTTCACCAAAAGTCAGCACATCTGTCAGGGCAGAGCTTGCACTTTAAATGGACCTGTGTGGAGTGACTTAGCAAAGCATTTTATGACTATATATTAGGCATAAAGCCCAAATGAGAAGTTGTCACCTTTGTGACTTTCTGATGCGAATTTAATATAAAACACTGTGTTCAAAAATAATGGGGGAGAAAGCAGAGGAGAACTATAGCATAATAAAATTCCAACTGTGATTTCTTATCTTAATGTCGATATCTTGGTTAGATGAATTTATCCTTAGAATATGTTCATGAAGTTGCAACAAGTAATATGCGACTTTATCAAACTGCAGATCTGATGGATGGCAAAAGGATTGATTGGCTGGGCCTTGCTTGTGAAAATTGTCATGAACATTAATTTTTTGTGATTGAACTATATGAAAGATTTAAGAAACGCATCACCCATCACATAGTCAGGATATTTGGGCCCAAACAATTGATCAGTTCTATCCAAATATGCTTTTTATAATGTCTGATAACTTGCACTTTTCATGATTAACCCCCACTAAAACTGTCATCAGGTCTTTATCGTGTAGGTAATGAGGATTTAATTAAAATTAACCAAGATGTTTAGTTCCTACTACATGAAAGTCCCAGTCCAAGGCTCCTCTAAGGAGTGACACAGAGGAGAATGTAACCATGCTGTCCCTCAAGCATCTTGTAACCTACCTGGCAGCAGTGTGGAAGAAAATGTTGGTGGGGACAAATATGACAGTTTAAGAAAACAGTGAGGGAGATTGTCATTAGTACCATAAGATAAATATTAATATATATGAACTGTTATATAACTTCAGAAGAGGAAAGAAGGAAGGGAAGACTTGGGGACAGGAAGGAAAATGTAGCAAATAATAGTTCAATGCCAACCAAGATTGAGGCACTGGAAAAAGGAGTGAAGTCAAGAGAGGGATGAGTGAAAACATAATACCTGGCTTTAGAAGTCCAAATCTAGAGGGAAAATTAGACCAAAGCATGACTTTATGCATATGTGCTCATACCCACCATTATGATTTAAGACAAGGTGTGGTAAGCACAAACTCACATCTGTTCATGTTGCTTCTTTGGGCCTGGCTCTGTAATTGGCACTTTACATATTCTCAAAAGAATGCTGAGAGTTAATTATGATTGCTTCTACTTTACAGATGAGGAAACTGAGTTTCAAGATTAAGAATCTTGTGCAAGGTTATATAATTCGTAAGTAGTAGAGGTAATGATAACTCGAGATTAACAGCTTAATAGCTATCATTTACTGAGTGCCTGCTATGTGTTAGTACTATTAGACACTTGATATGCACTACATTTATGTTTTGTAACAATTTTGCAAGGTATATATTATAATCACCACTCTATTGATCAGGAAATTGAGTCTCAGAGAAATTTAATAACTTTCCAAAAGTCTCAGCTATTATTTGAACAATTTAGGGTTTAAATCCAGGTCTATTTAATTCTAAAGCCTGTTTTTTTCACAATGCAACTGCTCATTGGGGGGATAGAAGAGATTAATTATAAAGATATTGGGGGCCTTTTGGAAAAGATAATATTTGAGATAGGTTTTTAAAATGGCTAGAACTTCAACACCTAGAGTTGGAATAAAAAAGTATTTAAGGTAGAAGAACAAATATAGGGACGGAGTACTGTAGTGCAAGGTATGTTTTGAAGAATGGGTTGAAGTGGTGTGACATCACTAGATAGTAGCATACCTCAAGCAGAAGGTAGAAAATGTAGCCAGACACTGGAAAAACTACAATATCGGAAAGAGGAATATTTGCCTGTTTTTAATAAGGAAATATTGAAGGTGTTGAGCTCAGAATTGACATGACCAGATCTGTGTTTTGTGTATTTATTGTTTGGTTTCCACCACTAGATTGATTAACAGGGCATGGATTTCTTCTGTTTGGAACCCTGCTGTGTCCCTATTGGCTAGAGTAGTGCCTAGAACATAATTAGGGATGCTGCCCACAGCCTGTGCAGTTTACAACCTGCATAATTTCAGTGGGCACTATTCACATACACTACAATGCATATAATGTTCCCTGGAATTGTACAGTTTCACAACCACTGGGCATGATAGGCACTCAATAAATACTTTAAAATGAATGAATGATTACTTATTATTCTTCAGGACAAGTCTGAATGATGTTTATAGGCTACATTTCAGGAGGGAAAGAATTAGGGAAGAGAGAATGTTAGGACAATTTTTAATTAGTCTAAGCAAGAGATAGTGATCTAAACTACTTCATTGGAAGTAGAAATAGAGGATAGTGGCAAGACGTGCTTCCCTGGTAGAATTAATACTATTGGGTACTGACTGGATATGAGGGAGTAACAGGTAGAGAAAAGTTGAAGATAACACAAGAATTTTTAGCCTGAGTGTCTGAGAGGATGACAATGGCACTAATTTAGAAAAGAAAAATAAGGAGAAGCACATTTTTGGATGTGGTAAATGGTAGATGATGAATTAATTCAGAGATGCACACGCTGAGTTGAGAAGAGATACATACATAGAACTATCTAGGTACTGGAATTTGGGTAAACTGATCTAAAACTCAGGTCAGGAATACAAAGATTGATTATGGAGCTTTTGAAGCCAGGGGAAGAGCTAAGATGGAGAGAAAATGTAGAATAAGAAGAGTCCGCAGCAAAAGGCAGCACCTTGAGAAATGCCTATGGTAAAGGAGTGGACAGTAAAAGTGAATATACAAGGACATCAAGAAGATATGGTCAGTGATGTAGAAGAATAAAAGCATTAAGTGTCACAGAGGCCAAGAGAGACAAAAGCAGCAATCTGTGCTGACAGCTGTCAAGAGGTCAAGCAAAATGAGAACTGAGAAGTCGTCACTGTATTTATTAATTAGAAGGTCATTTTTATAGAGAGTAAATCCAATGAACTAATGAAGCTAAAAGCTAGATTGCAATTTATTGAAGATTGAATGTTAGATGAGAAAATGGAGATAGTGAATACAGATTACAAATGAAAAGCTGAAGGAAGTAGAAAGATGGGACTGGGACTTGGAAAAAAAAGCAGGATAAGGAAAAGTTTTATAGGGTAGAGGAAGATTTGCATATGTCTGCTGACTAAGGGGGAGGAATCAGTGGAAAGAGAAATGCTGAAGATGGAAACGATTGATCAAATAAAGTGCCAGAAAGACAGAAGAGATGGAAGCAAGGGCACAGCAAAAAGATTAGTCTTGGAATGTAGGAAGTACACATTTCAAGATAGGAGGGACAAAGAAGGGATACGTAGAGACAGGAAATATAAAATGGAGGCAAGTCAATTTTCAGGAGTTCATGTTGGATAGCCTCAATCTTCTCTGTAATGTAGGGGACAATTCTATCTTTTAGCTATGGACTCTTTCTTAGATTAAAAGGCTTAAGATATTAAAATACAAATATCCCTGGGATCATTTGCATCTTTACAGTGTATGGTGAACTTTCTCTTTACTTATTTTACAACCTAACTAAATTCTGTTTAAATGTGTTTTTAAAAGTTTTGTTCTAGAAATCTTAGTTTGGCAACTCTAAGCCCTTTATCAGAAAGAAGTCATATGAGAAAGCAGTTTTACATCTAATCCTATGTGTGATGGTTGCTATGGAAACAACTGAATGCAAACTTTATTTTATATAACACCCAGCTAAGCTATTGATCAGGTGGGAGGGAGAAAGCTTCAAGCAATTTTGTTCAAGGAGAAGAATAAAGAAAAACTGGAGAGGTTGTTAGGTGAAGAGAGACCTTTGGGTTTCAAAAAATAAAAAAAAACACAATTATGGTTTTCACATATACAAATATAGGACATAGGCAGTTGAGGCTTTATCTTTCTGCTTTCAACAAAAAAAGGGGTTGGAATTTTGAGTGTTCAGAGACAAGCAGAAAAGATGACATGAGGCCATAGCAGACAGAGAGTGGTAATAAATAAGATTAAGCTCACAGATGTGAAGGAAGCCATAGGACAGGGTCATTAAGTCCAAGTGAAATTAGAGCAGAACCAATGCTTGTGCTTCAACATTGAAAAGAGCAACTAAATGGAGAAGAGCTATATTCTTAATGGGCACAAGTGAAAAAAATCTTTTTTAACTGTAACACAGCAATGTAAAATCTCTCAAATTATTGGAATTTTAAAAATGTTTTTATGTTATAAGAAGAAATCAAATGAAAACAAAATTATTATTATTGGTATTTATACCAGACTGCAGTTGGGGTGATACAAAGGTAGTTAATTCCCCTATACTTCTATTTCTAAACAATGTTAGGGTTTATGGAATATGTTGGCTATAGTTAAGGAATTGCACTCCCATCTCTCCATGTCCTTGAAATAGAATTTTTTTTGAATACTGGAAGAACTGAATGTAAACTCAATACATTAATATAGCCCAAGAAAAATTTGTGTCAGTCATAAAGGGGATTGATAAGCCATATCAACATAGAAATGAAAGACCATAAAGACAACTGTCTGAGGAAGTCACAATAATTTTAACCCTATAAATAACTCCTCTCATTCTAAGTCCATGTTCATGATGCAGACTTTTTGGTTAATGTTCTAACATTCAAAGTTTGCATACATAAAAAGTAAAAAGAATAACATAAGGGGAGGAGCCAAGATGGCGGATGAGACAAGCCGCCAGTCAGAAGGTCTCTGCAAAAAAGATGAATTTTAGAAGAAAGAGAAAAAAAATAAGCGAACACAGAAACATAGATCGGGTGAGGGTCAGAAGGAAGGGTGCCTGAAACTACAGGAGACTCCACGGGAAGACATTGCGGAGGAGAACTGGAAGGAGAAAGGTCCCGAGAGGCTTGGAGACCAGCTACAAGGGTAGGTGGAGCCGTTAACTTCCCCCTCCCTTGCATCTCAGAGTGCTGGTGGGCTCCTGAGCGGCTGGAGAGACCCGCTGACAGCAGCTCAGAGACGGCTGCCGCCAGTGAGCAGTGCCCTCTTACGGACTCAGCACCGGGCTCCCAGCCCCGTCGGGGCACGTCCCCGGGCACAGACCCGAGCCTAACGGCAGACGACATAATGCTCCATTCTATCCTTCCCCCTCCCTAACCATGCGTGCCCAGAAAGACAATTTAGCCATCACATGGAGGCATCTCGAAGGAACGGGACCTTTCCTTTTGGGGCCCTACAGCAGACTGAGGGGTACTCAGATTGCGAGTTCCTTACCTGCCAGCCCTCCCAGGTGCTACTTGCCTGGGGACTCCAGGAGAGCGGGGCAAATCCTGAGGTGGAGTGAAATCGATCCAGCTTGGGCACCCTGTAGGTGATTCAAGACCAGCACCTCTCCCCCTGGCAGGGTCAGGGATTGATCTCCAGGGTCCAGGGGTCAGGCCTGCAGACCAGACCCCATACACCGAGGTCACGATCGCACTGCCCTGAGGCACGGAGGAGAGATCTGTCAAAGAACCTACTGAGGAGTGTGTGCCTTCAGGGGCAGATCAGCATGCCTGACCAGCAACCCTCCTCCCAAAAGAGGGCTGTGCACCCAGCTAAGGCTACGATCCTGGGTAGAAAACCTCCCGGCCCACGTCACAGCCAGGGGAGATCCATCAGCCTGATGCCCCACTTGCTGGCAGAGGCCTGGGAGAGAACACGGAGAGGGGGAGATTGGAGGGGAGCAAGACCTGCTCCAGAGGGCGGGTCTTAGACAGCCCCACCCCCCAAGCCCAGACTTTCAGCTGAGTGGAACCATTTCAGCCCCTCCCAGCAGCTCTGCACAGAAACAAAGAGCAGAATGTTGACCCCTGCTAAAAGCAGCTGTGGAGCCTGAGGGCAGGCTTATCCAACCCAGCCCAACCCAGACTCACTGGTCCTGCCCCCACTGAGGTGGAGAATAAGGACAGCTCAGGTTACAATCCTGGGTAGGGAACCTCCCAGCCTACATCACAGCCAGGGACAATCCATCTGCCTGAGGTCCTGCTTGCTGGCAGAGACCTGGGAGACGCCACGGAGAGGGGGAGAGTGGAGAGGAGCGAGACCTGCTCCAGAGGGTGGGTCTTGGACAGCCCCAGCCCCCAAGCCCAGACTTTCAGCTGAGTGGACCCAATTAAGCCCCTCCTGGCAGCTTTGCACAGAAACAAAGAGAAGACCTTGGACCCTGCTAGCAGCAGCTGTGGAACCTGAGGGCAGGCTTACCCAACCCAGCTCCACCCAGACTCACTCCTCCCACTGAGGTGGAGAATAAGGACACAATTGGAAATCCCAGGGATGCACCCAACACACAAGGCACAAGAGGGCCTCTCTAGAGGAATAAGAACTAGCTACAGGACCGAAAAACAGCACCACAACTGGCTCGTCCCTGCAAGTGCCACCTACTGACAGGGAGGTCATCCTGCCCACCCCTTTACTGCATCTATTGATTCATCATAAAGGGTGTGGTCGAATCTCACCCACAAACACCACCTACTGGCTCAGAGACTAAACAGGGCATGTCATTATCCAAACGAAAATCTAAAGGCAAGAAGGAACAACTGATCCAGATGGGAAGGAACCAGCAAAAGAACTCTGGAAGTATGAA
>NW_012150064.1:1122216-1124860 GCF_000956105.1 Propithecus coquereli | reverse complement strand
CAGGCTGGTCTCAAACTCCTGAGCTCAAGCAATCCTCCCACCTCGGCCTCCCAGAGGGCTAGGATTACAGGCGTGAGCCACCGCACCTGGCCCCAGGGCTTTTTTTATTGGGAAGTTTTTCATTAGTGGTTTTTTTTTTTCCACCAGTGTGGGGACTACTGATGCCCAGTCACACAGGCGTGGATTTGACTCAGTCGTCCATGTTCTGCATAGGTGGGCTGGATCTACTGGTCAGCCAAGCTTCTCCCCCTACAATTAGGACCCACTTAGGCAGTTGCTCCAGGTGTCCTAAGTTTTGCCCGTGGTGTCTGGAGCTCCTCCTCTGTTCAGTTCCAACACCAGGGAGGAGGCATGTTCAGTCCCCAGTCACAGGGCATGATGCAGAGAGTGTCTATTCTCTCCCCACCCCAGTGGGGGTGATCCAAAAGCCACTGCTGGAGGTCTGGGTCCTGAGTGGACCTGGAATCATGTGCCAGAGTGATGAAGATGGTGTCATTTGCAGAAACCTTGGATTAGCCGGCACCAGATCTCTGCTGCACCTGATCTCCAGTGGAATGTCTCTGCACAGACTCTAAGCAGTTCCCCAATCCACCCAGAGGTCTGGAGTGGAAGAAGGAAACCTCTCACAGGTCAAGCTGTCTGTAACTTTTGTTTATCTCCTAAAAATTAGCATCCCCTCAGCTTCCTTCTATCCTTTTCTCTCCACCTCTTCCTGGCAGTTCTAATTGTATTGGGACCCCCAGCTTAATCTTTGAGATGGTGGGTGACGTTCATAAGGATCAGCCACATCCTGTTTGATTGAGTTGGTACATGCTGTAATGAGCTATGGAGCTGTTCTCCCTGCCAGTGGTTGATGCTTTCAGGAAAACGCCATTGCAGAGATCTTCTTTTGTGTCTGTAATAAGTTCTGTTCTCTCAGGAGGAGCACTTGAATGCCCCAGGATTTGGGAGGGGCCCCCCCAACTCCCAAGAGGTTGCTTCTTCTTCACCATAGCAGAGGTGGGTGGAAGAGTGAGGCTGGGCATGATTAGGATGGGAGAGCATGGAAGGCTTGGCAGAACTGAAATGTCATTTTCCCAGCCACTAGGGGGAACCTTTGAAAGGAGGGTCAAGGCAGGCTCTCCAAATCTGCATGACTGCTAGTGCGGGAGGGGTCGTAACTCCACAACTGGCTGTCAGGAGCGAGCTCCACTCTTTTTGCGTTACCTCTGCCCTTCAGTGTCTGGTTGCAAATGGGCACCTGAACGTGCCACACTTGGTTGCTATGGAACCACAGGCTGGGATCTTCCCTGCTGGGGGACTCTCCCTAGTCTGACAGCATGGCTTTGAGCCTTGGTAGGCTCCAACATTGTTTTCCCAGCCACTATGATAATCCGCTGGGAGGAGGTTAGTGACAGGCTCTCCAAACCAGGATGACTGCTCATGAGGAAGGGATCATAATTTTCTGACTGGCTGTTGGAAGTGAGCTCCACACCTCTTGAATTATCCCTGCTCTCCAGTGTGTGGTTGTAACCAGGTGTCTGAATGTGCCACACTTGGTTGCTGTGGTGCCACAGGCTGGGATCTTCCCTGCCAGAGGATCCACCTTAGTCCGATAGAGCGGCTTTCCTGTGGGGGGGATGAGTACTCCCCCAGATCATACTTGAACCCCCATGGTATTCTCCCATCAGTTCTGCCCATGTGGATTCCTTGCCTCCTACATCTAGCTCCCAAATGTCCCCTCTGTGTCCTCTAGCAACATGCTCAAGTCCTGAGGGCATGGGATCCAGCCTGCCTGTCTGACCCAATTGTGTGCATCTCCAGGAAATGCTGGTGGGCAGGGAGCTCCCAGATTAGGCACCCTGGATCCACTGTAGGTCCTCAAGGGGAAGGCGTGGGCCTCATTCTCTATGGAATCCTCAGACTGGAGGACATGCCAGCTGGGAAGAGGAGACCACTTGCCAAATTCTCAGCTCAAACTGCTCTCCTGGTTGCAGTCAGTGGAGGCGGGGGGGGAAAGGGAAGGATAAGAGTCTGAATGGAAGAAAGCCAGCTCTCTGGCCTCTCAGGTCACCCTTCTTGAAGGGGAACCCTGCACAACATGTCTGAGTTCTGGGATCATGCAAGTTCTCCCTACAATTTCATGGTTGCCACAGTGCTTGGGCTCATGGGGTTGGAAAAGCTTTCAAGTATCTTGGTAGCCCACTGATCACTGAAGGAGTGTGGGAAGGAGAAAGGAATCTTCCTTTATCCTTTCACTGGGCTCTAAGCCTGTCTGGGTTTGATCCTTGACAACATCTTTTTTTTTCCTTGTTCTTCTCTGCTTCACAATTTTCCTCCATGAGGTCTCTGACAAGCTCCGATACTTCTTCCTCTGACCTACACTTGAGCTTTGTCCCTTCTCCCCCTCCTTCCAAATTTTTTTAGATGAGTAACGTTGAACATCTTTACATGTTTACATTTTATATTTAGTTTGTGAATGCTGTAAATGCTCTATTCCCATCTTTTGTCCAAATTTCTTTTGGAGTGTCCAATTTTCTTTTGGAATTTCTTTTGTAAATTAATTAAAGACATTTTTTCCATGCATAAAGTATATTAACCCTTTATACATAATGCATGTAACATATATTTTTCCTACTTTTTATCAGCCTTTCAATCTATAGGG
>NW_012150064.1:1119754-1122166 GCF_000956105.1 Propithecus coquereli | reverse complement strand
TGTGCTACAATAAACATTCGAGTGAAGGTGTCTTTTTGATGAAAAGTCATCTTTACTTTGGGTAGACATCCAATAGTGGGATTGCTGGATCAAATGGTAGGTCTACTTTTATTTATTTGAGGAATTTCCATACTGTATTCCATAAGGGATAATTTGTAGTCCCAACAACGCTGTGTAAGCATTCCTTTCTCTCTGCATGCATGACAAGATCTATTGTGTTTGGACTTTTTAATGAAAGCCATTCTAATTGGGGTAAGGTAATATCTCATTGTGGTTTTAATTTGCATTTCCCTAATGATTAGTGATGTTGAAGATTTTCTTATATGTTTATTGGCCATTTATCTTTCTTCTTTTGAGATGGCTCTGTTTATGTCTTTTGACCACTTTTTAATAGAGTCGTTTGTTTTTTTCTTGCTGATTTGCTTGAGTTGTTTGTAAATTCTGGATAATAGCCATTTATCAGGTGTGTACCTTGGGAATATTTTCTCCCATTCTGTAGGTTGTCTATTTGACCTGTTGATTGTTTATTTAGGTATGCAGAAGCTTTTTAGTGTAGTCAAATCCTATTTATTAATTTTTGTTGTTCCCATGACTGCAACTGGGGTCTTAGTCATAAATTCTTTACCTACGCCGATATCTAGAAGAGTTTTTCCTACATTTTCCTCCAGAATTCTTATGGTTTCATGTCTTACATTTAAGTCTTTTATCCATCTTGAATTACTTTTTGTGAGTGGTGAGAGGTAGAGGTACTGTTTCATACTTCTGCATATGGGTATGCAATTTTCCCAGCATGATTTATTGAATAGGGCTTCTATTCCCCACTGTACAGTGTTGTCTGCTTTGTCAAAGATCAGTTGGTTTTATGTGGATGGTTTTGTATCTGGGTTCTCTGTTCTGTTCCATTGGTCTATGTCTCTATTTTTGTACCATTGCCATGCTGTTTTGGTTACTATTAACTTATAGTATAGTTGCACGTCTGGTAATGGGATGCCTCCAGATTGGTTCTTTTTGCTTAAGATTGCTTTGGCTATTTGGGCTCTTTTCTGATTCCAAACAAACTGAGTAATTAATTTTGTAGATCTGTGAAGTATGATGTTGGTAATTTGATGGAGATTGCATTGAATCTGTAAATCACTTTGGGTAGTATGAACATTTTAACAATGTTGATTCTGCCTATTCGTGAGCATGATGTTTTTCCATTTTGTTTGTATCCTCTGTGGTTTCTTTCCTCAGAGTTTTGTAGCTCTCTTTGCAGAGATCTTTCACCTCTTTGGTTAAGTGTATTCTTAGGTATTTTATTTTCTTTGTAGCTATTGTGAATGTTATTGAGTCTTTTATTTGACTCTTGGATTGACTGTTATTGGCATATAGAAATGCTACTTATTTATGTACATTGATTTTTTTTTATCCTGAGACTGTGCTGAATTTATTTATCAATTCCAGGAGACACTTGGTGGAATCTTTGGGATTTTCTAGATACAAGATCATAACATCAGCAAAGAGTGACAATTTGACTTCCTCTTTCCCAATTTGGATACACTTCATTTCTTTCTTACCTGATAGCTTGGGCTAGAACTTCCAGCACTATGTTGAATAGAAGTTGTGACAGTGATCATCCTTGTCTTCTTTCAGTTCTTAGGAGGAATGTTTTCAACTTTTTCCCATTCAGTGTGATGTTGGCTGTGGGTTTGTTATATACAGATTTTTAAATTCTGAGATATGTTCCTTGTATGTCTAGTGTGTTGAGAATTTTTATCATAAAAGGTTGATGGATTCTGTCAAATGTTGTTTCTGCTTCTACTGAGATGATCATATGGTCTTTGTTTTTGTTTTTGTGGTGAATCACTTTTATTGATTTACATATGTTGAACCATCCTCCCATCCCTGGGATGAAGCCCACTTGGTCCTGGTGGATTAGATTTTTGATGTGCTGTTGAATTGAGTTTGGCAAAGTATTTTATTGAAAATTTTTGCATCGATAGTCATAAGGGATATTGGCCTGTAGTTTTCTTTTTTTGTTGTATTCTTTCCTGTCTTGGGTATCAAAGTGATACTGGCTTCATAGAATGAGTTGAAGAGGATTCCCTCCTTCTCAATATTATGAAATAATTTCTGTGTTATGGATATCTGTTCTTCTTTGTAGGTCTGATAGTATTCATTAGACTATGAATCCATCTGGTCCAGGGCTTTTATTTTATTTTATTTTATTTTGAGACAGAGTCTTGCTCTGTGGCCCGGGCTAGAGTGCAGTGGCATCAGCCTAGCTCACAGCAACCTCAAATTCCTAGGTTCAAGCAATCCTTCTGCCTCAGCCTCCTGAGTATCTGGGACTACATGCATGCACCCCCATGCCCAGCTAATTTTTTCTATATATTTTTAGTTGTCCAGCTAATTTCTTTCTATTTTTTTTTC
>NW_012150064.1:1110191-1116839 GCF_000956105.1 Propithecus coquereli | reverse complement strand
ATTCTATTTATTAAATTTTGACATATTTGGGGTATGTGGGTATGCATATGTATGTGTGTACACATATATTTTTATGGACTTTTAATTATAAAAAAGTAGAATGTTGTTTTGGTTCCCACAGCCCCAGGTCCTAGTACCCACTAGAGTTAAATGTTAGTCAAAGACAATTCAGAGGGCATATTACTTAATAAAATGGTATGGTTTGTTATCAACAATATTAATTTTTTGGTACTCAGGAAGCAATGTTTTAATCATTTTACATCAAAATAGGATAGTTTTACTGTGTTGTAGTTTTGTTTCAGGAAATTTGTTACGGATTTCATGGAAAGAGTACTGTAATATATTTTTCCCATTTAAATTATTGGAAAGGTTTTGGTTAGTGTTTTATACAGCATATCTGATTTTCAGGCATGGTGTAGTGCTATTAAGTAGAAGGTGCCTGTATCTCTCCAACGTCATCCTTATAAACATATCCCAATGTACCAGTTTTGGAGTACTCAATTCTTTTTTATTTATTATTTGAATGATATGTGAATACAACACATGTTGGTAATTATTTCTTTTATAATATATCTATAATCTATTTTATAATATATAGGTACTCTTTTCTCCCAAACATTGTTTTACAGTTTTGCTATTTAACCTTACATATCAATTTCTTCTTACATTAAAAAACAGCATAGGTTTATTATAATTGAATGAATTTATATGTTAAATTTTTGGAAGAATTATAACCCTTATGAAATTTATTCTTTCTATCAAGGAGAATTTATTACACTAAACTTGTATCTCTTTTAGGAAAATTTTGAAGATTTTTCTCATATAGCCATTGCATTTTTCTTCTTTTCTTCCTAGCTTTATGCATTGGTTTTATACACACAAAAACACACAATGGAATTTCATATTATGAAACATATGCATAAATTAATGTATAAAGAATGGAATAGTCTTCCCTATATCTTCTGACTATATCTAGCATTTAGGGTAGTTCTTGATATTTTTGAATAATTATTTAGAAACTGACCTTGGTACAGGGACTAAGCCCAGAGAGAGTTGGAGACCAGCAAGAAGGGCAGGTAGATTGGCTAACAACCCCCTCTCTCACATCTCAGACTATTGATGGGCTCCTGAGCTACTGAAGAGACCTTCTGCTGAGGTGAGCCCAGAGACTACTCCCACCAGTGAGTGGAGAGCTTCTTGTGGACAGGGCACCAGGCTATCACACACCCCGAGGCATCTCCCACCCCACAGACCAGAGCAGATAGCAGGCTCCATGTTGCTTTTCTACCCAATGTGCACCTTTGCCCTCCCCAGATGGCCTCAACCCCTCAGGTTCCATCTTGCTAATACCCATACAGACATTTCCAAATTCTGACCCAGACTATGGGAGCCACAAGGGTCCAGTGTGTCCCAGGTGATCTGCATGACTCTAGGGCCCTGTCATTCTGGGTGGACTGCCTCCTAGAAGAGGGTTGGAGAAAACCAGAGGGTTGACTTTCCTCCACCTAGACTTTTTTTTTGCTCATTTCCCTCCCCCACCTGTGGCTGCTGAGGGAGACAATTGAGCTACCACATGAGGCTTCCACAGGGAATGGAGCTCAGACCTTCCTTTTTGGGGTCCTGCAGCAGGCTGAGGGGTGCTCAGACTGTCAACTCCCAGCCTACTGGCCCTCCCTGGTGCTACTTTCCTGGTGACTCGAACAGAGTGGGACATACCCCAAGGAGGGACATTGAACCAGCTTGGGCACCCTGTGAGAGAGACGTGCTACCAGGATCCTTCTCCCTAGCATGGTCAGGGATTAATCTTCAGGGCCTGGGGGACAGACCCATAGGCCAGATCCTGTACACCCAGGTCTCTATTGCATTGTCCAGGGGCACAGAGGAGATATTTGTGAATTAGTCTTGAGAGGTGTGGGTGCCTGAAGGGCCAGATCAGGGGTAGGAGTGCAGAGTGGATCCTAGCTGTGGTGTGCTTGCAGGGGACCCCTCCTCCCATAGGAGGGTCATGCACCAAGCTCAGACTGGGATCCTGGGCAAGAAAATTCACAGCCTGCACTACAGTCATGGGGAAGCTCAGCTGGCTTGAGGTACTGCCTGCCAGCAGAGGCCCAGAAGAAACCGTGGAATAGGGGAGGAGTGAAAGTAGTGAGGCCTGGTCCAGACTGTCACACTATGGGTTTCAGACAGACCCAGTTCCACATGGGGACTTTTTGGTTGAGTGGGTCCACTTCAGCCCCTCCCTGGGAGCTTTGCCTAGAGGCAGAGAACAGACCGTTGACCCCTGTTAAAAGCATTTGTGGAGCTCAAGGCCAAGCTCACCCAACCCAGTTATGCACAGCCTCACTCCCCCAATTCCCCTGCTGAGGTGGAGAATAAGAAAAACATCTGAAAGGCCCAGAGCCCCAACCACTACCTCGAACATTAGAGTGTTTCTCCTGAGGAACTAGACTTGGTCATAGGACCCAAAAACAACACTACAGCTTGTTCCTCCCAGAAAGCTCCATGTACTGACAGGGAGGCCAATTTGCATGTGCTTTTACTGCATTTACTGCCTTGTCGTGCGGGTGTGGTTGATTCTCACACAGAAGCTCTGTCTACTGGCTCAGAGATTAAACTGGGCATGTCATTATCTAAACAAAAAAATCAAAAGGTAAGAAGCAACAGCTGCTCCAGATGAGAAGGAATCAGCAAATGAACTCTGGAAGTATTAAGAATAAAAGCAAAAGGATATCCCCAAAAGGGAACATCAACTCTCTATCAACGGATATCAACCAAAATCAGAACATTGAAATGACAGATGAAGAATTTTGAACATGGATTGTAAGGAAACTCAATGAAAGGCAAGATAAAATTGAAACCAAACACAAAGAAAACACGAAAAGAATCCTGGACATGAATAAAAGATTCACTAAAGAAATTGAAATATTAAATAAAAATCAAACAGAACTTCTAGAAATGAAAAATTCATTCAAGGAGTTACGAAACATAGTGGAAAGCCTCAAGAATAGGTCAGATTAAGCAGAAGAAAGAATCTCAAAGATTGAAGACAATACCTTTCAATTAAACAAGTCAATCACTGAAAAAGAGCAGAGAAATAAGAGAAAAGAGCAAAGCCCTCAAGAAATATGGCATTATGTGAAGAGGACTAACATAAGAATCATAGGCATCCCTGAGGGTAAATAAGAAAATACATAAGGGTTGGATAATCTATTAGAGAAAATAATGGAGGAAAATGTCCCTGGCCTTGATAGAAATCTAGATATTCAGGTACAAGAAGTTCAAAGGACTCCTGGGAGATTCAACACAAAGAGGAAAAAAACAACACATAATCATCAGACTGGCCAAAATAAACATGAAAGTGGCCCTCCTATGAGCTGTCAGGTGAAAGCAGCAGGTAACCTGGAAAGAAAAATCCATCAAACTACCTTTAGACTTCTCAACTGAGACCTTAGAAGCCAGAAGGGACTGGGGCCCCATTCTCAGTCTCCTCAAACAGAATAATGCCCAGTCTAGGATTTTGTATCCTGAAAAACTAAGTTTCATATATGGGGGGGAAATAAAGTCTTTCTCAGACAAGCAAACACTGAGGGAATTTATTAAAACATGACCTTCCCTGCAGGAAGTACTCAGAACTGCATTACACATGGATCAGCACAGTAGATATTTTCCAGTGTAAAAATCATACAAAAGCTAAAGATCAAAAGCAAGATATCAAAATGGCTCAAGACATCAAAGAAATCATCAAAGTTATACTGAACAAGATGAACAGAAATCCACCCCGTGTATCAATTCTTTCAATAAATGTGAATGGTTTGAACTACTCACCGAAGGACATAGGCTGTCCAAATGGAGAAATATACACAAGCCAAGTATATGCTGTCTTCAGGAAACACATCTAATCCACAAGGACTCATTCAGACTCAAGGTGAAGGGATGGAAAACCATATTCCATGCAAATGGAAACCAAAAGAAAGCTGATGTAGCAGTTGTGATATCAGATAACTTATATTTCAAATCAACAAAAGTAATGAAAGACAAACATGGTCATTACATAATGGTGGTGGGAAAAATTCAACCAGAAGACATAATAATTCTAAATATTTATGCACCCAACACAGATACGCCCAGATTCATAAAGCAAATCCTACTTTATCTAAGCAAGATGATAAACAACCGCAGTGTGATAGCTGGGGATATCAACATCCCTCTGATAGAACAGGACAAGACTACCAAACAGAAAATAAACAAAGAATCAATGGACTTAAACACAACTCTAGAACAAATGGGCCTAACAGACATGTTTATATCTTTCTAACCAAAACCCACTGAATATATACTCTCCTTATTATCTCATCGGACATTCTCTAAGATTTACCATACTCTAGGCCACAAAACATGTCTCAACAAATTAAAAAAAAAAAAAGAAATTATACCATGCATCTTGTCAGAACACAGTGGAATAAACTTAGAGATCAACTCCAATAGAAACTCTCATCTCTACACAAAGTCATGGAAACTAAACAACATACTGCTGAACAACTGTTGGATCAAGGAAGAAATTAAGAGGGAAATCATAATATTCTTTGAAATAAATGATAAAGGGGGCATAAGTTATTCAAAAATCTGTGGGATACAGCTAAAGCAGTACTGAGAAGAAAATTCATAGCTTTAAATGCCTATATCCAAAAGATGAAAAGATCACAAATCAACAATCTAATGAATCACCTCAAAGAACTGGAAAAGAAGAGCAAACCAATCCAAATCCCATCAAAAGAAAAGAAATAACCAAGATCAGAGTAGAACTCATTGAAATCAATAACAAAAGAACTACATGAAAGTTCTTTTTCATTAATCAAATGAAACAAAAGCTGGTTCTTTGAAAAGATAAATAAAATTGGCATACCTCTCACTAGATTAACCAGAAGCAGAGAAGAAATGACTTTAATAAACTCAATAAATAATGATAAATGAGAAATTACAACTGATACAACAAAAATACAAAATATCTATGGATACTAAAAAATCTCTATGCGCATAAACTTGCAAATGTGGAGGAAATGGACAAATTCTTAGAAACACACAGAGTCCCAAGGCTCAGTCAGGAAGATATAGAATTCCTGAAAAGACCAATGTCAAGTACCAAAATTGAATCAGAAATTAAAAAAAAAAACCTTCCTAAAGAAAAAAAAAAAGTCCTGCACCAGATGGATTCACAGCTGAATTTTACCAGACCTATAAAGAATAGCTTTTGCCTATCCTGCAGAAAATATTCTACAACATTGAGAAGGAAGGAGTCCTCCCCAACATGTTTTATGAAGCCAACATTACCCTGATACCCAAAGCAGGAAAGGACTCAACAGAAAAAGAAAACTACAGGCCAATATCCCTATGAATATAGACTCAAAAATTCTCTATAAAATCCTGGCAAATAGAATTCAGATTCTCATCAAAAAAATAATCCATCATGACCAAATGGGCTTTATCTCAGAGATGAAGGGATGGATCAAAATGCACAAATCTGTAAATGTAATTTACCACATAAAGAAAAGTAAAAACAAAGACCATATTATCCTCTTAATAGATGCATAAAAAGCATTCGACAAAATTCAGCACCATTTTATGATAAGAATGCTTAACAAAATAGGCATAGATGGATCTAACCACAAAACGATAAAAGTCATATATGACAAATGGACAGCCAACATCATACTGAAAGGGGAAAAATTAAATGCATATCCACTTAGAATTGGAACCAGATGAAGTTGACTTCTATCACCACTTCTATTCAACATACTGCTGGAAGTCCAAGGAAGAGCAATCAGACAAGAGAAGGAAATTAAGGGTATCCAAATTGGGGCAGAAGAGGTCAAACTATTGCTGTTTATTGATGATATGATCTTATATCTAGAAAACTCCAGAGATTCTGCCAAGAGACTATTGAATTGATAAATAAGTTCAGCAGTGTCTCAGGTTATAAAATCAATATATGCAAATCAGTAGCATTCATATATGCCAACAACAATTGAAACTGAGAACCAAATCTAAGACTCAATACCTTTCACAATAGCAACAAAGAAAAGAAAATACCTAGGAATATATTTAACTAAGGAAGTGAAAGTCCTCTATAGGGATAACTATGAAACACTAAGGAAGGAATAGTAGAGGATGTACTGATGGAAAACTATGCCGTGCTCATGGATTGGCAGAATCAACATTGTTAAAATGTCTATACTACCCAAAGTGATCTACAGATTCAATGCAATCCCTATGAAAATACCAATATAATTTTTCACAGATTTGGAAAATATAAAATTATGCTTAGTCTGGAACCAGAGAAGACCCCATACAGCTAAAGCAATCTTAAGCAAGAATAATAAATTGGAGACATCAACTTACCAGACTTGAAGCTACACTACAAGGCTATTGTAACTGAAACAGCATGGTACTAGCACAAGAAAAGAGACATAGATTAATGGAACAGGACTGAGAACCCAGATATAAACTCATCTTCATATAGCCATCTGATCTTTGACAAAGCAGACAAAAACATACACTGGGGAAAAGAATCCTTATTCATTAAATGGTGCTGAGAAAATTGGGTAGCCACATGTGGAAGACTGAAACATGATCCACACCTCTCACCTCTCA
>NW_012150064.1:1095189-1097411 GCF_000956105.1 Propithecus coquereli | reverse complement strand
TTTTTTTAATTTTTTTTGTCTTTGCTAGAATTACTTATCATGAGCTAAAGAGAGATCTCATTAAAATCATTCTGTGCCAATAAACAAACATGTAGCTTGTCCTTTCACTTTCAAATATTCATTTGAGCAATGTCGCCAGATCATTTCAAAAGAAATACTATGTCGTAAAGTTCATACACCTATTAACGACACCAAACTGGCATAGTATCACATGGTGCAAGCCTCTAGATACTTGTGTGTGAATTCCTTCAGAGTATTTTCTTATTTCTGTGGCAGGAAATTCCAGACTCTGTTCTTAAAAAGCTACTAGAATAAGACAACCCTACCCATGGATATTAGCATAATCTTTCTCTGATCTACCCTTGAGAACAGGTTTATGTAGATATCTAATGATTTGATTACTATTTCTTAGTTTGTTTTAATGTGTCTCTGCTGCACTGAGATATAATTACCTACTTCCTTTAGGGCAATGCTTACACCATGGTGCCCTGTAAATCTTGCAGGTATTCACGTAGGCCATACAGTCAAAGGCTTATACAAAAGCTTATCTGAATCTTAGTGAATATCTTGTAATCCTCCTGGAATTTGAGAGGATGGGAGGCCTGTGAGTAGATGCGACCTTGTAATAACCTACCTACCTTCCCTGTGAAGTGGTCATAAGAAAGTTTCTGATTATCTCCCATGTTCTGATGAGATATTGGGCTTTCTGTCCTGTCCCCCTCAGAATAGAGCTGCATACTGTAAAACCTCTTAGCTGAAGTCTGGAATTGTCTCTTCAGTGATGAGGTATCCCACAACTCATGTTGCAGTCAGTTGGCCCCTTTTGTATCAATGTTCTTTGTGGTATGTGAAAGAAGGATTACGGTGACCTGGTACCCTTGGCTGCTCTTCCTTTCACCTTCTATGTAAATACTAAACTATCTGAATCTGAAAGTTCCCCCTTGTATCTTTATCAGGGAAATAGGTCAGGCCTTGGCCTTAGCCTTGCATTGCCTATCTTGGGTGATTGACACCTGCACTACCATGTTCTTTGACGCTCTGAATTAAAGAATTCAATAAAATAATATATTTCCTAATATTTCTGCAATAGAGATATAGCTCACAATTTTCAGTTTGGTGTAACCCTTGGATCTTTAGTCATGAGGGAGGCAATAGGCAAAGGTCCATGTGTCTTCTGATTGTCCTCATGGACACTGGGTTTCTCTCTCTCAAGTGACAGTGCTTTAGTCAGTTTCTAGTGATGGTTATGATTTCCGTTTTAAAATAATAGGTTTTATAATTAGCAAAAATGTCTCCAAGTCTATGGCAATAGGCAAAGCTGTTGATTTTGATTTTCAGAGTAGTTGTCAACTTTTGCTTTTGCTAAATCTTCATGGAGCCAGGGTCATTGAAATATCAAACTTTATCTCAAACAAGAAGCCTCACCAAGCAATTTTTTATAATATTAATAGTAATAATAATAATAGATAGGACATATTGAGGACTTAATGTGTGCCAGGCGTCGTACTAAGAACTTCACATGTATTCCTTCTTTTAGTCCTCTCAAGAACCTTATGAAAAATAGTTACTGTTATTGTCCCTACTTTAAACATGAGGAAACTGAAGTTTTAGTGAGGCTAGATTACATGCCTAAAGGTATACATCTAGTTACCTGGGATTTGATAGCACTGCCCAAGCTGATGCAGAAATTTTGGTCATTGTGAAAGTTTTATTATTAAATAGCTATTGATATGTTGATCTTCTGATTTTATCAATCAGTATCCATGATATTGGCTTAGTATTCCAACTTTAAGTGTTGTACTTATATTTGTGATTTAATAAGGTCATTTTACAAGCCTCCTAATGTGAGAATAAACCATGGACTCTGGTGATCCCCGAAAAGGAAATTCTTCTTAGTTAAGATCTGTATGTGCAGCTCAATGGCATTTCCTGGAACTACCTCAATCTCTTCATTAAATGGACATCTTTCCAGTGGAACATCTATAAACATCGATTATGTGTTAGAATAATCATGTGTGTGGCCTATAATAGTCTTACTCAGAAGAGAAAGAATGTTATATTTATTATATTGTTCTTAGCAAGTAAATGCAATGCATATTATTGAATTAGTGCTATAATAAAGACTGAAGCTAAACAGATTTTCTGATCAGTTTTCAGTTATTGGAAAAGACTTCACAGATGAGACCAACCTCATTTCATTTAAATGGGATTTCATTTTTGAT
>NW_012150064.1:1094018-1095139 GCF_000956105.1 Propithecus coquereli | reverse complement strand
AGGAAAATCAGCAAGAAAAAAATTAAACAACCCTATTAAAAAGTGGGCAAAGGACATGAAGAGAAACTTTTCAAAAAAGACAGACTAATTGCCACGAAACATGAAAAAATGCTCAATATCTTTAATCATAAGGGAAATGCAAGTCAAAACCACAATGAGATATCATCCAACTCCAGTGAGAACGGCTTTTATCAAAAAGACCATAAACAAGAAATGTTGGTGTAGATGTGGAGAGATAGGCACACTCATACACTTGTGGTGAGACTGCAAACTAGTACAACCTCTTTGAAAAGTAATATGGAGATACCTCAAAGAACTAAAAGTAGAACTACCATTTGATCCAGAAATCCCACTACTAGGCATCTACCCAAAGGAAAAAAAAAGACATTCTATAATGAAGATGTCTGCACTTGAATGTTTATAGCAGCACAATTCAGAATTACAAAGATGTGGAGACAACCCAAGTGCCCATCAATACATGAGTTAATTAATAAAATGTGATATATGTTTACCATCATTACTACTCACTCACAAAAGCAATAGTGTATTATTCTGGTTGGAGCTGGAGCCCATTTTCCTAAGCGAAGTTTCACAAGAATGGAAAAACAAGTACCACATATACTCACCATCCAATTGGTACTAATTGATCAACACTTATGTGCACATATGGAAGTAACATTCAACAGGTGTTGGGCAGGTGGAAGGGGCCAGGAGGGGATGGATATATTCACACCTAGTGGTTGTGGTGTGCACTGTCTGAGTGATGGGCACGCTTGTAGCTCTGACTCAGGTGGTACAAAGGCAATTTATGTAAACTAAACATGTGTACCCCCTTAGTATTCTGAAATAAAAAAACAAACCTGGGAGTCACCTCATTGTGCTCAAGCCTAAGTCATTATGTTTAAGAGTTCATTTTCACAGCCTTGAAGACCTCAGTAGACAGCAGGGATGTGAGCTCTATGCCTCAATTTCTGCCAGGACCACCTTTCAAGGTCTTTGATAAGCCAGCCTCATAGAGAAAAGAAGAAAAAAAAGGAAAAAAAATGTCCTCCTGCCACTCCTGTTATAAGTCTGCTGCAAAGAATAAACAAAAAACAAAAAACCGTCTTTACCTTTTAAAA
>NW_012150064.1:1087387-1089715 GCF_000956105.1 Propithecus coquereli | reverse complement strand
AGACTTGCCTAGTGAACTGGTAAAAAATAATACAGATTCCTAAGACCTTCCCCACCCAAAACCTATTGCTGTAACAGAATCTCTGTAGGTACAATCCAGGGCTATATATTTTCGACAAGCTTTCCAGGTAGATTCTGCTGCATTAAATCTGAGAACCATTGAATAGTTCAGCTCCACCTACATTAAAGGACAGTCTAGAGCCTTGGGGGAAATGATTTGTCTCTGGCTGTAATCAATATAGCAATAATAATGACATATTTTGCAGAACTCTTTGCTCTAGTATAGACAGCTATGGGAAAAGAAAATACCATGGGAAATCACAATAGAATATTGGAAATAGGGTCTTTGCAGATGTAATAGAATTAAGATAAAGTCATACTGGATTAGGGTGGGCCCTAATCTAATGATGGGTGTCCTTATAAAAAGAAGGAAATTTGGACACAGATGCACACAGAAGGAAGATGGCCATTTTAAGATGTATGCAGAGATTGGAACTATGCTGCCATGCCTCAAATAGTGCCAAGGATTGCCAGCAACTATCGGAAGCTAGAAGAGGCAAGAAAAAATTCTTCCCCAGACTTTGGAGGAAGCACGGCCATGCTGACATCTTTATTTTGAATCTGTAGCCTCCAGAATTATGCGAGAAAAAAATTCTGTTGTTTTAAGCCACTCAGTTTGTGATACTTTATTATGGTAGCCCTAGGAAACTAATATAGTTATGTTCTTTGAATTCTGGTTACAATGTCATGTCAAAGTGAGAGAGGACTAATTTAACTTCGTACAGCAGAGTTCCTGCAAGGAAAAACTCTTTAAAATTTTGATCCCAATGATGGCAAATGGGGGCAATAATTAAAGATTTGAGTGTGTTCTTTGGGATGCCACATGAAGGGAATGACAATACCATACAGGAGAAAGAAGCAAAGACCAATAAAAATATTGTCTGGGAAGCTAATGCTCCAGCTTATCTGAGGCCTTCAACAAATGCTAGGAACATAAATAAGGACACTTAAAGCTAGAGCCACCAACCATCCCAGTTTTCCCAGGACTGAGGGGTTTCCAATAACATGAGACCTTCAGTGCTAAAACTGGGACAGTCCTAGGCAAACTAGGATGAGTTGATCACTCTATTAAAGCTATATACAGAACATGAGCTGGCCAAGAAAGAGATTTACGTGCTGCTTGGGATAGATCAGGTAATGTTTATAAATGATAGAAGGAAATCACAATTATTTAACTCTTAATTGACCCCTATATTCTCTGTCAAGGAGAATTATTTTTACATAGAAAGGAAGAGAACAAACATGGCTACAAGGAACTTGAAATTGGTGGAGAGATAGAGAGCACCTAACTGCCTCAAATTAGTTCATATTTCATTCATTCAGCATTCAATGCACCAGGCATCATTTTTAAGTCCTGGAGAGTCACAGGAAGCAGTGTTTCTCGCTGTCCACTTGGTACTCTGTAACCAACAGTGGATGAATCTGAAACCCATCATTGACATTGCCTGTTCCCTTTCCTCCTCAAGCCACCCTGCAGAACCTCTGAAGCCCTACTATTCTAGCATGCTGCCATCCTCCCAAGATTCATGAATGCCAGGATGCTCAGCTCTAGAAAGGCCCAATTATTAGCTGTATCTATCCTTCCAAATACAACCAGCTCCCCGCTCCTCCAGGTTTGCCCCCTGATCAGAACCTCCACTTGCATTCTGGTCTTTGAATCTGAGTCCCTCCTTTCCTTTGAAACAAGCTCAAAACTCACCTCCTCCAAAAAGTTTTTCTTGATTGAATTCACTCTTATCCCTCATTATTTTATATCCCCAAAGTAATGTATTTACTAAATGGGTATACTAATTGTAACTACTATAATCACAATAGTAATTGTGTATCTTGCCCATGACCCACATGATATACACTGATATAGGCTGTCCAGGATTGTGTGTCTGACAGGAGCCAAGGTATGGGTTGCCAGAAGGTAGAATGATCATCTCTGCTCACCTGTGCATTACCTTGTACATGCTCTTGATTACTCCCTCCCAAAAGAATAGGTAGGATGATTAATCTCTATAAGGCTACAGCAAGGATGAGGGCCAAGCATCCTGTCCTATGCACTGTCTTGTTGATGACTAGCTAATTCATGTGGGCTGATCTTTCTAACTGATTAGAATCTGCTTACCTAAGATTACTTTGCCACACAGGGATGATCCTAGGACCTCTTTACTTGACATACTTTCCAGCCTCCAGGCTCAAATGAATAACATTTACAAGGCATTGACAGATATTGCGTTGTTTAACAGTGCTGAAGGCTACCACACTATCTACTTTTTATTAG
>NW_012150064.1:1084874-1086550 GCF_000956105.1 Propithecus coquereli | reverse complement strand
ATGTGGCTCCTAAGAAAGCTAATGCAACCTAAACTATAATATATTAATAAAAATGCAGTATCTGGATGGAGCAATGTGATAGGTCCATAGTCTCCTAGTCTTTTGTGCTTAACAGACCACGCTGGAAATATTGTGTTAAATTCTGGGCCTTTCCCTTTTAAATGAGTCTTTCTCTTTCATTCCACAAGTCAAGGCAAAAGTTTCAATTTCATCTGGAAATTATTAATTCCCAAATTTACATCTCCAGCCAAAACCTTTCTCTAGTTCTCACATCTACATTTATCTATTTCCAGTTGCTTACTAGACATTTCTAGTTGGTTGTGCACTTAGCATCTCAATTTCAAGAAATCAAAAATTAAACTTATCATCCCTACTGCTTATGCCACTATTACCAGTCCAGTGCTCATACAATAAAACCTATTATTCCATGAGTGTGTGGAGGTTTTCATAGTAGTCACAGATGATACTTTGTATTCTGTGGTATCAGTTGTAATGTCTGCTTTTTCATTTCTGATTGAGCATAATATCTAGTCTTTCACTATTAAGTATGACGTTTGCTATGTACTTTTTGTAGATGCCCTTTATCAGGTTGAGGAAGTCTCCCTTTATTTTGAGTTTGAGTGTTTTTATCATGTAAATATACTGTATTTTTTCAAATGCTTTTTCTGCATCTATAGAGATAATCATGGGATTTCTGTTTGTTTTTTATCCTATCAATGTGATGTATTAATAGATTTTCAAATGTTGAACTATTAATAGTTTTGAATTGCTGGAATAAATCCTATATGATAATGGTATAGAGTTCTTTTTATATGTTGCAGGATTTGATATTCTAGGATTCTGTTGAGGATGTTTTCGTTGATATTTATATGAAGTATTGGCTTGTAGTTTCTTTTCTTCTGATATCTTCATTTGAACTTGTCAGGGTAATACTGGCTTCATACAATAAGCAGGGAAGTCTTCTATTTTTTGGAAGAGTTTGTGTGAAGAAGTGCTATTCTTTTTTTTTTGTTTGTTTGGTAGACTTTAGTGATGAAGTCATCTGGGTCTGTATTTTTATTTATAGTTAGTTTTTTCATTACTAAAGTAATCTCTTCACTTGTAGGTATATTCAGATTCTCATTTTCTTTTTGAGTCAGTTTTAGTAGTTTGTATCTTTCTAGGAATTTTCCTATTTCATGTAAGTTATATAATTTGTCAACATACAATTATTCATAGCATTTGATGTGGTTAGGATGTTTGGCCCCTTCAGATCTCATATTGAAATTTGATACCCAGCATTGGAAGTGGGACCTGGTGAGAAGTGTTTGGATCATGGGGGCAGATTTCTGATGAATGGCTTGATGCCCTCCCTGGGATAATGAGTGAGTTCTCACTTTATTAGTTCACATGAGAGCTGGTTGTTTAAAGGAGCCCGGTATCACATTTCCCTCTCTTGCTCTTTCTCTTGCCATGTGACACACTTATTCCCCTTTCCCTTGCACCTTGATTGGAAGTTCCCTGAGGCCCTCACCAGAAGCTGATGCTGGTGCAGTACTTCTTGTACACTCTACAGAACCATGAGCCAAATAAACCTCTTTTCTTCATGAATTACCCAGCCTCATGTATTTCCTTTATAGCAATGCAAAGTGGACTAATACAGAATTCATTTATAATCCCTTTTATTTATTAGGCCC
>NW_012150064.1:1080476-1083147 GCF_000956105.1 Propithecus coquereli | reverse complement strand
CTTTCCACAGGGGTTGTACTAATTTGCAGTCCCACCAGCAGTGTAAAAGGGATCCAATCTCTCCACATTCATGCCAGCATTTGTTCGCATAGATGGAACACACCTTAAAATTATTAGGGCCATATATGATAAACTCGCAGCTGATATCATACTGAACGGGGAAAAATTGAAAGCATTCCTGCTTAGAATTGGAACCAGACAAGTTTGCCCACTATCTCCACTTCTATTCAACATAGTCCTGAAAGTCCTTGCCAGAGCAGTCAGACAAGAGAGGTGAATTAAGGGTGTCCAAATGGGGGCAGAAGAGGTCAAACTCTCACTCTTTGCTGACGATATGATATTATGTCTAGAAAACCCCATGGATTCAACCAAGAGACTCCTGGAATTGATAAACGAATTCAGTTAAGTCTCAGGATACAAAATTAATTCATTCAAATCAGTGGCATTCATATACGCCAGTAACAGTCAAGCCGAAAATCAAATCAAAGACACAACACATTTCACAATAGCATATTCTTTCTATTTTTTTATGCAGCTTGATAATCTCTACCTTTTGACAGGGGTATTTAATCCATTTATATTTTATGTTATTATTCACATATGTTAGGTCTGGAGCTGAGAGAGAGACACGCACACGAAGCCTCATGCATAGCAAAATGCTGTTTATTTTGAGCATCTGGGTGTACATGGGTGGAGACCAAAGAGCATCCACCCTGAGGGAGGGGAAAGCCTTGGGTTTTATAGAGGGTTTCTCAGGGGGCAGTGAGTACCTGGGCCAGAACAGCCGCTGCAATAAAAATTTTTTTAAACAACCAATGTCTGGGACCCCTGCGTCAGTCTCATCCTGTAGAGATAAGGGAGGGGGGTAGTTCCATCCTTATCAGGGGGGATAGGAATGCTGGCTGCAGCTGTGTGTTAGGTTTACAACCTCTGGGAATCTCTAGACTCCTGCAGCTATTGTTTCACAAGCCTAAGTTTTGCATTTACCACATTCTGTCCTATACATACTTCTCAGGTTCCCACCTGGAACAAACCTAACAATATAGTTGTATTTCTGTCTGCTATTTGGCTTTTCGTTTTTTGTATGCCTCATGACATTTTTGTTGTTCTATTCCTCCTTTATTGCTTTATTTTACCTTAAGTAAATATTTTATAATGTAGTATTTTAATTTTCAATATTATTTTTCACCATTTTTGAGTTATAATTTTAGTAGTTATTCTAGGGATTACCACATACATTAGTATACTCAGTGTGCTAACTAAAGGAGAGTGTGTTTCCATGGGTGCGGTCGGGCAGAAGTAAGCCCCAACTTCTCAACCAACCATCAGGTAGCTGGAAGCAGGAAAAAAATGTTAATATCCTGTTCCTCCTAAAATGAAGCCCTCTGTCTGGGCATCGTGAGGAGAGGGAGTCCTGTATTCTTGCCTAATGCATTCTGAATAGAGCCCGTGTATTGCTCAGCTGGAATGGGGAAGAAAGGAGTAGTGTTGGTTAAACTAGTAAAGTCTCTGGCCTTTCTTACTGAGTTTTCACAGATATTTTTGAACAGATTTTTCTTCATTTGCTGTTTGCCTTTAGGACCATTTCTAGAGGCTTTAAATGTTTTTGTTTATTTGTTTTTAGTTCTTGCCAGTTTCAGTGGGGACTGAATCAGTGGAACTCCTAATGCTATTTTGCGAGAAGTCAAACTCTATGGTTAATATTTGATATAGATCATCTTGGTAGCTGTGAATAGAGCTGATGGGTGATGAAAACAACTAGAGTCAGGGAGATGAGTTAGGGTTTTATCACGTAAGTCCCAGATATAGATAATGAAAGCCTGAACTTAGGCAGTGATTTAAGAGAGATTTGAGAGACAGAAGGAAGAGAATTAGTACATAGGATTTGGTGGATACATGTATGGAACAGGGAGAGAAGTCAGGAATGCCCCTGCATTTCTAATATAGGTGATTGTATAAGTAGAGCTAGTTCCATGAGAATAACAGACATGGGAGGAGAACTTCAGTTTGGACATAGTGAATTTGAGGTGCTTGTGGATCATCTAGGGAAAATGTCAAGTAGGCATTCATTACACACTATGTATGGAGACTAGAGGAGCAGTCTGGGATGGAGTTATATGTTTGGAAATCATCAACATTTAACAAGGAAATGGACACCACACAAGTAAATGAAATTCCTTTTTCATTTGATCAACACTTATGTGCACATATGGTAATAACATTCATCAGGAGTTGGGAAGGTGGGAGGGGGACCAGGGGATGGATATATTCACACCTAATGGGTACGGTGTGCACTGTTTGGGGGATGGACATGCTTGATGCTCTGACTTGGGTGGGGCAAAGGCAAGATATACAACCTAAACATTTGTACCCCCATAATATTCTGAAATAAAAAAATATAAATGAAATTTCTAAAGGAAACTACATATAGAATGAGAAAAGCAGTGTACGGGAGTCAAAGACCTCAAGAAGAACAACAACGAAGGGAACAACAGAACCAGAAGGAGCCAGTAAAAGGTAAAAAGAATGGTTAGAGCAGAATTCCTTTAAGAAGGAAGTGATCAACTCATTGTCTGATGTAGGAGAGGTTACCTAGATAAGAACATTAAAATGCCTATTAAATTTAGCAACTTTTGCTCCCTTTCTCTTTGTTCAAATGGACAATTCCTAT
>NW_012150064.1:1079916-1080426 GCF_000956105.1 Propithecus coquereli | reverse complement strand
GGCCCTTTTATCATTATAAAATGTTCTTCTTCATCTCTGGTAATTTTTTTTGCATTAAAGCATATTTTATCTAATATTCATATAGCTACTCCAGTTTTTTTGTTATCAATGTATGTTTGAAATATTTTTCCATCATTTATCTTTCCATTTGCATCTTAACATCTGAAATGTGTCTCCTGTAGACATCATGTATGTGGATCATATTCTTTTTATTTATTTCAGAATATTATTGGGGTACAAACATTTTGGTTACATATAATGCCTTTGCCTTGTCCAAGCCAGGGCTACAAGCGTGCCCTTTCCCATATAGTGTGTTCCGCATCCATTAGTTCTGAGTTTACCCACTCCCGCCACCCCCATCCCACCTGACCGGCACCCAATGATTATTACTATGGGCGCACCTTAGTGTTGATCAGTTAGTACCAACTTGATGGCGAGTACATGCAGTGCTTATTTTTCCATTCTTGTGATACCTCACCTCAAAGGATGGGCTCAAGCTCTATCCAGGAT
>NW_012150064.1:1045529-1066426 GCF_000956105.1 Propithecus coquereli | reverse complement strand
GGTAACATCTGACACAATTGAGAAGAGCTCGCCCTTTTAAATTAACCATGTCTAAATATCCAAAACATTAATATGTTAATGTGAAGCTTTGTTTCTCTGAACGTATCTTTGTGTGAAATTATGTACTTGTTCTAATTCTTTTGCTCTGTGACATTAACATTTTTCCCCTCTTATGAGTCCCTGTTCACCTGATCTCAGTGACTTCATTTTTTGGTAACCATCATTTAAAATTTTTCCTTTGTTAGTTATACCTCGCCTCACTTTGCCTCTTCCTTATCTCCCTGTGCTTTAATTTGCACGTACCATTTCTATCAGTCTAAGACTTCCAGTATGAGTGTGCACACACGTGCAAGCATGCACATCTGTATGGAATTGAGTATGCTTTTTCCTGTTTCTACTGTGAATCACTGTTGGAAGCATCAGCCTACTTAAATTTTCATTTATTCTTATTTTTCCAACTCCTTTCCAGTTAGAAATTTCCAATAAACTAAGATATTACTTTTATAATTTCCTACATATATGAAATGATAGCTTGATAGAGTATATACTGTTGAAAAAAAGACTATTATTTCTTTCTTATGCTCTGTGAGATTAGTTAGTGTAGGAGTGTGTAGATATTGATAATGTGAGTCCTGACTGTTGGGGTTGGCTCAGGAATTGGGGGGAAGTGGCTTGAGCATACTGATGGGCCTATCAAATAGGGCAAGTGAGTGCTGAGTGAACGAAAACGGGCTGGAAATCTGTGGTGGATGGTAGATTGATGTTAACCCTCCTATGGAGTTTTGCATAAACCAAAGATCATGTTCATAAATTAGGGATGTTTTAGCTATGGAATTTCTATCATTAGCCTGCAGGTAGAAAACATATTTTTTGAGGATGGAGAAAGAACAAGGTCTTTTATTTTTCTTACATCTGATACTTACTTCTGTTAGTTCTATGAAAAGTTGGCCTCATTGACCTTATTTTTCTGTCATCTGTTGATTCAAGAAAACAAAATAGGAAAAGGAATCCCCAACAGGGGCTATTGGGCCTATCATTTATTGGCATAACTCATGCTTACTTGAAGCGATATTAAAGAGGTAGTGAGAGAAAGGGGTTGGAATTTTGTTGCAGGGCCACATGTGGGTGTCCAATCAGTGTTGACAGAGCTGAGGGGATAGCTTTCTGTCTTAGTCCATTTTGTGTTTCCATAACAAAATAATTGAGACTGAGTAATTCATAAAAAATAGGATTGTTTAGCTCATGATTCTTCAGACTGGGAAGTTCAAGGGCATGTCTCTGGCTTCTGGTAAGGCCTTTCCTGCTGCACCATAACATGGCAGAAGGTCAAAGGGAAAGCGGACTCATGTGAAGGGGCAAAACACCTTCACTTTATAACGACCTGCTCGCATGGGAACTAATTCAGTCTCATGAGAGCAAGAACTCATTCACTATCATGAGAATGGCACCAAGCCACCCAGGAGAGCAAAGGCCCCATGACCCAATGCCTCCCAGTTTGCCTTGCCTCTTTAAGGTTCCACCTACCGATGTTGCTGTAGTTGGAAGTAAGGTTTTAACATGAGTTTTGTGGTAAAAAACTATATTCAAACCACAGTGTCATCCACTCAGGGTTGATAGAGCTGAGGGGATAGCTAGATGATGGGTAAAGGCATGATATACCTGGTCACAGTGCAGGCTAAAGATGATTTCAATATTTTAATCAGGTAGAGAGAATTCAGTCCATGAAAACTGAGTACAATGTAAGGGAGGTAAATATATGGGTGTAATTATCATCTTGGAGATCCGTACCTGAAGAGAGACTGTAGCTTACAAGGGTAAAGTAGTAGAGCATTAGCTCTATTCTTCCTCACAACTCCCCATCCAGCTACTATCCTCATTGCAGCTCATGGAAAGGTCTTGACCTATAAAGAGATCAGGGTATCAAGCAATTTAGTTGGATGACTAAGGGTAATGGTAGCAATAGGTAGGTTTTAGTATGTCCTTTTTATGTTAAGATACCCTGTTAATGTTAAGTGCATTAGATGGATCATCTCATTTAATCTTTTCAATGACTTTATGAGGCCTATATGATTATTATTCCAATTTTATGGTTCTGAAAATTAAAGTTCAAAAAAATTGAGTTATTTTCACAGGTACTATTGGAAGTCAAGGATAGAGTTAGAATATGAACCATGGAACCTGACCTAGAACCCAAGCTCTTAAATTTCAAGGACCAAAGCAAAAATGACAGACTCACTTAAACCTAAGGCATGAAACCTTAAGAATTCTAGAAGATGCTGGGAAGACCCTTTCAGACATCGGCCTAGGCAAAGAATTTTTGAAGAAGACCCCCAAAGCAATCACAGTAGCAACAAAAATAAACAAATGGGATCTGATCAAATTAAAAAGCTTTTGCACAGCCAAGGAAACTATCATTAGAGCGAATAGACAGCCTACAGAATGGGAGAAAATATTTGCTCTCTACACATCCAATAAAGGGCTGATAACAAGAATCTATCTAGAACTTAAAAAAAAATCAACAAGAAAAAATCAAACATCCCCATCAATAAATGGGCAAAGGAAATGAACAGAAATTTTCAAAAGAAGACAGACTAATGGCCAGTAAACATATGAAAAAATGCTCAACATCTCTAATCATTAGAGAAATGCAAATCAAAACTACAATGAGATATCACCTAACCCCAGTGAGATTGGCCTCTATCAAAATATCCCAAAACAACAAATGCTGGCGAGGATGTGGAGTGACAGGAACACTCTTACACTGCTGGTGGGACTGCAAATTAGGGCAACCTCTCTGGAAAAGAATTTGGAGATACCTCAAAGAGCTAAAAATAGAAATACCATTCGATCCAGCGATAGCAGTATTAGGCATCTACCCAAAAGAGCAAAAGATATTCTATAATAAAGACACCTGCACCTGAATGTTTATGGCAGCACAATTCACTATTGCAAGGATGTGGAAACAACCCAAGTGCCCGTCAATTCATGAGTGGATTATTTAAATTTGGTATATGTTTACAATGGAATATTAATCATAAGAAACAACAGTGATCTAGCACCTCTTACATTTTCCTGGATTGAACTTGAGCCCATTATCGGAAGTGAGGTATCACAAGATGTGAAGAATAGGTTCCACTTGTACTCGCCATCAAATTGGCACTGACTGATCAACACTGTGGTGCTCACATGGTAGTAATATTCTCCAGGGATTAGAGGGACGGGGGGGTGGTAAACTCACAACTAAAGGACACGGTGAGCATTGTAGAGGGGAAGGGCATGTCTCCAACCCTCGCCTGGGTGAGGCAAAGACATAAAATGTAACCAAAATGTTCGTACCCTCATAATATCCTGAAATTAAAAAAAAAAAGTCACAGACTCGATCAGTACTGAGATGACAGTGGACAGGAAAGGCTGAAAACAATCCAGGCAACAATATGTCTTTAGGCATAAAATCACCTGTATACATGGTAGCCAAGTAGAACCAGAAAATAATTTACAGAACCCTAACTTGTAAACGAAATGCAGACTGGGAATGGTAGTTTATACCTAAGGCCCATCGATTATTGTGGGTGAGAATACAGATATACTGTCTGTCTTAGGAGCTTGCACAGATTTGCCTAATGAAAGCACCCGTAAAACTCAGCTTTGAGGAACTAAGGGAAGCAAAGGCAACATTATGAGGTAAAAAACCCTGCTTTCTCAGCCTAGTGTAAGTCCTTGTCACACTGGAAGGAGGTTGAAGTAGGGTCAATCTTGGAGAAATGGAGAATTTGCTGCCTTTTTTTGCCTAGAAGTATTGTTTTTCTGTATTTGTCATTCAGTTTTCATTGTCTTCTTTTGGATCTAGACATTCCTGCTTGATAATGACTATTATCTTTTAGGTCATCATGGTAACTTTCAATAAAGGACTTAGAATTTGTTCAATATGACCCTTTATGATCCGAAAGGCTAAACATTCACTTTGAAAGTGAATACCACTCAGAATCTACAGGGAAGCACAAATCCCTCTATCTGAGTGTAATCACTCCCCTACAGCAGATCTGTGGCCATCTAGCTTTTATCAGACAGAAGCAGCTGTTGAAGAAGGATTGTGGTTTCTCTTATTGTGCATCACTAAGAGCCATAGACATTTCAGGAAGAGATTTTGAATTATGTATCAGAACATTCATTGGTATCAGTCTATCTCTGAATCCTCTGTGCTTCCTCCTTAAGCATTAGCACCTCTTCATAAGTACTGATTGGACTTTCCAACAGTGGCAAAAAAGCAGGAGGCATGAGTTTGCAGCATTTGCTTTATGTTTAGATAAGCAGTGAATATAAAAATAAAAATTAATATATGACCTGAGTCATCATGTGTCTTTTTTTAGGTTGAGTACTATAGCACAAAAACAGGCTGAAGTCAGCACGGTTTCAAAAGACATTGGGATTCTATGTTGTCACTTGTTCAGCAATCAGCTAATGGGCAGACCCTGCACAATAACTTGCTCACTAAGGACATTTTCACTTCTCACAGAGTACCAGGCCCTGCAAGTTGAAAGATAGAAGTGAGACTTCACGTACTTTTGCTCTTTGAAAACTTTTTCAAATTCTCATAGTGTGTCTTACTTGATAGTTGCCTTGAGAGGTGACACCACTGATAGGCATTTTGGTCAGTTATCAAGAAGGAAATTTAGTAGCCCTCTCACTCTCCTTTTACAGAGCTCTCTTGATAGATGCAGAAATCATCTGCATTGTGGAGGTTATCGGTCACCTGGATGTTCTTGGGGGACAGGAAATAAGAAGTCACAGTGATGGATGAATCAAGAAAGACCTCCTTAAAGATCACTCACTGCCTGTGGGCAGCCAAGAAAAACCACTGGATACAATGACCTAGAATCTCTGCAAACATAAATCTGAAGAGCCTTGTCAAATGTTTTGCAAAAAGTACCACTGCTTTATTAAAACACAAAAGCTCCAGATTGAAATTCCTCCTGAAATAATCTGTTCCTTAAAGAAAAAGCCCTGACCAGATCACAGGGCCCACCTCTCAGGGTAAAGTGTTGGAGTCCCTGTTTGAAATACAGATTTGAGTGAAAGTATAGCAGTGCTATAGTTCACAGTCTGAATTCAGACAATCTATGTTCAAATCCCAGAACGTCATTTACTAGTTTAGCAGTTTAGCCATGGCAGTGCCTTTATCTCTGCCTTTCTCTGCCCATGATTTCCATTAGCCACCAACCGAAGACACTCCAATAATCTAAGATAATGTATTTACTCTGCTAACTAAGTTTCAGGACAAGTCCCTTGCCTCTTCCCTTTGTTTACCACTCTTAAATTTATCCTTTACAGAAATTCTGGAGCCATTCTCTGACCTTGGTCAAGGTACTTAAACTTTCATTTAGAAAAAGATACGATGTACTAACCCACATTTCAATGTTGGGAGTTTAAATTAAATAATATATGTAAAGAACTTACCATAATAGTTGAGATATATTTATATTCACCATTCAATAAATGGTAGCCTATTATAACTTTTTCAAATTAGTACCATTAATGTTATTAATAGCAATAAAAATAGTCTTTGTTTTTATTATTGGTTATATTTAGCTTGACTCAAGTGTTGTCCTTCTCCCTAGCTCAAAGTTACTTCTTGATGTTTTCTTTTGTGCTTCCAGTGATATTTATTCCATGTAGAGGACATCCACACTTGAAACTCTTTAAGCAATTAAGATGTATTGCATGTGCACTTAATGCTTCATATTAAGCATTCATTATTTTCATAACCATCTCAAATATATGTTTATCCCTACTATGTGCAAGGTTCTGTGCCAAGAAGTGTCATATTTAGACTAGACTTAATTTGTTTAATGATGTTAAGATTGAAAGGATTGAGGGAGTCAGGACAAAAGAACTCAATGCCTCACTTGGATTAGAGTAGGCTCTGGTGAGGCTAATTCAAATGTAGGTACTGGAAAGAAGTGTAATCCAACAAACAAAACATGATATTCAGATCACAGGCAAGTAGTTCACTACCATAGTCAACATCAAGGACTCTGTCAGGGAGTATTGAAGTAGGCGGGCCAAGGACAGCCAATAAGCAACTCTGCATCACCAGAGAGGCAACAATTGAGGCAGATAATTGGAATAGGGATGTTTGCTACATGACAATGTAACAGATCATGTCCAGTTATGTCACCCCAGACACTAGCTTGGAATATACTATCAAGAGTTAATCCCTGAGGCTGAGAATATACAATAATGGAAGAGACAGATTCTGGAATCACATGAATATGGTTAAACCTCCAAGTCTATCGATTATTTGGAAGATAACTTTAAACACATTATATAATCTCACTGAGCTTCAAGTTCCTTATCTCTAAAATGGAAGTAATAAGATTAATGTTGATAATTATACTGAGAATTAAAGCAGCTTGACTATGTCTGGCATTTAGTGGAGATACTCCCCTGTTATTAATGTTTAATAAAGTTGTGAACAGAAAGTAACAGCTCCAGTTTTAAACTTTTGTGTTGAAGGGTTTTAGTCCATATGAAGGAAATTAGCAAGGGCAAAACAGGATTTCAGTCTTAGAAAAACTATGTCCAAGGCTGTTATAAGACAAGGAACTGTACTCTGGCACAGGAAACAAATATGAATAGGAATGCAACTGTAAGAATAAAGATTCAAGGTGGTCACTTTGTCCTAAAAACAAGTTAGAAATCCAGTAATCAGAGCTGGAGCACAAGGTAAGGTTGGGATTATGAGCAAGAGTAACTCAATACTGAGTCTTGTGGCACTGGATAGACCTCCTAAAATCCCTCTTGATATACTAGATTATGATTAGTTCTAGAAACAAGGCTGGGCTCATAGGTGTGTGTGTGCACGGGGGTGGTGTCTTTAGATAAGTGGATTAGAAAGATTCAGAAACTGGAAATTAGGACCAAATGTCAATGTATAAAGCACTGGTCTTACACTCTAGGTCAGTGCTATCCAATAGAACTTTCAGCAATTATTGACATTTTCTATATCTGTAATAGCCAATGTGGTAGCCAGTAGCTACACATGGCTGTTGTACACTTGAAATTTAGCTAGTGCAACTGAGCTATTTTGAAATTGTATTTAATTTAAACTGCTTAAAGTTTGCTGAGCTTTTTAGACATAAAAAATTAATGTTTTTTCCAGAAAATTTATGATATTTTCAGCCATCATTTCTTCAAATATTTTTTCTGCTCCTTTCATTATCTTCTTTTTGCTATCTTTCTCTAACTCTGTGTATAGCTTAGTACCTTCACATTTTTCCACAGGCCCCTGAGGCACTATTTTTCTTTATTCTTTTTGTTTCTATTTTTATATTGCATAATCTCTATCAATTTATTTTCGAGGTCACTGATTCTTTCTTTTGTTTGCTCAAATCTGCAGTTGAGCCCTTCTAGTAAACTTTTTACTTCCATTATTATACTTTTATATACTTTAATAGATTAACTCCAGAATTTCTACCTGGTTCTTTTAAAAATGATTTCTTTCTCTATATTCATAATGTAGTAATATATTGTTTTCATACTTTCATTTAACTCTTTAGACATTATTTCCTTTAGCTCTTTGACCATATTTAAAGTAGCTTATTTCAAGTCTTTGTTTAGTATGTCCAACATTTGGGCCTCCTAAGGGATAGTTTTTATTGACTGATTTATTTTCTGTGTATGGGAAATACTTTTCTGTTTTTCTGACTGTCCCATAAATTTTTATTGAAAATTGGACATTTTAAATAATATGTCTTATTTAAATGTGATATTTAATGTGACAACTCTGACAATCTTATCCCCCCACCCAAGGTTTGTTGCTGTTGGTTTGCTTAGTGGTATTTCTGAACTAATTCTATAAAGTCTGTATTCTTTGTCATGTGTGACCACTGAAGCCTCTGCTTGGTTATCTTGGTAATCAGCTAATAATTGGTTAATTTAAATTAGGTTAAATTAAATTTAAATCTAAATAATCACATGTAACACTACTCTATTAAACAGTGCAGCTCTAGGTTTCTGTAATTATTTGGATAATACACATATTAAAAGCTAATGATACATTAGTATAAAATAATTTTCAACATAGTGTTATCTCACAGGATGAAAGGAAAAGCCTAGACTTGAGATAAATTTGTGAAAGAGAAATCTTTCCCAAAGTGGTAGGATTTGATTTGGGCCTTAAGGGATTTTTAAGGTTTGCAGTGAAGAAGAGGAATACAGACTTTAAGTGATCAGGCAAATGATGTAAGAAAAGAAAGCCACAATGAGAGGCATGTTGCAGAGACCATGATCAGATTAATTTGTCTTTAACAAATAGATCACAAAGGATTGAGCAATGATAACTTTGAAAATGTATGTTGAGGACAGATCATGGAGAGCCTTCAATCCCAGGCTGAGATTTTTTCTAAATTTGGCAAAGTGGATAGCTATTAGAATTTTTAAAAAAATGCATGTAGGGTTTAGTGTTTTCCTTTTTGGTTAGAGAGGTAAATACATTTATATTCATTTAATATTGGTTTTCAAGGGACAGAGGCTTCTACTTTCTTCCATTATTTATAAAATTTTTCAATTATAAAAACAACACATGGGTATTTTAGTACATTTAGAAAACACAGAAAAGTATGAAAAAGAAAATAAAAACTGCACATAATCTCAAACCAATACAGGTTTTCCAATAAGAGATTAACCTGATTAAAAGAGTGTTTGGGGTAGATTAATTGGTGATAGTGTAAAAGATAGATTGAAAGATGTGGGAGTTACCTATTCCATTCTAAAGCAAAGAGGTTGGCTGGGCGCGGTGGCTCACGCCTATAATCCTAGCACTCTGGGAGGCCGAGGCAGGTGGATCGCTCAAGGTCAGGAATTCGAGACCAGCCTGACCAAGAGCGAGACCCTGTATCTACTAAAAAAAAAATAGAAAGAAATGATCTGGACAACTAAAAAAATATATATAGAAAAAATTAGCCGGGCATGGTGGCACATGCCTGTAGTCCCAACTACTCGGGAGGCTGAGGCAGTAGGATCGCCTGAGCCCAGGAGTTTGAGGTTGTTGTGAGCTAGGCTGACACCACGGCACTTACTCTAGCCCGGGCAACAGAGTGATACTCTGTCTCAAAATAAATAAGTAAATAAATAAAGCAAAGAGGTTGATGAAACATGGAACATCTTGGAGTATTTATCTAAGAAATGTCGAGCAATAGGTACTATTGGGATCCATGTATAGGTAAAAACATTGTAAAGGTGGAAGGATGTTCTTCTAAATAGGCTGCTCAAAACATAACTCTTACAATAAGAAAATCTCTTATATACTATGATTTGACAAAACAGAAACAGAATTCTATATTTTCAATATATCTAAATTTAAAATGCATACACATTCTGACCCAACAATTCCACTTGTATAATAATTAGAAGTTTATCTTAGCGATATTCTTACATAAGTACCCAAGTTGTATGAACATTGTTTAATGACAGGAAAAATGGAAACACTGTTAATATCCATCAAAAAAGGAGTGATTAAATACAATGGAATACTACACAAATGTTGCAAAGAAAACAATATGTCTTTATATACTGATATGGGAAGATATAGAGCAGTGTAATTAACATGATCTTATCCATTCATTCAGCAAACACTTATTGAACCTAGCACTATGCTAGACACTAAAAATCCAACAGTGACAAAGGCAGACATAATCACTGCCTTCTGTGAAGTTTATGCATGAGGAATTATAAAATTCATATAATAAGAAAGCACTCTATCAATTACAAGCCTTTTCCTTTCTTAGTGATTCATAAAATAATATTGTTAGTAAATGTCAATGTCATTTTAGGTTTTATGAGGTATGTTAAACAAATGAAATACAAATTGTAATGTATAATAAAGAACAAAAAAAGAAAACGGGAACCAAGGTGATGAACAATAGAAATGGGAAAGGTTGCTTTAGAAAAGGTAGGCCTCTCTGAGTAGATCACAGCAATCCTAAAGAATTGGAAAGGGCTAGTCGTAAGAATAATTGAAGCATATTTTAATGTTTTGTATGACTTGATTTTTAAAAACATGAACACATTACATACTTAAAAATATAGTTAATTAAAGAGCTATTGAAAAATAGCCCCACCATACTTGTTATTCTGTATTCAGTATTTATCATCCTAAGTTGTAATAATGATGCTATTTTACCTATTGTCATAGATAAATGTAAAGGCTCATCCAAATGGCAGGTTGCTTGTGAGTTCACAATGTGTTGCTCTAAGAGTTTCAGGAGAACTTGAAAAAGGTGTTTCTCCTGAATTTTTATATTAGATTTAGGATACCTGGCAGTGCAATCCATCAATGGCATGTGCTGTTTGATGAAACTGAGTAACTTTTTATTCTTTCAATGCCTGCCATGTAGTTGGGGTGGGGCAGTACCTTCAGGGATATAATCAAAGCTTTTATTCTAAATGCCTCTTAACTCCCTGAGGAGACTTAGTGAATTTGGAAAATAAGTTTCAGTGTTGTTCTCTTTTCCTTTGTTTTTGTTTTCCCCAAAGGGTGAGGTGATGGTTGGCGATTTGAGAAACAGAACTCCTTATTTTAAATTATTGTGTCTAAGCACTGAAAGGAATCCTTGGGGCTGATTTTTGCTGCATTCTCAGCCTGATCCTGATTACAATTGTTCCTATAAAGTTGCTATCCACAAGACAGTGAATTAGACTGATTTGCAAGGATCCTAGGCATGGCTTGAAAATATTTCTAGTGAATTTGATTACTTGGTTTGGGAAGTAGTACCACAAACTTTGAACTGTCTATTCGGGTATATAAATAGCATCCTTATGAGGAAATCAACTGTGTAGTGAATGATTCCATTGCCCCTCTGAGTAACTCCAGGTTGCCAAGTGACTCAGTTTCGTGCTCCTGTCCTGAGGAATTTTCCCAGTCTATTATTAAGAGTTATGTTATTGTAGTAGTCCAATCCATTGCTAGAGCCAGATTATTATCACCAGAGGATTGGGGAAAAGTGAGTGAAGAAAATGGAAATGGTAGCATGTGATAACATTGATGAAATTAGGTACATAGGAGGATATTTGTATGTGATAAGAAAGCCATTGTGTCTCTTAGCTGTTTCCAGGTGTTTGGGACCTTTCCCAGTTCAGCCTTTGTCACCCCACCTTAAAACTCAAATCAGTTTTCAAAATATCTTTCCCTTATTTAGTTACAATGAATCACGCACTGGTAAATGTTTAACAACTGGCTGGAGGGACAAGATGATGGAGGCTAATTTATAACATTTGTTGATTTCCATAGTATAAATATAGACACACCATGGCTTATTTCAAGCTACCAACATAACAACGCTGAACACAGAGTTTGGAAGAGATGTACACAATCAGCTTTAAAAATCACTGTTGATTCTATTAAAACATAATGAGAGATGTCCCTGAAATTGCCACTGATATTAATTACAAATAATCCCTATTTTAGGCTCTGCTTCAAGGGAACCAAACATAAGACAGTCTCCCAAACACTTTTTGCCTTCATTGTTTAAATAATTGCTGAAAACTAATTGCTAATATTTATTGAGTTCTTACTATGAACCAAACACTATGCTAAGTGCTATTTGTATGTACAACATTTCACACAATCCTCACAGCAACCTATGGTCTTTATTACCATCATTTTATAGTTAAAAGGACTAAAGCTTAGAGAGGGGAATCAGTTTATATAACGTCACACAGTTTTCAGATGGTATATCTGGGATCCGAAAGCACAGTTCTGTCTCGTTTCAATGCTACTATGGTCTATGACAGTGTTCAGAAGATTTGTTGGCCTGCATTTTCAGGATTAGGGCTTCAATTCTTGCTTTTACTTCATCATTTTTCAGATATAGACCTAGCCTGTGGCCTGTAAGTTGTCTCATTAGCTATCCAACTGAGCTTTCCAAGTTTTCTCTTTAGACACAATATGTTAGTCCTGCCCACATGCCTTGACCTGTCTGACTGTCCTGGCTCTCTCTCCATTAGAGAAGGCAAATACAATTAGACTTTTCATCACACAATGGACATCTGCTCACCAATGCCTTTTTACCTATTTGGAAGCCAAGGGCATATTGAAAACTAGCATTCAGCTACTAGGGAGATATGTTTGAGCACTGTGATGTTCTGTACTAATGCCATGATGTCTGAGTATGAAAATTAGAAAAGCTGGAGTCCATAATATCCTCATTAGGTGGCCAGAGGAGTCATTTTTCTGCTTTATTGTCCACAAGAAAAACAACTGTATATAGAAACTGCTTTTCCCTCTAGTTCCCTAACAACCCATATGTTTTCTCTCCCTCCTTTGCCCTTAGACTTATTTTAGACTTGTGACAAATTCTTAATTTTCTGACCAAGAGCTCAGCATTTCATGAAGAATGATCTTGTCATTGATGCTTTATCAAAGGGTAGCTGGTTTGACCTTCAAGCACGAGTGAAAATCATTTAGTTTAAGAACATGTCAATAAGCAATACATCCAGGCCTTCTACATTTAATAGCATCTATCAAACATTTTCCCTTAAGAAGTTGTTGACCTTCCTGTAAGAAGGTGTTCTCTAAAGCATGGAGGTTCTATTCATCACATTGATTCAAGAAGATTGACATCTAACTCATTTCACTAGCTGATAAATTAGGCCAATAATTAGTAGCAGCAGTGAAGTTTCTAAGTTTACCCCTTTGTATTGTATTAAACACAGTACCCCAAGTCATTTTTTAAATATCAGAACATTATTTTTGCATGCCTTTTTTTGGTATCAACAAGAAGAAAAAAATCTATAACACAATGTTGATGTTATCTCTGCTTCAGTATCAGGGTCAGTAAGTAAACATATGACAAGTCAGTAAGTAAATATATAATAAGTCAATTCTGAAATATCAAACATTTAACAATAAAATATATTTCAATGAATCATTTGTTGAATTATTTTATAGTTGTCATACTATGGAAAAAATGTCGTGGGGATTGAATAACTTGCAATTCTTAATTTAATAAAATAGCTTATGAGAATGGATTTTCTTATGGATCTAGACTTTTCTTTGATTCAGTTTAATTTCAAACCTTTGAGGGAGAAAATTTTTAACTCCTGGAACAAATGTATTCTCCTTTTTCTAGGGAAAGAAAAGATGATCTAAACCTCAATACTGACTTAAACATATAAAACTGAATCCACAAAATCTTCCTATAAAATGAACTCTACTGGCATCTAAAAGTTAGAAAAGGAATCAGCTCCAAATAAAAACATGCAATCAAACCATATTTGGGTTTTTTGATTAATAGATTATATACTTTGATAAAAATCACAGTGCTGTCTGTAAAGTATATCAATAATTTCAACTAGAATGTCTGATGAAGAAAAGTAACAGCCAAGATTTCTAAATTAGGACAAATAACATCAACAAAGCATGTAGTATCTGTGCAATATTACTTTATTTCATTGACTAAAATACCTGCATTTGAAGGAACAAGCATCATGAGACTTTTCAGTAGTAGCATACTTTTCAAACACTTCAATATGTCAATGTTTTTAATATATTCTAAAGCCGTACAGCTCTCCAATCTCTCTGTCACTGAGATAGAACTTGCAGATGCACCAAAAAACTGAACAGATGGTGTGCTGGAGGAGTTTGAATATTGACAGGCCTTACAGAATAAAAAAGCATTTTTATAAGTCCACTATGAATTTTCTGAAAGGGCAATTAATTTTCATTTATCTCAAATTCTATGTAAATATAGTGCATTTCTATTTAATGTCATTTTGCTAGAGGTCCTTCCAAAACAAATCGGAAAAGGCAATGTGGATGTTCATACTCAGATCAAAGCCTGAGCATTAAGTTAAGTTATACAAAATTCTCCATCCAAAACTAGTTTTTCAAATGTTTTCGCCACTCAATTATGCTACTTTGAAAGACTATTCATGTTCATTTCCTTTTACAGTTGTCTTCCAAACTCCTTTTTTTTTTCAGACTACATATCAAGTAGTCTTTCTTGAGAATGTCTCAAAAATACAGGGAAAGAATTAGAGAACACAACTTTTTCTTAGAAATAATGAGAGCCAATTGGTATGTTTTCACCATAACTGAAATTATGAGTCATATGTCTGAGACCATACAAAATTTTATGACTTTGATTTTGTAAGGCTAACTTTATGGTCTATAACATAGACTTGTGGGATATATCTGAATCACCTGAAAATGTCTTAAAATGTAGATTACTGTACCACACTCTCAGGGATACTTTTTCATTAAGGTTAGGGTTGAGCTGGAAAATCTGCATATTTAAAAACCACCACATTTTGTGAAACACTAAGATGATGTTCACAAAACACCTAGCCCTGTAATTTTTATCATACAACTCATATTGCAGCCTACTCTTCAGGACTCAGCTTAAATGCAACCTATTCTATTAAATGCAGCCTCCCATGAATCCTGTCTCCCAGACACAAAGCTGTGCTCTCTAGTTATGATGGTATAGAATTAGGGGCTGGGGGGAAGAGGTGAGAGAATGAGAGTGGGGTGATCATGAGTAGAGAGTAATATTGGATATTGGGATGGGATAGCTTGAATGGATCTGGAGTATTTCATTCTAACATTTGTTACCTGAGTTTGTGTAATGGAGTTGAGGTTGTTATAAGGGTAATAATCTGGATAAAATAATAACAACAATCACTCTGCCTCTGATTAACTAGAGCAGGGAAATCCAACCATACAGTTTTCATTTCTGGGGAAGAGGTATAGCAGCCATTTTATGGGAGTGTACCAAGGAAACAAAATGGTAATCTATTAGATAATTGTACACATGCAATGAGGAAAGGGAGGGTACCACTTGGTGAGGTAACTTAGAAAGAATGCACCTAGTCAGAGAATAGGCAATCAAAAATGAAAATTTTGCAACTTTGAGCTATGAGAAATTTATATAAGAGATGAAGTGTGTGGGGGGGGGAGGAAGGGATAGAGAAAATGTGTAAGAGAGGTAAGTGTTGGGAATTGATGAGACAAGAGTAGGATGGAGTCCCCCAAAGGTAAAGTCATTAGGTGACAGAAATGGGAGTTAAACATAAGTCTGCCTTATTCCAAACAGCAGGGTGTTAACATTTCTATCACTGTTTTTACAGTTAGTGGCCATAAGAGTCTCTACATTTAAAAGTAGTTTCTCAGATGCCATTCCTAGAGGTTCTTTTTTAGTAGGTTTAGCATGGGTACTAGGAGTCAGCATTTTAATAATTAACACAGGTGAATAGGTTGCAGGTGATGCCCAGGATTGTCTTTCAGAAACACAAATATAGTTATTCCTTACTTCTTGCAGATTATGCTTAGTGATTAGAATTAGAGTCATATAGATCACACTTAAGACACATATAATATACTGTAAGTTCCACTTAGTCTTCCTGCTAAAGGAAGCTATTAATGTGCTTGAAAAAGTTTTGTTTTTTCTAAAAGGAACCATCTCATTTTCTTTTTTTGCTTACATTTATTTTATTTTATTTCAGAATTTTGTGGGGGTATATACATTTTGGTTACATAATTTTCTCTTGTACAGTTTGAGTCAAAGTTATAAGTGTGCCCTTCAGTTAGTGTGCATTGTACCCATTAGGTGTGAATTTACCCATCCCCTCCTCCCCCCCACCTACTTGACTTCCCTTGAATTTTACTCCATATGTGCACATAAATGTTGATTGATTAGTTCCAATTTAATGTTGAGTACATGTGGTGTTTGTTTTTCCATTCTTGTTATACTTCACTAAGAAGAATGGCCTCCAGTTCCATCCAGGTTGTTACAAAAGATACTAGATCACCATTTTTTTATGGCTGAGTAGTGCTCCATGGTACATATATACCACATTTTATTAGTGTACTCATGTATTGATGGGCATTGGAGCTGATTCCACATCTTTGTGATTGTGAATTGTGCTGCTATAAACATTTGAGTTTAAGTGCCTTTTTAAATAAGATGTCTTTTATTCCTTTCAGTAGATACCTAGCAGTGAGATTGCTTGATCAAATGTTAGTTCTACTTTCAGTTCTTTGAGGTATCTCCATATTACTTTCCATAGAGGTTGTTCTAGTTTGCAGTCCCACGAACAATGTATTAAGTGTACCTTTCTCTCCACATCCTCACCAGCATCTGTTCTTTGGGGACTTTTTAGAAAAAAACATTCTCACTGGAGTTAGGTGATATCTCATTGTTGGTTTTAATTTGCATTTCCTTGATGATTGGAGATGTTGGACATTTTTTCATGGGTTTGTTGGCCATTAGTCTATCTTCTTTTGAACAATTCTGTTCATGTCCTTTGTCCACTTTTTAATGAGGCTGTTTGATTTTTTCTTGCTGATTTGCTTGAGTTCTTTGTAGATTCTGGTTATCAGGCCTTTATTGGATGTATAGAATGCAAATATTTTATCCTATTCTGTAGGTTGTCCGTTTGCTCTACAGATTGTGTCCTTGGCTGTGTAGAAGCTTTTTAGTTTGATAAGGTCCTATTCATTTATTTTTATTGTTGCTGTGAATGCTTTTGGGGTGTCCTTCATAAATTATTTCCCTAGTCCAATATCTATAAGATTATTTTTAACATTTTCTTCCAGAATTCTTATAGTTTCATGCCTTGGGTTTAAGTCTGTTATCCATCATGAATTAATTTTTGTGAGAGATGAGAGGTGCAGATCCTGTTTCATCCATGTATATGTGGCTATCCAATTTTCCCAATACCATTTATTAAATAGGGATTCTTTACCCCAGTGTATGCTTTTGTCTGCTTTGTCAAAGATCAGATGGCAATATGAAGATGGATTCATACCTGTGTTCTCTGTTCTGATTCATAGATCTATGCCTTTGTTTTTGTGCCAGTACCATGCTGTTTTGGTTACTATAGCTTTGTAGTATAGCTTGATGTCTGGCAAGGTGATGCCTCCTGATTTATTCTTTTCACATAGGATTGCATCAGCTATTCAGGGTCTTCTTCTATGCTTTGTGTGGAATCATCTTGTTTTAAGTTCAAACAATGACAGCAATAAAATCAATACTCTATATTTTAAGAAAGAAGCTTTCAAAATAGAAGTGTTTCACCTTCACAGAGACTCAAAGCTGGAAAATAAATTCATGAATGGGAAGTGTCTAAATTGCTACAAATCTTTTGGCTATTGTAAGTAATGTTGCTATTACTGAATTTATTCTACTTCAGATTCTCAGATTTGTGTATCCATGTTTTTCTTCGAATTTGGAATGTTTTTGGCCATTATTCCTTCAAATAATCTCTCTTCACGTTTCTCCCTGTATTTTTTTTCTATTATAGAACTTCTGTAATGATTATAATGGTCTTCTTGATGATGTTCCATATGTCTCTATCACTCTGTATACTTTTCTTTATTATTTTTGCTCCTCAAAATAAATAATTTCAAATGACCTGTCCTCTAGTTTGCTGATTCTTTCTTTTGACTCTGAGTCTACTAATGAATCATCTAGTAAATTTTTCATTTCAGTTATTGTACTTTTCAGTTACAGAATTTCTGTTTGTTTCATTTTTATACTTCCTGTATCTTTGTTGATGTCCTCATTTTGTTCATATATTGTTTTCCCAATTTCCTTTAGTTGTTTGCCCATGGTGGTTTTTCTTTTTCCTTTTTTCTTTTTTTTAACCTCTTTAAGCATATTTAAGACAGTTGTTTTAAGGTCTTTTTCTAATAAGTCTAAAGCCTGTGTCTTCGGGAGTGGCTTTTGGAGATTATTTTGTTCCTTTGAATAGACATGTTTTCCTTTTCTTTGTATGCTTTGTGATCTTTCATTGAAAATTGTACATTTGAAAAAAATAGCCATTTCTCCCAATTTTTACAGATTGACCCAGAGCAGGTGAAGGCCTTCACTAATCAGTCCAATCTTAAGGTTTAAGATGTTCTCAGGCCTCTCTGTGTATGAATTTTCTCTGGAAGTCTGTGTGTGTATTTTGCAATCCCACTATATATATGGTTGTTTTTAAATGCCTTACTTTTACTATGAGTATCACCATTACTTTTTCTAGTTCTTTAGCTGTTTTGTTATATACCATCATCAGTAATCTCTTGCCTCTCTTCATTAGTAATCTCCCTTGTACTATTTACAAGCCATGCCTGATCCTTCCCAGGACTCCCCCTCGCCTGAGATTCTAGTTGCTGTTGGTCATCTGAACTCTGAGTTAGCTGATAGAGATACCAAACCCACCGGCAGCCCACAGATAGGTTAGTATGTTGCAAATTTAGTGTGCTCTACTCTCTCCAGTTCACAGATGGTAACTGGGGATTGGGACATCACTTCTCCTAAACCACATCTCATACTAGAGAGGAGGTAGGCCAACAATGAGTTAAAAAGCCATAAATTTTCCTACCATTTTGAATGTGACTTTTTATAAATTGAGTGTTCACTTGGTTGTTGTTGACCTTTAACTGACTTCAAGAACTGTTATAAAGTTATTTTATCCAGCCTGGTTTTTGTTTAATGTTCTTCTGGGGGAGCAAAAGCCTAGAGCTTTTGAGTCGACCATCTGACTGATGTTACCCTCTTCTCAGATGACTTTTAAGATTCTTTCTAAGTCTAAAATTCCATTTTCTCATAGGTCCCACTACCTCAATAATTAAATAACCTATATCTTAATGGGGTCCAAAGATATGTAATTAATTTCCTGATCACAAAAAACATTTTAATAACTAAATACTCCCCAGAGGGTGCCTGTCTAGCCATACTTTGTCTTAAAGTAGCTTGTCCCATATGTATCAAAGAATTTTCAAAGGCTCTAATCATATAAAAACAACACGTTTTATGAAGCCAACATAACTCTGATATCAAAACCAGGAAAGGATGCATCAAAAAAAGAAAACTACAGACCAATATCCCTTATGAATATAGATGCAAAAATTCTCAACAAAATTCTAGCTAACCGAATCCAGGTGCTTATTAAGAAAATAATCCATCATGACCAAGTGGGCTTCATCCCAGAGATGCAGGGATGGTTCAACATATGCAAATCTGTAAATGTAATTCACCACATAAACAGAAGCAAAAGCAAAAACTATATGATACTTTCAATTGATGCAGAAAAGGCATTTGACAAAATTCAACACCTTTTATGATAAGAACACTTAACAAAATAGGCATAGACGGAGATTACCTAAAAATGATACAAGCCATTTATGACAAACCCACAGCCAACATCATACTAAACGGGGAAAAACTGAAAGCATTCCCACTTAGAACTGGAACCACACAAGATTGCCTGCTATCTCCACTTCTATTCAACATAGTGCTGGAAGTCCTGGCCACAGCAATCAGGCAAGAGAGTGGGATTAAAGGCATACGAATGGGAACAGAAGAGATCAAACTCTCACTATTTGCTGATGATATGATACTATATCTAGAAAACCCCAAGGATTCAACCAAGAGTCTACTGGAACTGATAAATGAATTCAGTAAAGTTTCAGGATACAAAATCAATACACACAAATCAGAGGCTTTCATATACGCCAACAGCAGTCATACTGAGAACCAAATCAAAGATTCAATCCCCTTCACAACAGCACCAAAGAAAATAAAGTAATTAGGAATATATTTAACTAAGGAGGTAAAAGACCTCTACAGGGAGAACTATGAGACATTGAGGAAGGAAATAGCAGAAGACGTAAACAGGTGGAAAACCATACCATGCTCGTGGGTCGGCAGAATTAACATCGTTAAAATGACTATACTACCCAAAGTGATCTACATATTCAATGCAATCCCTATTAAAATACCAACATCATTCTTCACAGATGCAGAAAAATTAATTTTACGCTTTGTATGGAACCAGAGAAGATCCCGCATAGCAAAAACAATTCTAGGCAATGAAAACAAAATGGGAGGCATCAATCTACCAGACTTCAAACTCTATTACAAAGCTGTAATATTAAAATCAGCTTGGTACTGGCACAAAAACAGAGCCATTGACCAGTGGAACAGAACTGAGAACCCAGATATAAAACCATCCTCATATAGCCACCTAATCTTTGACAAAGCAGACAAAAACATACACCGGGGAAAAGAATCCTTATTCAATAAATGGTGCTGGGAAAACTGGATAGCCACATGTAGAAGACTGAATCTGGATCCACACCTCTGACAAAAATCAACTCACGCTGGGTCACAGATCTAAACCTAAGGAGTGAAACTATTAGAATTCTAGAGGAAGAAGTTGGAAATACTCTTCTAGACATTGGCCTAGGCAAAGAATTTATGAAGAAGACCCCAAAGGCAATCACAGCAACAACCAAAATAAATAAATGGGACCTGATCAAATTAAAAAGCTTCTGCACAGCCAAAGAAACTGTCACAAGAGCAAACAGGCAACTCACAGAATGGGAGAAAATTTTTGCGTGCTACAAATCCGACAGAGGGCTGATAACCAGAATCTATTTAGAACTCAGAAAAATCAGCAAGAAAAAATCAAACAGCCCTATGAAAAAGTGGGCAAAGGATATGAACAGAAACTTTGGAAAAGAAGACAAAATAATGGTCAAAAAACATGAAAAAATGCTCAACATCTCTAACCATCAGGGAAATGCAAATCAAAACCACAGTGAGATATCACCTATCTCCAATGAGACTGGCCTTTATCAAAAAGTCCCAAAACAATTAATGTTGGCATGGATGCGGAGAGGTAGGAACACTCATACACTGCTGGTGGGACTGCACATTAGTGCAACCTCTGTAAAAGCAATATGGAGATACCTTAAAGAGATACAAGTAGAACTACCATTTATTTGATCCAGCAATCCCATTACTGGGCATCTATCCAAAAAAGCAAAAGTCGCTCTATGAAAAAGACACCTGCACTCGAATGTTCATAGCAGCACAATTCACAATTGCAAAGATGTGGAAACAACCCAA
>NW_012150064.1:1041710-1042824 GCF_000956105.1 Propithecus coquereli | reverse complement strand
TTTTTAAAAATACATATACATAGTGTTTTTCTTCCACTATTTGGTATTTTGCTATGCATGAGGAAACTATCCATAATAATCCATGCAACTGGGAGCAACCAGTGATGACTGAATATTAGAAGGACAGAGGTCAAAGACCTTGAGGAAAACCTTTAATTCTTCAAAGTGAAATAAATAAAAAGTTGCTTGTAATAATAATAATAAGTTATTATTATCTAATACCTCCACTTTTTCTAATAGCTAATTTTAGACGTTAGCTCTAATGTGTATGTATATATATACATATGTGTGTATATATGTATAAACTATATAATGCTATTTTTAATGTAGCACTCACCTGTAGACCTATTAATTGAAATATTTGTAAGAAATTTTCAAGTATAGACTACATTGAAACATTTTAGAATGATGTACATCTTATAGCTAAAGTAGATAAATTTGAGTATATGTCACTTTATTTAGCAGCCAATGATTGCCTTTTATGGAATTATGAATCATCATCATCATCATCGCCACCAATCTGCATAAGGATGTTAGTGACTATTACCCTCCTGGTATCATTATGGGACTTTCCTTTGGGATGTTATTGGGTTATGGTATCAATGTATCTAGGGATTCACAAGTTTCTTCATTTAGCCAAATTCTGTGGATATTAGGGTTTCATGAAAGAAGAACTTTGAATAATAAACATCCATAATATTGAAAGTCTAGTCAAGAGAGAAATGGAAATCAGTAAATCCCTGATATATTTTCAATTGCAAACTGAACTCTAAATTCATCATTTGCACCTAGGTCTAATTTACACTTCTTTCAAGTTTCATGCATTTGTCAGATTGATTTATTTTCTGTTTTCCTTTTTTAGGCTACTAAGAAATAATCACAGATTAGAGTAAGAGTTCTAGGCCTGAGCTGCTCATTTGTACAGTATTATAGTTACATCAGTTGAACTGGATATTTAGGCCCTTTACTTCCTCTACTTTGACATTTTTGCTTAGAAATAGCAGGTTATGTTTACAATCTAGCTGCATTTTTACCTTTCTACATCATATTGGTTAATGCAAAGAAGTTAAAATAAAATAATATAATTATGATGTACAAAATTAAGATGTGTTTG
>NW_012150064.1:1039897-1041660 GCF_000956105.1 Propithecus coquereli | reverse complement strand
AAAAAAAAAACAAAGTCTCTGTGTAATTGTGGACCACCTATTTTATGATGTTGAAATTAATTTCATCTTCTCTTCCAGTCATATCACTCCTGTACTTCAAATCCTTCCATAGATTTCCTTTTCCTTTCCTTTTCTTCAGTCTATTCTCAACACAAAAACCACAATGCTTGACGCCTGATGAATGTTATTCCTATATGTGCACTTAGGTGTTGATCTGTTAAAACAAATTTGATGGTGAGTACGTGTGGTGCTTATTGTTTCATTCTTGGGATACTTCACTTAGTAGAATGGATTCCAGCTCTATCCAGAAAATACAAGAGTTGCTGTATTGTACCCCCATAATATGCTGAAATAAAAAAAAAAAACACACACATGATGAACTTTTAAAGAAGAAGTCAAATCGTATCAGTTTGTTGAATACCCTTTAATGGTTCCCATCTCACTCAGAGGTGAAGGTCATTACATGGGCCTATAAGTCTGTATAGGATCTGCTCCCTTATCTAACTTCATCTGCCAATTATCTTTTTTTTACTCACTCTATTCCAGCTGCATTAGACGACTCAATGTCCTCAAAATGCCATACGTATTTTGTCTGGAAATCATTTCCCTCAAACATCCTTGTGGCAGACACATCTTAAGGTGAACCCAAATAAGGCATACCCTTCTATAATCCCTGTCTCTTGAGTACAGGTGCAAACCATGACTTGCCCCTAACCAATAGACTATGATAAAGATGGTGGGATGTCATGCCTTGATTCCATTATGTTATATAACAAAGGCATTGATATTTTCTAGATTGAATTATATTTCCTAATCAGGTGACTTCAAGTTCATAAAAAGAAAGATTTTGCTGGGTGAGCCTGACCTAATCAGGTGAGCTTTCTAAAAGGATCTAGGCCAGGTGTGGTGATTCACACCTGTAATCCTAGCACTTTGGGAGGCCCATAGTTTGAGGATTGCTTGAGGCCAGGAGTTCAAGACAGCCTGAGCAAGAGTGAGACTCCCTCTCTACAAAAAAAAAAATAGAAAAATTAGCCAGGTGTGGTGGCACATGCCTGTAGTTGCAGCTACTCAGAAGGGTGAGGCAAGAGGATTGCTTGAGCACAGAAGTTTGAATTTGCAGTAAGCTGTGATCACGCCACTGCACTCTAGCCCAGGTGACAGAGCAAGACCCTTTCTCAACTACAACAAAAACAACAGCAGCAAACTTTACGTAAATAAATAAAATAAAAGATGATGTAGAGATCAGAGACTCTAATAGCAGAAACTCGCTCTTTCCTGATGGGCTTTAAAGAAGCAAGCTACCATGTTGCAATGAAATTAATTCCACCAGTAATTCCATGAGATTGGAAGAGAACTTTAAGCCTCAAAAGAGGCTACAGCCCCAGACAACACCTTGATTGCAGCTTGTTCAATGGCTGTTCCCTGACCCTCAGTATTATAGATTTTTTGAGGAAAGAGACACTGTCTTGTTTACCTCTGTATCTCCAGTGTGTAGGATGTTGCCTGACACTGTGAATGAATGAATGTAGCTATTTCAATGAGCAATCTGCTAAATATGATGGGACTCCTATTCACTTTTCTCTTGTTACTTAACCTGATTCCTAAGCACTTTTAATAAATGTTTCAAAAGCATTGAAAGAATGTATTCAATGAAACCCTGTTTATTTATTTATTTATGCTTTATACTCAGAAGGATGCTTCTTCTCACTGGGATGTTGCCTTTCTCATATCTTGAAGTTTATTTTTAATATATTTTGAAA
>NW_012150064.1:1028744-1038801 GCF_000956105.1 Propithecus coquereli | reverse complement strand
TAATTATGATGTACAAAATTAAGATGTGTTTGGTTTCTTCCTATATCAGTTTCCACTTATTACTTTGTGGAAATGCCTCCTTCTAACCATGTCTTCCTAACAGGTGACTATTTTGATTTTCATTCATTCTCTTAGTTATCAGATAATATCTCCCCATTCTAATTAATTCATTTTTATATGTGTGCATATCATAGCTTCTTTCCTATGATAATAACATTCTTGAAAGTAGGAATCATATAATATTTATTTTTGAATCCTCTCAAAGTACATCATGCATAGTAGAAACTCAATATGTTTGTTAAAAGTGAATAAATCATGAATAAAAAATCTTAGGCTGTGTCCCTACACAAGAACATTGCTATATTAATAAGGAACTTAGGCAGATAAGAATGCTCAGGCCCAAAGAAACTAACTTTTTGATTGCAGCCCCGTGTGATGCCTCTTAAGCACACTGTAGAAGCAGCACCTACTCATTAGGCTGCTTCTAGTAACCACTGTATAGATTAGTACAATCAATAGCTCAATTTCATAAATGGCTTCTTGCAATGTTGCAGGGATTTACAATCTGTGAAATCAAAGAAGTTTGTCAAGTATTTGTGCTTAATGACCAAACACATCAATTTCGAAGCTATTTTAACTTCCCAAATGGAGGCAAAATTTCTCTCAATGATTTTGAGGAGAGCAATACTGGCATTTTCCCAGTGGACAGTCTTAAGTCTTTAAATTTATAGGAATTATACATATATGTTTAAAAGAGTCAACTGACTTAAATTTAAATGAACTGATGTTCTCCAGCCAAAACATAAAACACATTTCTCCTTAAAAGATCCATAATAGGCATTTCCTCTCTTAATTCCTCTTTTAAAAAAAGTCTTCATCGTATAACACCTGCATGTATTGTAATGATGAAATATTATTTCTAAGTGTTGATCATTTTGTGCACAAGCAAATCAATCATTCTGTGTCTCATTCTGAATTCACCACTTAGAATTTTCAAGATGCAGTGTGGAGGGGTTTAGGCTAAACTCGTTAGCATTTTCGATTAGTACAGCTTGTTTGTTTGAGCAAATACAATATAATGTATGGGTGTGAAGTGATCCTGATTTGGTCTCAATAGCCCTTCTTTGGTTTTTTTTTCTGACAGTGTTCTGTAGACACAGCCTTATAAAATATGTTTGGAAGAGATTTCTAGAGATAAAGAGAACTTGGGTTCTCATGGTCATGTGAGATCAAAGAAACTTCAATTTGGAGACTTCTAAGTGAGATAGACTTTGAGAAGGGCAGATCAAAGGAAATAAATTCAACAGGTTTGTATGCCTGGCATAGGAATAATCTAACCTAATGTTTCTTTTGGGTGGCTGGACTGAAGAGCTCATGGATTAAGTATTTTTAAATACTAAGAGACATAATTAATATATTTAAGCCATTTCCTCAAACTAGCAACTACATTAAAAAAGCTAGTTTCCTTTCCACTAACCTATGGAACTAAAAGAAATCACATGCATCATATTTTTTTAAGTAATGGGGGCTGAGATCACAATTATTTGTGGCTCCCTAATCTGTATGCTGTTAGTAAGAACACAAAAGTACTGAATAAAATGCCCAAATAAAATATTTTATGGAGTTAGTCCGTCTTTCAAATATATTTTGTCACAAAAGAAATAAAATCTATATTTACATACCAGGAAACTCTTGGTTTAGAATTTCGAAGAGTTGACTTGACAGGGAAATTATGCACCCAAATATTCTCACATAAAAGACTATTGAAACTCTGTTACAGTTGTGGTTTTTCACACAGGTTTCTGCTATTTCCTCCATTCTGCCAACATTAATTTAAATTCTTAGTTCTATATAGATTCTTATTATCAGCCCTTTATCGGATGTGTAGCATGCAAATATTTTCTCTCATTCTGTAGGTTGTCTATTTGCTCTAATGACAGTTTCCCTGGCTGTCCAGAAGCTTTTTAATTTGATCAGGTCCCATTTATTTATTTTTGTTGCTGCTGTAATTGCTTTGGGGGTAGTCTTCTTCATAAATTCTTTGCCTAGGCCAATGTCTATAAGAGTTTTCCCAACATTTTCTTCTAGAATTCTTAAGATTTCACATCTTAGGTTTAAGTCTGTTAAACATCATGAGTTGATTTTTGTGAGAGGTGAGAGGTGGGGATACAGTTTCAGTCTTCTGCATGTGGTTATCCAGTTTTCCAAGTACCATTTATTAAATAGAGATACTTTTCCCCAATGTATATTTTTGTCTGCTTTGTCAAAGATTTGACAATATGAGGATGGTTTTATATCTGGGTTTCCAGTCCTGTTCCAAAGGTCAATATCTCTGTTCTTGTGCCAGTACCATGCTGTTTTGGTTACTAGGAACATTAACAAGAAAAAATCAAACAACCCGATCAAAAAACAGGCAAAGGACATGAACAGAAACTTTTCAAAAGAAGACAGAGTAATGGCCAAGAAACATATGAAAAAATGTGCAACATCTCTAATCATCAGGGAAATGCATATCAAAACCACAATGAGATATCACTTAACTCCAGTGAGAAGGGCCTTTATCAAAAAGTCCCAAAACAACAAATGCTGTTGTGGGTGTGGAGAGATTGGAGCACTCTTACACTGCTGGTGGGACTGCAAGTTAGTACAACCCCTGTGGAAAGCAATTTGGAAATATCTCAAAGAGCTAAAAATAGAAATACCATTTGATCCAGCAATCGCACTATTAGGCATCTACCCAAAGGAAACAAAAGACATTCTATAATAAAGACATCTGCATTCGAATGTTTATGGCAGCACAATTCACAATTGCAAAGATGTGGAAACAACCCACGTGCCCATCAATACATGAGTGGATCAATAAAATGTGGTGTATGTATAGCAAGGAATTCTACTCAACTACAAAAAACAATGGTGATCTAGCACTAGCACCTCTTATATTATCGTGGATAGAGCTTGAGTCCATCCTTTGAAGTGAGGTATGACAAGAATGGACAAACAAGTTCCACATGTACTCGCAATCTAACTAGTACTAACTGATCAAAACTAAGGTGCTGACATGATAGTAATATTTGGTCAGGTGGGAGGGGGTTTGTGGGAATGGGTAAACTCACAACTAATGGATGAGGAGTGCACTGTATGGGGGAAAGGCACACTTGTAGCCCTGGCTTGGGCGAGGCTAAGGCATTATACGTAACCCAAATGTTTGTACCCCCATAATATTCTGGAATAAAAAAATACAATAAAATTTAAAAAATAAATAAATTCTTACTCAGATCCTGAGCTGGTAGTCTCATTTTCTTCAGTTTACTTCTTCTTTATTGTCAGATACCCATTTAATCAACCATACTGGCCATTACATCACTAGCAAAGAATTCTATTTTGTCCTTACTAATAATATTTCATTATTTCCCTATGAAAAATGAGGAGTTACATTCTTGTCCCCATTCCAGCTCAGCTATGAGAATCATGTCATCTTGTCCATACTTGGGTTTTAGCCATTTTGTGGCACTCATTCACTTGGTAACCAAAAAAGAAAAAAAACAGCTTTTGGGTCAAATTAGTGAATGATGGGTGGCCCTGTTTGCACAATTGAAATGGTTGATTTAGTGGACTTTAATCCTGGGGACTGCTATCAACTTGCTGAAAAGGGCTGGCTAACCAACCCATATTTAGAGAAGGGTAGCTATAATACTTCCAGGCTCCCCTTCCCTATACCAATCCTGTCAGGGTGGGACTGGGAGCCTGACACATCTATCAATTAGACCCAATCACAAACAGAAAGTCTTAACAGAAGCCTAAGCTACATGAAAAAGCCCTCTTGTTTTAATTAAATGAACCTTTCTCTTTCTCTCTTCTATCCTCTCTTTTCCTTCTTCCCTCCTATCTCTTCCCTTTCCTTCTTTAACCCATGACCCTCTTACTCCCTTTTTCCTGTGCTCACATATAGGCACAATATCAGTAGAGCTAGTCAAGAGAAATGTTGAAATTAAATGGTTTAAGAATTTCATTGCCCACTGAGTCAACACTGCCACAGGGTGTTTTTCTTTTCTTTATCCATTCTTCCTTCCTTCCTTCCTTCATTCCTTCCTTCCTTCCTTCCTTCATTATCAAGTCAGAGTTCTCTTCTAAACAGCTGCAGCTTCATTCTATTGTGATTCTTTAGTGAAAATTTAAGCGATTTTTCGAGAGATTTTAAATACCTCTTTCATTTTTTTAGTCCTCTTTTTGTCAAAATGTTGCCTTCTAACTGGACTAATGTTTGCTGACAATGAGACAGCCAATCATGATTGCAGATCATAGAAAGGGGAACTTACATGCATCTCTAAGAGTTTGTCTAGGCTCTGAGTATCAGCTATTAGTACCCTACCACTGTAAATGTATTGAACTGGGACAACCTTCCTTCTCTATCACAAAATATTTTGGAAACAATTTGCTCTGCCCTTTGGAAAAAGTTGAAAATAGTCTCACTGGTCTTACTTTTTGCTCTATGTTGCTAAGCATCTGGATGAAGAATGAAAAATGAAGTCAATTAACCAGATTTTTCTGAACATCCGAGCATGTAGTATCATAGAAAAGATCTGCCTTTCTCTATATAAAGTTAAGGGGAGGTTCGTGTTATCTCTTCATGTCATTCAAGCTAAGATATACTTAAGTTTGAATGTTCAGATAATTACAATGAAGGTGCGAAACTTCTGGAATTATTTAAAAACACCACATATCTCTTCACTTTGCATGTTTAAAGACAGCCTTTGCCAAAATCAGTGCCAGCTGCTAGAATGCTTTACATATTTGGCTTTTTTCCCCTCTGCATTGAATTCAAGCTCTTTGATGTAAAATTTGTTTCCATTTGAGAACAGCAATTTTCACTTTCTAAAAAAGGAATGTAATGCTTCATCAAAGTTACAGAAGATGTTTTAAACTATTTAGATTATAAAAAAGCAAGAACTTTTTGAAATAAAAAGGTTTTCCAGTATAGGTAAACCACATGGAAATGTTAGATGCACAGTAAATCTGGTCAACTTTGCCTTATGAATAGTCAATGGAAATCTCTTCCCTCAGGCCAAACCTGCCATTTAGGCTGAGCACCCTTTTCCAGAAGCCCATTGCAGGATATTCTGGCAGATCAAGTTGGGATTCTGTCAGATTCTTTCCCTGCCTATTGAAAGTCATCTCCCATAAGACTTCAGAAATTCAATATTGGATGAGATGAATGTCTTGACTCCATATGACATTTATTAGGTGATTTTCTCCCCAAGATATAAATTGAGACTCTTCATCAACCTGTCACGTGAAACACCTAACTACTCTGCAGGTTCCAGTTACCTTTTTATTAAATGTCACCCAGTATATCCCAAATCTGCCTTTGTCCATTCTCTGTGCTCTTTGTATTGGCATTTCCCAACATTACCTGGGAATATTGATCAAATATTAACCTTATAGTATTTCTTGCATTATGATTTGATAGGAAACTATAGACTAACAAAAAGATAGAAATTGTTTACTATGGAATTGCCTTCTATAATAAATATTCTCTCCCTAAAGGTTGTGATGGATTTGTTTGGAAATACGGAATTTGGCTTGGAATTAAAATCTAGTATATCGATTGAGAGTTTCCCTAGTTCACTAATTGCCTAAATGCAAACCAAGTTATAGAGATGTGGATGAGATCTTCCTGGCTAGAAATAGTACCTTTAGGCATGAACAGTATTGCTAATAACACCCGTTAGCAAGGAGTGGAATTAAAGAAAATACTGGGCAGGCCACTGTCAGTGAAGGGACTAAGTGGTAATAAGTTCACAAAAATTAAAAAGAAAAAATAAGCACAAAGTTAGACAACAAAGAAGAAGAGAACACAAACAAAAGGAATGTATGTGTTGGTGGAGATAAATCACTCTATTCTATTCATTCATTCATTTAGTAAATATATCTTGTCTATTTTGTGCCAGATATTGTCATTAATCTTGGGGACACAGTTATAAATAGGACATATTCATAGTCAGGAAACTTTTATACTCAGAGAAACTGCCTGGGAGTGGATGTTTACATTGTACTTCAAGAAAGGACTGAAAAAGATTTCTTTCAGAGTATAAGTCCCACTGTTTGAGTTACAATTGATGGAGGAGCAGAATAGAGAAAGGGAGTGTACGAGAACCTATTTGGACTTAAAGCTCAGAGAACTGAATCAAAACAGAAAACAGATTTTCTAGAACTTTATGTAACAATGAAAGTCTGAAATGTGAGAAATGAAGAGATAAACACACAGAAGGTGAACACACAGGCTCAGACTGAAGAAACAAATCAAACAAATTATCTCAAAGGTTACGGCTCCAGAAAAGTAGCACTGGAAAGAAACTGGTTCTGTCTTCCAAAGGTGTGCCAACTTTAGCATTGTGAAATCATCTGCTTCAGTGTTATAATATCTTTAACACACACACAATGTACCAATAAGGCCAAGAAACTAATTATACTCATGCACTGCATAATGATCTTTTGGTCAACAGTGGCCCACATATACAACAGTGGTCCCACACAATTATAATGGAGCATATATAGAAACCTGATATATGGTGCTTGATATTGACATTGCAGATCAAATAGGGCAAATGATTGACATTCAGTAATGGTGCTGGGACATTTGGATTTCCATATCAACCATACACATATGCATACATAATTATGTGTGTAGGTATATATATTTTAGATACAAGATACAAGAAACATTGTACATAGGACAATGATGCTTCAGTCCCCTTCAAAGTAGGCACTTATGACTTCACACAGTTCTCCCAGTATCTTTTAACCTAACACATACACGTTCAAAATTCTCAGGTGTTCTGCTCGTTGCAGTCCTTCCAGAACATGGATCACTTTGAACAGATTATCAATCATCTTTGAAGCAGTTGTGCCACACTTTTATTTGCACTGCACTCACTGCATCATCCCTGAAAGGCTTCTGAATCATCTGAATAATTTCTACAGAGGAATGTTCAAGCTTAACACAAAATTTGATACAGATCCGTTACTCTATTGACTGAGTCGTTTTGAATGTGATAGCCACACACACAGTACACATGTTCACTCAAGGGCGTCTAGTGCCCCACTGACTAGTACAGTGAAGTCGTCATTGTTCACACATGCACATTACAGTCCACTCTCCTTGGCTGCCAGGTTACATTCATGTCGTGCAAACCATTCTTGTTATATTAACAATGGCTGGATATTTTCCAGACAGACTATGTAATATATGTTTGTAATCAATTCATTTTGGTCCTTTTTTACAATATTGAAAGCCAGATCTCTTAGAGTTAACTAAGAGTATAAAATCAAAGATATTTGTTATTGTGGGATAATTCCTTACAAAACCATGTATTTATATCAATCTTACAAACAAGGTACTTTTTTTCCTCCTACCTATCTCTGAATGTGTGGATATATCTATATGCAATATATGCGTACACAGAGATTTAAGCCATTAATTATCAGGTCAATCAAAAGCTAGTTTCTGGCCCCACAAAGCAGTAAATATAACTTTCAGTCAGATAAACAACTAAAGTTAAACTAGCTGTGTTTCCAGGAACACCATCTCTTGAGGGTGTGAGTTAAATGTTAAATTTTAGACAAATTCCTCTTTTAAAATTTCTATTACAAAGGAAAGCATTTGAATACAATATTGGGGGGAAAGGACTATAGCAGAATATTAGATCCTCAGTGGAGAACAGTTTGGTGTAGAGATTTTACATAATGCTTTTTGACTGTGAAGTTTCAGGTGAATAATAGATGGATTTTGATTAAAATAAATTTCTTTCTCTCTTCAGCAGTTACCTACACTCGTTTTCCCCTATTACAAAGTTTTTTCTATTATTTACATGCATAATATTCAACAAGTTTTTTTCCTCTTTTAAAGAGAAACTGCATTTTATTGTTTAGAATGCTATGATTCATATATGAGCATAATAGAGTTGAATTTCTCGCACTTTCACAAGAATTTATGAAAAATAATTTTATGACCGATTTAGCATTAACTATGTGTTAGCTAAAGAAGTATTAGCAGGGGTAGGGAACCTCCCAGCCCACGTCACAACCAGGGGAGATCCATTGGCCTAAGTTCCCACTTGCTGGCAGAGGCCTGGGAGAGGACACGCAGAGGAGGAGAGTGGAGGGGAGCGAGACCTGCTACAGAGTGTGGGTCTCGGACAGCCCCGGCCCCCAAGCCCAAACTTTCAGCTAAGTGGGGCCATTTCAGCCCCTTCCAGCAGCTTTGCACAGAAACAAAGAGTAGACCTTTGACCCTGCTAACAGTAGTTGTGGAGCCTGAGGGCAGGCTTACCCAACCCAGCCCCACCCAGACTCACTCCCCCCACTGAGAAGGAGAATAAGGACACACCTGGAAATCCCAGGACCCCACCCACCACCCAACGCACAAGAGGGCCTCTCTAGAGGAAGAAGAGCTAGCTACAGGACCCAAAAACAGCACTGTAGCTCGCTCCTCCCTGCAAGTGCCACCTACTGACAGGCAGGTCATCCTGTACACCCTTTTACTGCATCTACTGATTCATCATAAAGGGTGTGGTCGAATCTCACCAATGAACACCACCTACTGGCTCAGAGACTAAACAGGGTGTGTCATTATCCAAACGAAAATCTAAAGGCAAGAAGGAACAACTGATCCACATGAGAAGGAACCAGCGAAAGAACTCTATAAGTATGAAGACTCAAACAGAAAGCACACCCCCAAAGAGAAACAACAGCTCCCCAGCAATGGACATTAACCAAAATCAGAACACTAAAATGACAGAAGAAGAATTTCAAACATGGATTGCAAGGAAACTGAATGATATACAAGACAAAATGGATAACCAACACAAAGAAACCACAAAAAAAATCCAGGACTTGGAAGAAAAATTCACTAAAGAAATTGAAATATTAAAGAAAAATCAAACCGATCCCCTGGAAATAAAGGACTTGTACAGGGAACAACAAAACACCGTGGAAAGCCTCAAGAACAGGGTAGATCAAACAGAAGAAAGAATCTCAGAGATTGAAGACAACTGCTTCCAATTAAATGAGTAAGTCACAGAAATCGAGCAGAAAATTAAGAGAAAAGAAATAAGCCTACAAGAAATGTGGGATTATGTGAAAAAACTGAACCTGAAGGTGATAGGGGTTCCAGAAGGTGAAGAAGAAAACACTCAATGGCTGGATAAGCTATTTGAAGAATTAATAGAGGAAAATATTCCAGGCCTTGATAAAAATCTAAATATACAGGTACAAGATGCTCAACAGACCCCAGGGAGATTCAATGCAAATAGGAAGACAACACGTCACGCAGTCATCAAATTGACCAAAATAGCCACTAAAGAGGCCCTTCTATGAGCTGTAAGGCAAAAGAAACAAGTAAAACACAAAGGAAAGCCCATCAGAATAACTCCAGATTTATCAACTGAAACCCTACAAGCAAGAAGAGACTGGGGCCCCATTCTCACTCTTCTGAAACAGAATAATGCCCAGCCTAAAATCTTGTACCCTGCAAAACTAAGTTTCATATATGAAGGAGAAATAAAGACATTGTCAGATAAGCAAAGACTGAGGGAATTCACCAAGACAAGACCAGCTCTCCAAGAAGTACTCAAAACAAAATTACACAAGGATCAACACAATAAACACTCTCGAATGTGAAACCACTCAAAAGTTAGAGACCAAAGGCTAGATTCCACAATGGCTCAAGAGAGAAAACAAAGCAACAAAATGCAACCCAACAGAATGAACAGCAATTTACCCCATTTATCGGTTCTCCCATAAATGCGAATGGTTTGGAGTCCCTTATCAAGAGACATAGACTGGCCGAAAGGATAAAAAAAACAAGCCAAGTATCTGCTGTCTCCAGGAAACGCATCTAACCTGCAAGGATGCATTTAGACTCAAACTAAAGTGGTGGAAATCAATATTTCAAGCAAATGGAAGCCAAAAGAAGGCTGGTGTGGCAGTTTTGATCTCAGAAAACTCGGTTTTTAAATCAACAAAAGTAACTAAAGACAAAGGGGGTCACTATATAATG
>NW_012150064.1:1027499-1028609 GCF_000956105.1 Propithecus coquereli | reverse complement strand
AGCATGTCTCAAAAAATTTACAAAAATAGAAATCATACCATGCATCTTCTCAGATCACAGTGGAATAAAAACAGAAATCAACCCCAACAGAAACTCTCAACTTTACACAAAGTCATGGAAATTAAACAACTTTCTGCTGAATGATTGCTTCATAAACGAGGACATAAAGATGGAAATGAAAAGATTCTTTGAACTCAATGACAAAGGTGACACAAGTTATCAAAATCTGTGGGACACAGCCAAAGCAGTCCTGAGAGGGAAGTCTATTTCCATAAATGCCTATATCCAAAAGTCAAAAAGATCACAAATAGACAACCTAATGAATCGACTCAAATAACTGGAGAAAGAAGAACAGACCAACCCCACACCCAGCAGAGGAAGGGAAATTAATAAGATAAAATCAGAACTAAATAAAATTGACAACAGAGAAACTATACGGAAGATTAATAAAACAAAATGTTGGTTCTTTGAAAAAATAAACAAAATTGACACACCTTTGTCTAAACTAATGAAAAACAGAAAAGAAAAATCCCTAATTAGCTCCATCAGGAACAAAAAAGGAGAAATTACAACTGATGCCATGGAGATTCAAGATATAATTTATGAATATTACAAAAACCTTTATGCACAAAAACTGGAAAATGTGGAGGAAATGGACAAATTTTTAGAAACACATAGCCTCCCTAGGCTCAACCAGGAAGAAATAGAATTCCTGAACAGACCAATATCAAGGACTGAAATTGAAACAGCAATAAAAAATATTCCAAGAAAGAAAAGTCCCAGACCAGATGGTTTCACACACGAATTTTACCACACCTACAAAGAAGAACTGGTGCCTATCCTGCAGAAATTATTCCACAACATCAAGAAGGATGGATTCCTCCCCAACACATTTTATGAAGCCAATATAACCCTGATACCCAAACCAGGAAAGGACGCAACAAAAAAGGAAAACTACAGACCAATATCCCTTATGAATATAGTTGCAAAAATTGTCAACAAAATTCTAGCTAACTGAATCCAGGTGCTTATTAAGAAAATAATCCATCATGACCAAGTGGGCTTCATACCAGAGATGCAGGGATAGTTCAACATATGCAAATCTATAAA
>NW_012150064.1:1009206-1025270 GCF_000956105.1 Propithecus coquereli | reverse complement strand
TGTATTCACCATCAAATTGGTATTAACTAATCAACACATAAGTGCACATATAAGAATAACATCTATTGGATGTTTGGCATGGGGTAGGAGGGAGGGGGGAGGAGGGAGGAGGGGATGGGTATATGCATATACAAAGAGTGCAATGTGCACCAGCCGAATAATGGACATACTTGAAACTCGGACTTTGGGGGAGGCAAGGGCAACATGCGTAACCTAAACATCTGTACCCCCATAATATGCTGAAATAAAAAGAAGAGGAGGGGGCTGGTATCCTAAGGAAAGCTAACATATGAGGGACCCATGGAGAAAGGAAAGCCCACAGAGGAGAGGAGGAAGGAGCAGTCTGAGAGGCAGGAGGCCAATCAGGACCACGTGTGGGCCTGTAAGCTAAGTGCTTCCGGAAGAAGAGAGCATCAGCTGTATCCAATGCTGTTCAGAGTGAGGAAGATGAGGATTGAGACACACCCCTTGGATTTGGCTAGCTGGAGGTCATTGGTGATCTCGACAAAAGTTATTTTGGTAGAGTAATGGATTTATCAGTCTGACTGGAGAGATCGGGGAGACAGGGTTGGAGCAGGGGTGCAGGCTATCATTTGGAAGAATTTTGCTGTAAAGGTGAGCAGAGCCAAAGGGGACAGCTGGAGGGACATGTAGAGTCAGGGAAGGAGGTTTTTGTAAGGATGTGAACAACAAGGTTGTCTTGTGCTAAAGTGACAATGCCAGTGACCATAATTAATTATGTGGCTGACTTTATTCTAAAAATGTTTCATGCATTATCTTATTTGATCCTCACCACAACCCTGTGAGGTAGGCAGATGCAATTACTAACCCAAGTTTACAGCCGAGGAAATAGAGACTCAGTGAGATTAAGCGATCTAGCCTAGTTGCCAAGCTAATGAGTGGCAGACTGGGTTCTGATCCCAGCAGAGTGTCACCAGAGTCTGTGCTCTTAACCAATGTACGACACTACCTCCCAGATTAGAGGAAGATAGTGGAAAGACTGGAGGGATGGAAAGGCAAGAGGGGCCAGGCCAGTGAGGCACTGAGAGGCTGGAGGTTGTGGGAGCCAGAGCCCAGGGGAGGGACAGACCCGAGTTGGAGAGACATATAGCTAGCAAGTGGCCAAATCTGAATCCAAACCCAGGATTCTTGGACCCTAGAGGGTGGATAGAAGGAGACAGGGACTGTCTCAGTGGGCTTGGAGATGCAGAGCAAACACAAGGGTGCTCTAGAATAGCGTTTCTTGGTTTGTTTGTTTTTTTTTTTTTTGAGACACAGTCTTACTCTGTCACCTGGGGAAGAGTGCAGTGGCATCAGCCTAGCTCACAGCAACCTCAAACTCCTGGGCTCAAGCAATCCTCCTGCCTGAGCCTCCTGAGTAGCTGGGACTGCAGGCATGGGGCACCATGCCTGGCAATTTTTTCTATTTTTAGTAGAGACAGGGTCTCATTCTTGCTCAGGCTGGTCTTGAACTCCTGACCTCAAGTGATCCTCCCACCTCGGCCTCCCAGAGTGCTAGGACTATAGGCATGAGCCACCATGTCCAGCCAGCCCTTCTTGTTTTGTTAGCAGCCTGTTTCCATGGGCAGAGCAGGGAGCTGGGAGATAAGGGGCCAGTGCTCAACTTCAACTCTGCCACCGACACACTGAGGGACCCTGGGCAAGCACGTTGTACTTAGCGCCAATATAGGCTCAACCTCTTTTATCCACCTTGTGGCCTAAGCAACAAAACCACAAGTAAGTGACCACCCCTACTTTTTGTCCCACCTTGGGCCCTCCAAGATCACCCAGCCAGGTCTGCCCCATGCCAGGCCTGCCACTTTTATTAATTCAACAGATATTTGATTGCCTTCTCTGTGCCAAGCACTATGCTAGGGGCTGGGAATCTGGAGGTGAACAAGACCGACAAGATCCATACAGTCAGGAAGCCTGCAGCCTGCAGGGACCACAGACCATGAGGGAGCAACTGCACAAGGTGCTTGTGCAAAAGACTGTGGCGGGTGCTAGGAAGTTAAAGAACGGAGTGCTGTCTTGGAGAGTGTGGAAGGATGGACGAACTGCTGCAGACAGGGTGGTCGGGGAAGGCATCTCCTGATGAGGTGATGTTTGAGCAGAGACTTGGGTGATGTGATGATGTGTGGACAGAGCATTCCAGGCACAGGAGATAGTGGGCATAAGAGTGCTGAGACAGGAACAAACTTCCATGCTAGGCGGATGGCGAGAAAGCCAGTGTGGCTGGGGTGGAGCAAATGAGGAGGAGAGTGGGAGACAAGGTCAGAGAGGTGAGGAGGCCAGGTCATGTAGGGCCTTGTGGGCCATGGGCCATGTGCACAGGCCAAATAATGCCCCCCAAGATGCCCACACCCTAATTCCTGGAACCTGTGAATAGGGTAGCTTACATGGCAAAAGGGACTTTGCAGAGGTGATTAAGGTTACAGACCTTAACATAGGGAGATTAATCCTGGATTAACCAGGTGGGTCCAATCTAGTCACATGAGCTCTTAAAAGCAGAGATTTTTCTGGCTGGAGCCAGAAGAGATGCAGCAGACAGCAGAGAGATTGGAAGTGTGAGGACTGAACACACCATTGCTGGCTCTGAGCTGTAGGGGCCATAGTCAAAGACCAGAGACAGGTCTCTAGGATCTAAGGGTAGTTCCTGGCTTACAGCCAGCAAGAAAATGGGGACTTCAGTCCTACAACAGCAAGGAACTGGAAGAATCCAACAACCTGAATGACCTTGGAAGCAGATTCTTCCCAGAGCCTCCGGATGAGAGCCCAGCCAACCAACACCTTGATTTTGGCCTTGTAAAGATCAGAGCAGAGAAATCAGTTGAGTCCACTCAGACTTCTGCTTTCCTCCACAACTATGAGATAGTAAGTCTGTGTTTTACTCTGCTACATTTGTGGTAGTTCCTTACAGCAGCCATAGGAAATGAATACACCACAGTGAGGACTTTAGATTCAATGTAAGTGCAGGGGGAAGCCACTGTGAGGTTTTAAGCAAGACAGTGACACAATTTGATTTCCATTTCCAAAATTCACCATGACAGTGGTGGGGTGAGTGGACTGTAACAGAGCGGGAATGGAGGTCTGTAGATGAATTAGGCTTTTGCAGTTGGTCAGGAGAGAGATTGTGGTGGCTTGGACAAGGGGATGGCAGTCAGGGTGAAGGAAAGAGAGCAGATTTGAGATGTGTTTTGGAGTTAGAAACTCAATGACAAATTGGATGTGGGAAAAGATGGAGGGAAAGATCAAGAATGACATTCCGGTTTGAGCAACTGGGTGGATTATGGAGCCATTTCCTGAGACGGGGAGGACTAGATGAAGAGCAGGTGGGTTTTGGGGAAGAGGGCAGGGATCAGGGGTGGGCAGGGAGCTGAAGAAGATGACGAGCTCAGTTTGGGGAATGTGGAGTTTGAGGTGAAGACACCCAGTAGGCAGCTGGATGTAAGTGCTGGACCTTAGGGGAGAGAATAGCTCATGATTGCTGGACCAACCAGTCAGAAAGCTTCCCAGGAGTCCTCTTGGCCTTCCCAGTCATTGCTTTAGATGGAGCTGTCTGTAGTGCTGGTAAACTCCAGGTTGGCAGGTGACAAAAAAAAATGACTCCGCTTCCTGAGCCCTGGAATTCCTTACTCAAGGAACACTTAGCTGCTCAATCATGCTGAGGAATATTTTTTTGTGGCCAGAAAGCCTCTAGCAGGCAAAGAGGCTTGGGGAGTCAATGCGAGGGATGGCATGCATGTGCGCAGTAGCTCTCCATTCCTGGGCCACTGAGGGGACCAGGATCCATCCTCTGGATGGAGAATGCAATAGGGTCTGGGACCAGCATGAGTCCTAGGAAGTGGATGATGCCTTAAATTGTGTCTAATCCATCTATCCCAAGAGAGCATCTGGGGGAGGAAAAAAAAAAGGAAGTATTAGCAGAGTAGTCAGGAGTAGGTGTTTTATGTGGTTAAAACAGCAGTGTTCAATTTTTAGTATGGTCATAAACAATAAGTAGGGCAATTCTGTTTTCCAAGTAGTCATGATTCCTGCATTTGTAGGAGAAAATCACATTTTTTTCATAGTTTGGTCTTTTTTTATTTCAAAATATTAAGGGGGTATAAATGTTTTAGGTTACATGGATCACTTTTCTAATGCTCGAGTCCTGGCTAAACGTGCACCCCTCACCAAAATAGTTTTCATAGTACCCGTTAGGTAGGTTTTTGACATTCTGCTCCTCCCCTCTCCCCTCCCCCTGCTTGATTTCCACTGAGTTTCTCGTCCTTCAGTGCACATGTGTGTACATCGGTTAGTTCCAATCTAATAGTGAGTATATGTGGTGTTTGTTTTTCCATTCTTGAGACACTTCACTTCAAAGAATGGTCTCCAGTTCCATCCAGATTGCTGCAAAGGGTATTAATTCATTGTTTTATGGCTGAGTAGTACTCCACGGTATAAATATACCACATTTTATTAATCCATTCATGAATTTCTGGGCATTTTTTGAGTTGATTCCACATCTTTGCAATTGTGAATTATGCTACAATAAACATTTGAGTATCTTTTTGATGAAAAGTATTTTTTTTTCCTTTGGGTAAATACCCAATAGTGTGATTGCTGGAATGGATGGTAGGTCTACTTTTAGTTCTTTGAGGAAACTCCATCCTGTTTTCTATAGAGGTTGTACTAATTTATAATCCCACCAACAATGTATAAGCATTCTTTTCTGCCTGAATCTACACCAGCATCTACTTTTTTGGGACTTTTTGATAAATGCCACTCTCATTGAAGTTAGGTGATATCTCATTGTGGTTTTGATTTTCATTTTTCTGATGATTAGAGATGTTGAGCATTTTTTCATATGTTTACTGGCCATTATTCTATCCTCTTTTGAAAAGCTTCTGTTGAGGAAGGAAATCACATAGGATGTAAACAGATGAAATAACATATCATGCTCATGGATCAGCAGAATCAACATTTTTAAATGTCTATACTACCCCAAATGATCTACAGAGTCAATGCAAGCCCCATTGAAATACCAACATCATTTCTCACAGATATCTATGAAAATAGTTCTACAATCATATGGAACCAGAAAAGACCCTGAATAGCCAAAGCAACCTTAAGCAATAAGAACAAATCTGGAGGCATCATTTTGCCAGACTTCAAGATATACCACGAGGCTATAGTAACCAAAACAGCGTGCTACTGGCAGAAAAACAGAGACATATCCTCATATTGCCATCTGATCTTTGACAAAGCACACAAAAACATACACTGGGGAAAAGAATCTATATTCAATAAATGGTGCTGGGAAAATTGGATAGCCACATGTAGAAGACTGAAACATGATCCACGCCTTTCACCACTCGAAAAATGAATGCTTGATAGATAACAGATTTAAACCTAAGACATGAAACTATAAGCATTCTAGAAGAAAAATGTTGGAAAAACTCTTATAGATACGGGCCTAGGTGAAGAATTTATAAATAAGACCTGAAAGGCAATCACAACAAGAAAAATTAACAAATGGGACTTGATTAAATTAGAAAGCTTTTGCACAGCCAAGGAAACAATCAATAGAGTGAATAGCAAACCTACAGAATGGGAGAAAATATTTTCATGCTATACATCTGATAAAGGGCTGATAACAAGAATCTATAAAGAAATCAAATCGGGAAGAAAAAATTAGACTTTGGTAATTTGATGGGTATTACATGGAATTTGAAAATTACTTTGGGTAGTATAGACATTTTTTTTGTCATAAGAAAATTTATTTTTTTATTCATGTTTATTTTAGCTATACATGAGCATGCTGTGTTTTTCCATTTGTTTGTATCATCAGTGATTTCTTTCCTCAGAGTTTCATAGTCCTCCTTATGGAGATCTTCAACCTCCTTAGTTAAGTATATTCCTAGGTATTTTATTTTGTTGTAGTAGTTGTGATTGGTATTGAGACTTTCAATTGACTCTTGGCCTGTTATTAGTATATATAAATGCTACTGTTTTATGTACATTGATTTTGTATCCTGAGACTTTGCTGAATTTATTTATACATTCAAGGAAACTATTGGTGGAATCTATGGGATTTTCCAGGTATAAGATCATATCATCAACAAAGAGTGATAGTTTGACCTCTTCTTTCCTGACTTGGATACACTTAATATTTTTCTCTTGTCTGACTGCTCTGGCTAGTACTTCTAGCACTATGTTTAATAGAATTGGTGACAATGGGCATCCTAGTCTTGTTCCAGTTCTTAGGGAGACTGCTTTCAACTTTTCCCCATTCAATATGATGTTGGCTGTGGGTTTGTCATATATGGCTGTTATTATTCTGAGATATGTTCCTTCTATGCCTAGCTTGTTGATGGTTTTATCATGAAAAGGTGCTGGATTTTGCCAAATGCTTTTTCTTCATCTACTGAGAGGATAATGTGGTCTTTGTTTTTGCTTTTGTTTATGTGGTGAATTGCATTTATTGATTTATATAGTTTGAAGCATCCTTTCATCCCTGGGATGAAGCCCACTTGTTCCTGGTAGATTATTTTTTTTGATGTGCTATTGAATTCAACTTGCTAGTATTTGATTGATGATTTTTGTATCTATATTCATAACATATATATGATCTGTAGTTTACTTTTTGTTGTTTTTTTTTTTTCCTGGCTTTGGTATCAAGGTGATACTGGCTTCATAGTATGAATTGGGGAGGATTCCCTCCTTCTCAATATTATAAAATAATTTCTGTATTATGGGTACTGGGTCTTCTTTTTAGGTCTGATAAAATTCAGTTTGAATTCATCTGTCCATCTGGTTCGTGGCTTTTTTTGTTGTTGTTGGGAGGTTTTTTATTACTGTTTCAATCTCACTGTTCATTATTGGTTTGTTCAAGTTTCTATTTCTTCCTGGTTGAATCTTGGGAAGTTGTGTGTTTCCAGGAACTTGTCCCTTTCCTCTACATTCTCTAGTTTATGCACGTAGAGATGTATGTAGTATTCATTGATGATATTTTGTATTTCTGCTGTATCAGTTGTAACGTTACCATTTTCATTTCTGATTGAGCTTATTTGGGTCCTTTCTCTTCTATTCTTAGTTAGTTGAGAAGAAGGTCTATTGATTTTATTTATCTTTTCACAGAACCAACATTTTGTTGTGTTATCCTTTGTAGTTTTTTTTTCTATTTCATTTAGTTCTGCTCTGACCTATGTTATACGTTATTTCATTTCTTCTGCTAGATTTAGGTTTAATATGTTCTTCCCTTTCTAGTTCCTTGAGGTATGACATTAGGTTGTTAATCTGTGATCTTTCTGTCTTTTTGATGAAGGCATTTAAGGATATGAATTTTGCCATGATGAATGCTTCTGTATTGTCCCATAGATTTTTATAGCTTCTGTCCCTTTTGTCATTCAGTTCAAAGAATTTTTTTATTTTTTTCTTAATTTCATTCTTTTCCCAGTAATTGTTCAGCAGCAGGTTGTTTAATTTCTATGACTTTTGTAGGTTTACATGTTTCTCTTGTTATTAATTTCTAGTTTTATTCTGCTATGGTGTGAGAAGGTACATGGTATGATTTCAATTTTTAAAAAATTTCTTGACACCAGTTTTGTGGCCTAAAATACCATCAGTCTTAGAGAATGTACAATGTGCTTCTGAGAAGAATATATATTCTGTAGTTTGGGGTAGAGTGTTCTGTAAATATTTGTTAGGTCCATTTGATTTAGAGTCCATTGTTTCTTTCTTTATTTTTCGCTTGAGTGTTTTGTCAAGCTTTGATAGTGGGGTGTTGAGGTCCCTGGTAATTACGAGGGTACTGTTTATTTCTATCCTTAGGTCTAGTAAAATTTGCTTTATGTATCTAGGAGCTCCTGTTTGGGGCACATATATATCTAACATTGTTATATCTTCTTGTTGGATAACTCCCTTTAGCATTATATGGCCCTCTTTGTCTTTCTTTACCTTCGTTGGATTAAAGTCAATTTAATCTGATATGAGAATAGCTACTCCTGTTCTCTTTTGATTATTAGTTGTGTGGAATATTTTTTTCTATCCTTTCAAGTAGAATCTGTGTGTGTCCTTGTGATTTTGATGTGTTTCCTGGACACAGCATATACTTGGGTTGTGTTTTTTCATTCATTCAGCCATCCTATGTCTTTTGAGAGAAGCATTTAGTCCATCAACATTGATTGATAGCATTGATATATGGGATGTTTGTCTATTCATCCTGTTGTGTGGTCCCTTATTGCTTTGTTTTACCTTTTGTTCTATTGTTTTATGGAAGTTGTAAGGTTTTTTTTTTTTTTTAGATGAATTTAGGATGATGGGTATCTGTTGTGCTGATTTGTGTATAGCTCTGTTATGAGTATTTCATGCAGGGAAGTCTGGTAATGGCAAATTCCCTCTGTGTTTTCTTATCTGGAGAAGACTTAATTTCTCTGTCAGTTGTGAAACTTAGTTTTACAGGATACAAAATTCGAGGCTGGCAGTTGTTCTGTTTAAATCAATGAATGTGGGGACCAATCCCTTCTCGCTTATAAAGTTTCTGCTGAGACATCTGCAGTCAGTCTGATGGGTTTAACTTTGTGAGTTATTTAATACTTTCATCTTGTTGCTTACAGAATTTTCTCCTTCATTTTGTCTTTAGCCAAGATGATTCTATGGGTCTTGGAGATGATCTATTTGCTATGAATATTCCCAGTATTTGATGTCCATCTTGTATCTTTATGTCTGAATTTCTGGCAATACCAGGGAGTTTCCCTCAGTAAATTCCTCAAATAGGTTTTACATGTTTATAGTTATTTCTTCTCCCTTAGGAATACCTATAATTTTAATGTTAGTTTACTTCACATAGTCCCGTATCTCTCTGAGTGATTGCTCAGACATTTTTATACTCTTCTCTGACTCATTGAATGCCTTGGTTATCTTGAGAGCCTTGTCTTAGAACTCTGAGGTTCTTTCTTTTCCTTGGTTTAACCAGTTGTTAAAGTTTTCAACTGCATTTTGAAATTCCCTAAATGACTCTTTCATTTCTTTATGTTCTATTATATCCTTTCTTGTGTTGTCTAGCTCTCTGTTGACATTTTCATTTTTTCCATTGATTTCCTGAATATTTCCTTGACTTGTTTTGTTGGTCTTCAACTTTCACTTCAATTCCATTCATCTTATTTGCCATCCATATTCTGAATTCCATTTCTGTCATTTTGGCAATTTCCTTGTGGGTGGAGTCCACTGTTATTGCTGCATTTTGTTCCCTTGAGCATGTTGAACTATTACGTTTTTTCACATTGCCAGGGTTCTCCTGCTGGTTTCTTCTCAACTGACTCCCCTTTTCTCAGCTCTGTGTTAATAGGACTGCGGGGCACCTGTTCTCTGTTGCTGCGGAGTCTCTCAAACCAAGTGCAGGAGAGACAGCTGCTTAGGGGCTGGGGCTCCTGAGTAATGTGTTGGACCTTGGTGAGGTTCTGCCACCCCAGTGGTATTTGTGAGGAACCCATAGTGGTGTCTTAAGGTCCAGGCTCAATTCTGGAATCTCAGGGGTGGAGTTACATGATTTCCAGGGGCCCAGAGCTACAGGGACAGAGCCTTGGTCTCAGGTACAACAAAAGCCTCAGAGCTGGTCCTGGGGATTTTGGGGGCAGAGCCACTCTTATGCAGGGCTCTTCCACCAGTGTGGGGACTTCTGATGCCCTGTCACACATTCTCAATGGCTGGTCCACATAAGTGGAACAGCATTCCTGTTTGGCCCAGGTTCTACCCCCATACCTAAGACCCACTGATGCAGTCACCCCAGGCTTCTCAAGCAGTGCCTGTAGATTCTGGGGCTCCTGGTTTGTTTGGTTCACATACCAAGGAGTAGGTGTGCTCAGCCCCTAGTCACAAGGTACTACACAGGGGAGCATCTTTTCCCTCCCCAGCTTGGCAGGGGTGATGCAAAGGCTATTTCTGGGAGGCTGGGTCCCATTCAGACATGTATCCACAGGCAAGAATGATCCGGATGGTGTCAGTTTCAGAAACCTTGGATTGGCAGACATCAGCTTTCTGCTGTACTTGCTCTCTGGTGGAACGTCTCTGCACAGACTCTGAAGAGCTCCCTGATCAGCCCAGAATTCTACAGTGGAGGAATAAAATCCCTCATAGATTCAAGCTTCCTGTAACCTTTGTTTCTTTCCTAAGAAGCAGTGTATAGTGTAGTCTTTAAATATATACATCAGAATTGCTTGAGTTGCCTGTTAAAGGTGTACATTGCCTTGCCTTATTCCAGAACTGGTGAATTGGAATTTCACAGTGTGTAGCATGGGATCCAACATTTAAAACGTATAACTCAAGTGATTCTTGAGGGGCCTGAAGTTTGAGAACCATTTCCTTACAAGCATATATTTATATCCATTCCACATATGGAAATATCTTGCCAGGTTGGTCTTTCAACCCAAAATATGGATGTTTCCAGCTGGAAGGGCCCTTAGAAGTTACCTGGGTTAACCCCTTCTGAACTTAGCATTTTACCAGGCTTGCTAGCTTTAGCAAATAAAAATGCAGGACTCCTAGTTAAATTTTATTTCAGATAAACAATGAATGATTTCTTTTACATGGATATATTCTGTATAGTATTTGAAACACACTTATACTAAAAATTATTTGTTTATCAACATTTCAAATTTAACTGAGAGTTAATTGTTTTGACAACCTACGATGAGGAAATTGAGGTCTAGGAAGGTGAAATGACATTCTACAGTGCTATGCTGGCCCTAGAATTTCTTTAGTTTCTATTTTTGCTATAAATCATTGATTTCCACTCTACTGAAGGCTTTATTTTTTGACAAATATATACTCTTATAAAAATACATAACTTTAGTATCAAATAACTTTCAAGTACTTAAGGACCTAAAATATTTACTTTATAACAGATATGTTATTATACTGTACATCAAGGTTTCTTCTTTTCATAAATCACCCAGTGCTACTTAATTTGTTATAAAAGTATTATAGAAACATATCTCTGTACAATTAATATAATTTTACATTAGCTTCCCCTTCTTACTGAGAACTTCCTAAAAGTGTGTTTGTCATCTACCTACCTACCTACCTATTACCTATCTATCTCTTTCTCAAAGAGTCACTGACTGACCAAGAAAACATGGGTGGAATTCTGAGACCTCAATTCTACTGTCTAAATGCCAGCCAAGTTTATGAGGTTCCAGAACCAAGGCAGGTCAGTCTGAAGACAGGACCCTGGAATTTAAGTGGTTTGAGCACAGAAAGAAAAGCTTGCCTTCACCCTTTAAAGAATTATTCAGGGACAGGGCCAAGGAATGGGGTGTGTGTGTGTGTGTGTGTGTGTGTGTGTGTATGTGTGCGCGCACGTGTGTGAGTGATGCCACCACTCCCTTTTATCAAAAGGTAAGAGAAGTGTGGAAATTCATTAAAAAAAAAACAAAGTAGTTTGATATATTTTATTTGAACTGAATTGACTCTCAGAGCATTTTATCTAGTTTCATATACTTATCCAAACTGTATTATCCCCCAATGAATTGATATAGCTGTGGAAGGGGTCAGTCATGTATATGCATAAGGGTGTTCATTTAATACAATGGAGACCAATTCTACTCTGCAACATATTTCATATACAACTCAACTTCAAATACAGTACTATATTTTGCCTATACAAAAATCTTCTAGACTGGTTAGATTACACCTGGCCTCCTCTCTAAGACCAATTCAGATCCATATAAATGCTAAGGAAGAAACTAAGAAGAAGTTCTATATCAAGCATCACTTATCTCTATTACATACTTGCCTAACACAGCAGAATATACAGACTGTTTTTGGTAGTAATAACCTTTCAGACTTCTTTTGAATTAGTTGGTATCGAAATGCTTTCACCTCCATTATCTCATTTGCATCTTATAATAGCCTTCTGCGTATGCATTGCAATTATTATCATCAAATTCTAAATTTTGCACACTAGAAAACTGAGGCTCAACAGACAAACTAATTTGCTTTCAGTCATACAAGCATTATAGCAGAAAGCCTTGTTCTTCACCACCATTCCACCACCATCACAATCACCATTACTTCTTACTACTTCTACTTCCCTTCCTCCTTCATGTCCTTCTCCTCCACCTGTCTTTTCTTTCTCTGCCATCTTTTTCTCTTCCTTTTCTCCCTTCTCATCTTCCAAAAGTATTTGTTAAGCTTACTAGGTGCCAGAAATGATGCTAAGTGCTTTAAATACATGTTTTCATTGAATTCATACAATGACTTTGTGATTGTCTTCATTAAAAAGATGTGAATCACCTTATGACTATCCTTATTCAACAGATGTGGAAAACTGAGTTCAGGAGAGTGAAATGTCAAATAATTTATATGTGACAAGCCATATTTAGAGCATAGGCCTTCTAAAGGCTGGTCCATTGTTCTCAAATCTCTGATGATATCTGATCCACCAAGCACATTACCTAAGTATAATAATGCATGCACTGTCACTGGAACCAGATGAACAAAATGTGATGTAAGTAAAACTTTTTCTCTAGAACTTACATTTCCTCTGCTTAGTTTGATTTTCATTTTTTATTTCCTCATGAATTGAATGTCACCTAATGCTATAATGATGTTATATGAATAATAGTTCAGGCAAGGCTTTGAACATAAGGGATAAAGGCAGTGTCCTGGCACGTACTGAAATTAGGAGGCAGGTCAGTGTCTATGGCATTATCTTTGACTTGACACTGAATCTCAGATCTTTGGGTTTGTGGGTGTGATTCTTATACTTCACTTACCTAGGGGCTAAGTTGTTCCCTACAGCTGCAAACCAGATTGAACCATAAGGCAAGAGCTAAGAAGCTTCTGCTAAAGATCCTGGCAACAGAGATAGTAAGCCAGGTTTGTCATTATAGCATGTGGATAAAGGGCTGCTTTCGTGCTCTGAGCGGTGAGAAAGTGCTAACCTGCCATAAACTTAGAGAGTTTGGAAGTATCTTTATTCTACAATGCCTGAATAATGTACCTACAGAGCTTTAGTAGCCTGCTACAGCTGCTAACAGTTTGCATTGGATGACCTCGGATGCCAAATTTCCATATAAATATCAGTAAATGTTCTTGCATAATCAGGGAAATTAAATTTTCTTAATTATTCTCAGGTTGTACCTTTTGGAAACTTATAACTTTCCATTTTGAATTAAGCTTGGAAAAATAACAAACTACTTCCAGACATTCACTTCTTTTATGGGTTATAGAGGATAATTATACATATTAGAGTGTGGGAACTTGAAAACACATGCAATATTACCATTGATGGATGACTGGTACACACACTTTTTATTTCAATGGAAGCAATGGTTTTTGGCATGCCTTGTGGGATATTTCCTTCTTATTAAGGAAAAAAGTAAGATATCTCTTAGTCCCTTTTTATGAGATATGACCAATATTTGACCCTCTTAGACTTCAATTATATTCCATATATACCATCTTGTTCCATTTTCTCTAAGTGCCATTTCAACCCAGTGGTTGAAATATTCGTTCTGAAAGATCATTCTTCCCATTTTTGTTTAGGGGAAAGATATAGGCTAAGGAGGAAGACCACACGAAGCAGTTGCCCAGTATGAATAGCATTTTCCTTGGGAACATTTGTCCAAACCAATCAGGAGGAATTATAAAACATTCTGGCTGCTTGAAAGTATGTATAATATTTGGAGTACACAATAGGATAAAAAGATTAAGAAAATTTTTTGCTAGAAGATCTTCCCTACAAGAAATACTAAAGGGAGTCCTTCAGGATGAAGTAAAAGGACACTAGACAATAACTCAAGTCTATATGAAGAAATAAAGAGTGCCCAAAAAGGTAACAACATAGGAAATATAAGAAAGTATAAATGCAATTTTATAACTTTTTATTTCCTATTTGATTTTAAAAGCACTAAACAAAGAAATAAAAAAAATCTGTGCTAATAGGTGTACAATGTACAAAGATGATCAGCATCATTACTTGTTAGGGAAATGCAAACCAAAACCACAGTGAAATACCATGTCACACTCACTAGAATGGCTATAATAAAAAAACAAAGATAATAATTGTTAGGAAGGTAATGGAAGAAATTGAACCCTCATACATTGACAGTGGGAATGCAAAAAGTACAGCCACTTAGAAAACAGTTTGGAAGTTCCTCAAAAAGTTAAACATAGAGCTACCAGATACCCAGTAATTCTACTCCCAGGTATATACTCAAGAGAATTTTAAATATCTTTACACATAAAAGCTAGTGCATGAATGTTTACAATAACATTATTCGTAATAGTCAAAAAGTGGTAACAACTCAAATGTCCATCAACTGATGAATGAATAAAAAATGTGGCATATCAATACAATGAAACAGTATCAATCATAAAAAAGAATGAAGTATACTGATACATGCTAGGACATGAATGTATCATAAAACATTAAACATATTATACTAAGTAATAGGAGCCAGACAGAAAATGCCACATGTTGTATAATTAAATTTAAATGAAATGTCTGTAATACGCAATTCCATAGGTATTGAAAATTAATTAGTGTTTACCAGGGACTGAGGTGAGTGGGGAATGGAGAATGACTGCTATTTCATGGTTTATTTTTGGGGTGATGAAAACGTTCTGGAATTAGATAGTGGTGATGCCTGCACAATTTGTGGATATACTAAAAAACACTGAATTGTACACTTTAAAAGGGTTAATTTTGTCATAAGGGGATAATATCTCAATAAAAATGTATGATGAAAGGAATCAATGTATAACAAAAAGTTAATGAAAATGTATCAAAATATTTACAGCAAAAAAAGTCTGTGGAGAAAATGTCTCTCCTCTTTAAGAATTCTCTTCTAATGGTGGCACTCAGCAACCCAGTTTTAAAATGGAGATGAAATATCTGAGCAGAAAAAGATCCTTAAGAGGAAGTCATATTGCATTTCACTCGACTGTTAAATTTTTTGAATGTGCCAGAAGTTAAGTCCAGGAGCAATGACAAAAATCTGGGCTAATAGTCCATACATTGATGGCAGGAATTTGTACAGATTTTAATTAAAATGATTTTTTTTCTTTTGTAAGCAAAGAGAGAAGAGATAGCTTCCAGAGTTATATATTGAAGTTAGAGAATAATTAACACTTAAACAGTTGGACAGTCATCCATGGATAAGCTCTTTTAGCTGTACTATAAGATTTATTATCTTTGATGTATGTTTGCATGTGTTACATAAAATAAAAAGTTTAACAGAAAAAAAAAAGGTTATCATATGCCATCCCTCCAATACTTAAAACCCTCAAATGACTACAACTGCACTAAGGACAAATCCAAACTATGAACCCTGGCCTACCAGGCACCATTTGACCTGACTGCCTGCTTCTCCAATCTCATCTAGGACCCTTTCTCATAGCACTACAGGCATGATCATCATTTTCCTTTCATTACAAAGCCCTTCCTTTCTTGGGTTTTTCCCTTGTGTTTTTTTCCCCTAATGGCCCCTCCCTCAGTCAACACATGGCAGGCTCCCATTCAGATCACAATTCAAATTGTTACCTCTTTAAGCAATTTTTTTTCTCTGACTTCACTCTCTATTACATATGTATGATAGGCATAGAATGTATAAAGATGCTCAACATTACTCATTAGAGAAGCGTGAGTAAAATCACATGTTTTTAATAATGTTTTCTATAGATTTTTCTTGAGTTGTTATTGCAATTGATGGCCATGGTGGTAGGCAGCTGAACAAGAGAAGGCAGTTCTCATTCTTCAGATGTAAGTCGACCTCTCAAGGTACATCTAAGCTTGGGCACAGCTAACAGTAGAGCTGCCTTGAAAACATTATCTGATTTCCTCATAGTATTGAGTCTATCATTCACATCATTGTTCAGTACCTTGATCTCTGAGGTGAGGAAAACTGGGCAAAAAAGATTGCGAACTTTGGTCAGTCTCTATTAGAGGGAAGAAAAATGGATAAATTTCATCTTGATTCACAATGTGGAAGAAATACAAATCCTAGAAGAAAATATTTTGCTCCTTAGGTTATTATTATTTCTGCTTTTAGTAATGATATTTCTGACACTAAATTATATTA
>NW_012150064.1:1004920-1009156 GCF_000956105.1 Propithecus coquereli | reverse complement strand
CTAAGTTTGACAATTGATATCTGACATTTTGCTTTTACAAGTCTTGTTTTATTTTTATTGTGAAGATATATCCTCAGTCTTTCAAACAAATAGTTTGGGTTTTGATTATCTTACGAATTTTTTTTAGAGCAATTTTTGTGGAACCATGGATAAGTCAAAAATTCATGTTGTTTTGAATATGACTTCCATCATGGAACCAATGCAGCACAGACAGCTCAAAATATCAACAAATTGCTTAGGAGGGATGTGAATAATGAACGCAGAGTACATCGATGGTTTGAGAAGTTTCGTTCTGGTGATTTTAATCTTGAAAATCAGCCATGTAGTCAACCTGAGACAAGGGTGGATAATGATGAGCTGAAAACTGTAGTGGAAGTGAATCCATCTCAACCTATGCATGCATTAGCTGCAAGGTTCGATGTTACTATTGCAACAATATTGGACCATTTGAAACAAATCAGCAAGGTAAATAATCTGGGTAGATGGGTACCTCATGAATTAAACAAGAGTCAGAAGAGAAATCCTCTCGAAGCTTGCCTTTCTTTGCTGTCACGACTTAAAAGCAAACCATTTCTGCACTGTATTGTTACGTGTGATGACAAATGGATCTCTTTGACAATCACAAGTATTCGGCACAATGGTTGGATAAGGATGAAGTGCCGAAACACAGCCTCACACCAAATATTCATCAAAAAAAGCTAATAGCGCCTGTTTGGTAGTCCAGTGCTGGCATTATTCACTACAGCTTTACGAAACCTGGTCAATCCATTACCACAGATGTCTACTGCAACCAGCCAGACAAAATGATGAGGATGCTTGCGATAAAGCAGCCAAGACTGGTCAATACAGACAGGCTAATCCTCTTGCAAGATAACGCTTGACCACAAGTTGCACAAACAACGCTGCTCAAACTACAGAGGCTAGACTTAGAAACTCTCTGTCATCCACCGTATTTACCAAATCTTGTTCCAACTGACTACCACGTCTTCTAGGTTTTGGACCACTTCTTGCAAGAAAAAATATTCAATTTTCAACAAGCTGTGGAAAACGCCTTTTGCAATTTCATCGCCACTTGCCCTCCAATCTTCTTCACTGCTGGCATAAACAAGCTATCCTTAAGATGGCAAAACTGTGTTGATAGCTTAGGCGCATACTTTGATTAATTATGCTGCTCCTTGTTTGAGATATAATAAACTAAACTTTTGATTCAAAATTGAACATTTCATATTTAATATCACTAAGCTGTATAAAATCTTCTTTGTAAACATATTATTTTTTTAAAAATTTACTTTTAATTTAGGAATAGTTTTAAACTTACAGAAAATTTACAATACTATAGAAACTGTCTGTACACACCATATCCAGTTCTCCCTATAATTAACATCTTGCATTAGGATGGTACATTTATCATAGTTAATGAACCGATATTGGTACATTATTACTAAATAAAGTCCATATGTTATTCAGATTTCCTAGTTTTTACCTAATTTCCTTTTCCTGTTCTAGGATCCCATCCAGGATATCACATTACATTTAGTTGTCATGTCTCTTTAGGCTCTTCTAGGCTATGACAGTTTCTGAAACTTTCTTTGTTTTTAATGACCTTAAAAACAAACAGTACTGGCTAGGCACAGTGGCTCATGCCTGCAATCCTAGTACTTTGGGAAGCCAAGGCAGGAGGATTACTTGAGCCCAGGAGTTTGAGGTTGCAGTAAGCTATGATGACGGCCCTGCACTCTACCAGGGCAACACAGTGAAACCCTGTCTCAAAAAAACAAAAACAAGGAGTACTGATCAGGTATTTTGTAGAATGCCCCTTAATTGAGATTTTTCTTGTGTTTTTCTTATGATTAGACTGGGGTTTTGAGAGAGGAAGACCATAGATATAAAGTGCCATTCTTATAGCATCTTATCAAAAGTACATGTTACCTACATGGCTTGTCACTGATGATGTCAACCTCGGTCACCTGGCTGACATAGTTGTCTCCACTGTACATTTACTATTTTTCCTCTGTCCATACTCTGTGTATCCCACACTTAAGGACTGAGAGTTATGCTATACCACCTTGAGGACAGAGTGTCTACATAAATTATTTAGAATTCTTTTTCATAAAGTACTTGTCTCTTCTCTCCCATTAATTTTTTATTATTTATTTATATTAGTATGGACTTATGATTATTTTATATTTTAAGATATAATTTGGTATTATTTTATTCATTTTGTTACTAAAATTATTCCAGCTTTAGCCATTGGGAGTTCTTTCAGTTGGCTTCTGAAGGGTCTTATTTTTTTGAGCATTTTCTTAATTTGTGATACTACATGATGTTCCAGGTTTATCTCATATAATTCAGCAGTCCCCAACCTTTTTGGCACTAGGGACCGTTTTCATGGAAGGCAATTTTTCCACAGACCGGGAAGGGGGGTTGGTTTCAGGATGATTTAAGTATATTACGTTTATTGTGTGCTTTATTTCTATTATTATTACATTGTAATATATAATGAAATAATTATACAACTCACCATAGGTTGGGGACCCCTGGTGTATATTACCTGCTCCATTTCTAGAATCAGCCATTTCTGTAAGGAATCTTGATTCCTTTTATTGAAAATTATATTAAAACTCAGGATCTGGGTACTGAGTATGTTCATTGATAGTAGGGTGTCATTCCCTCTAGACCTTCTATATGATATTAGTATATTAATGTATATTATCTTGAAATACCATGATAATATATATGTATTACACTAAACATGAGTTCAAATTAATATTTCCAACTCTAATTCATTACCACAAGGATCATTCTAACCTTTTCCCATTGCTTGTCTGTAACTTCTTAGTCCAATAGCAAGAAACTTGCCTACCATCATTTGCCATCACTTAATTGTTCAGTTCCAGTGTACACATATAAATATTCCATAATTGTTAACCTGTATCCTCATAGGAGACAATTTTATCAATAGTATACAGTGCTTATATAAAGTTCCTTTTGCCTTTAGTCTTACAGTCTCCACTGATTTCCAAAATTACTTATATTAGCATCTTCTGCCCTCCTATGCCACCAATTCAGTGAATTTGTTGTATACATTTAAAATACAGTTAAATTCTGTTGTCATAGTCTGCATTTCATCCTGGGCTTTCCTAACCTCCTATTTGATTTACATTAAATTTACATACGTTAAGGTTAACTCTTTCTGCTATAAAGTTCCATGGATTTGGAAAAATGAATGATGTCATGTATTCACAGATATAGCTTTTATGACCTCGACCATATTAACACATATGAAACCAGTACTTACTGTAGGTAGAAGAAAATGTCCAAAACTGATGCTTTCACTGAACACAATTATTAGGATGGCTTGAAAACATTTTTGGTAGAATTTCTCTTCTTGTTATTTCAAATATTTATTATTTCTCATGATAAATCTCCTGAAAGAATAGTAAACTAATTTTTAATCTCTTATTAAAATAGTGCCTTATTTGCAATTAATCTTCTAAGAGTTTGATGACGTTCTTGTATCTGGATGTCTAAATATCTAGCAAGACCAAGGAAGATTTCCTCCTTTATTCTATCAAATAGGTTTGCAAATGGGACATCACCAAGACATATAATCATCAGTATGACCAAAGTCAAAGTGAAGGAGAAAATCCTACAAGCTATGAGATAAAAGCATCAAGTAACTTACAAAGGAAAACCTGTCAGACTAACAGCAGAATTCTCAGCAGAAACCTCATAAGCCAGAAGGGAATGGGGTCTCATCTTTAGTCTTCTTAAACAGAATAACTGGCAGCCAAAAATTTTGTGTGATGCAAAACTAAGTTTCGTAAATGAAGGAGAAATAAAATCTTTCCCACACAAGCAAACACTAAGGGGATTTGTCAACACTAGACCTACCTTACAAGAAATTTTTAAAGGTGTTCTAATACCAAAAAGAATGGTTGATTCTCACCCAGGTAAAAATGCACAGTTCCTTTAAATCAGCAAAACAAGGGAGAATACAAATCAATGAGGCACCATCAACATGATGACTGTAACAGTATTTCACTTATCAATATTAACATTACATATAACCAGTTTAAATGCCTCACTTAAAAGATATACATTTACTGAACAGACTTAAAAAAAAACAAAAACAAAATATCTAGTGTCCCAATAAAAACCCATTTGACTTGTAAAGAGTTTCATAGACTCAAGATAAAAGGGTAGAAAAAATATTCCACACAAATGGAAACCAAA
>NW_012150064.1:1002458-1004847 GCF_000956105.1 Propithecus coquereli | reverse complement strand
AGACAAAGATAGTCATCGGTGTATGATAGAGGGATCAATTCAACAAGAGGATATAATGAAATAAAAAGTAACATAGAAATAGTGGGAGACTTCAACCCTCCATTAACAGAATTAGACAGATCATCAAGGCAGAAAATCAACAAACACAGCACTTAAACGGGACTCTGGAACAAATGAACTTAACAGACATTTACAGAACATTCTACCCTAAACTGCAGAATATACAGTTTTCTGATCACCACGTGGAACATTTTCCAAAATAGACCATATGTTAGGCCACAAAATAAGTCTTAGCAAATTATGAAAAATACAAATAATACTATGCATCTTCTCAGACCACAGTGGAACAAAACGAGAAATCCATTGTAAGAGGAACTCCCAAAACTAAACAAATACATGGAAATTAAACAACGTGCTGCTGAATGATATTTGTGTCAACAACAAAGTCAAGATGAAAATAAAAAACAATATTGAATTGAATGACAATGATGACAAAAGCTATAAAAATCTCTTGGATACAGAAAAAGCAGTGCTGAGATGGAAGTTTATAGTGCTTAATGCCTACAACAAAAAGACAGAAAGATCACAGATTAACAAAGTAATGTCACAACTCAGGGAACAAGAACAAACTAAACTCAAAGATAGCAGAAGAGAAGAAATAACAAAATGAAAACAGAACCAAATGAAATTGAAACAAAAAAAAAATACAAAGGATCAATGAATCAAGAAGTTGGTTCTTGAAAAGATAAACCAAACTGATAGACTGCTAGCTAGATTAACTAAGAAAAGAAGAGAGAGGCTTCATAAAAGCTCAATCAGAAATGAAAAAGGAGACATTACAACTGATACCACAGAAATACAAAAAATCATCTGAGACAAGTATGGAAATCTACATACACATAAATTAGAAAATCTAGAGAAATTGGAAAAATGTTTAGAAACAAACGACCTCCCAAGCTTGAATCAGGAAGAAATGGAAATCTGGAACAGACCAATAATGAGTAGTGAGATTAAATCAGTAATAAAAATCTGTCATCACCACCACCAACAAAAAAGCCCAGGACCCGATGAATTCACAGCTGAATTCTATCATATCTACGAGGAAGAACTGATATCTATCCTACTTAAATTGTTCCATAGCATCAAGAAAAAGGGAATCCTCCCCAATTCATTCTTTTTTTTCCAACATGGATATATCTTTTAGACAATTCCTTAACTCATTCTACAAAGCTAGCATCACCTTGATACCCACGCCATGAAAGGACACAACAATAAAAGAAAAACTACAGCCTAATAACCTTCATGAACATATATGCAAAAATAATTAACAAAATACTAGCAAACCAAATCCAATAGCCCATCAAAAAATAATTCACCATGATCAAGTGGGTTTTATCCCAGGGATGCAAGGATGGTTCAACATAAGCAAATCAAAATGTAATTCACCAGATAAACAGAATTAAAAACAAAGACCATAGGATCACCTCAATAGATGCAGAAAAAGCATTTAATAAATTATAGCTCTCCTTCATGATAAAAATCCTTAACAAACTAGGTATAGAAGGAAAGTATCACAAACTAATGAAAGCCATGTATGACAAACCCACAGCCAACATCGTACTGATTGTAATAAAATTAAAAGCAATTCCTCTCACAACTCTAACAAGACAAGGATGCCCACTTTCACCACTTCTGTTCAACATAGGACTGGAAGTCCTAGTTAAAGCAATCGGGCAAGAGAAAGAAATAAAGGACATCCAAATCAGAAAAAGGAAAGTAAAACTATCCCTGTTTGCTGACGATATGATCTTATATTGAGAAAACCCTAAAGGCTCCACCAAAAGAATCCTAGAATTGATAAATAAATTCAGTAAAGTCTCAGGTTACAAAATTAATGTAAGCAAATCAGTAGCATTTCTATACACTAATGATGGCCAAGCCAAGAATCAATATGGTATGTAATGTATGTATGTATATACACAAATATGTGTGTGTGTGTGTGTGTGTGTATAGAGAGAGAGACCCTATGAAATATTACAGACCCTATGAAATACTAATCAGCCATAAAAAAAGAATGAAACAATATCTTTTGCTGCAACTTGGGTGGAACTGGATGCCATTATCCTAAATGAAGCATCTCAGGAATGGAAAAATAAATACTATATATTCTCACTTACAAGTGGATGCTAAACAACAGGTATATATGAGCCTACAGAGTGGTATAATGGATTTGGGAGACTCAGAAGTGGGGAAGGTGGGAAGGGTATGAGGGATGAAAAAGTACCTGTCAGCAAGCGAAATGAACAGAAACTTTTCAAAAGAAGACAGAATAATGGCCAGCAAACATATAAAAAAATGCTCAACATCTCTAATCATTAGAGAAATGCAA
>NW_012150064.1:1001168-1001683 GCF_000956105.1 Propithecus coquereli | reverse complement strand
AGGATGGACATATTTGAAACACGGACTTCGGTGGGGGGGGGGGAACCAAGGGCAACACACGTAACCTAAAAGTATGTACACCCATAATTTGCTGAAATAAAAAAAAAAAAAAAAAGTACCTGTCAGGTACAATGTACTCTATTCAGGTGATGGGTACACTAAAAGCCCTGACTTCACCCCTATACAATTTATCCATGTAACAAAAAAACCACTTGTACCCCCTAAATTTGTTAAAACAAAGAAAAAAATTAATAAAAATGCACACAAAAATAAAATAGTACTTATGAGACTATAAACATTTTACCTTTTTGTCTTGTACATGTGTGTTCTTTTTTTCATTTTAATACCCTTATGCGGTACACTCATACCTTGTCAAGCCAGGTTTTGTTTGTTTGCTTTTTTTTGTTTTCATTTCCCTTTTTACAGCAATAGGTATACATAATAATAGATTCACAAAAGAACCATGATATAGCATAAGGTTGGCAGCTATTTAATGGATTATAAATCAGAATTAT
>NW_012150064.1:987513-997452 GCF_000956105.1 Propithecus coquereli | reverse complement strand
GGGGGGGAACCAAGGGCAACACACGTAACCTAAACATATGTACACCCCTAATTTGCTGAAATAAAAAAAAAAAAAGAAAGAGGCACAAAAAAAAAAAAAAGAATTCAATTTATGCCTCTGGAATGGGGGAAATTGGAGGAGGAGGGACATATACATCTGGTCCCCACAGAGGTCACTCCGGGTCTAGATAGCAAGGATCATACTTTTCTTTCTACTATTTCAGGTCTTTTATTTGCCATTGTAGTTTAGTAGCAAATCTATTTGGTTTAAATGAATTTAATCTCCTTGAGGAATATAAAGAAGACTTGAGAGTTATAGGCAGAGACAAGCAGTGAGAGCCCATCTGTAGAAAGAGAAATATGAAAAAATAAACACAAAGATGAAAGACCATGAAGCCACAAGAAAAGAGAGAGACAAACATATAGGATGAATAGCTTTCAATGGCTCTTCAGTTCATGCTTCCTGTACCTCATGAGTACTAATTTTATTTCTACTCTTCAGGATCTAAGGAAAAAAGTGCATCGTTATAATAACTGCCCCCTGCCCTGCCCCGCTTATGCTAGCGTGAGTTTCCATTGCATACCACTCAAAACTAGCATGGACATTTTGCCTATTGTACCTGAATCTCTGTTCCATACCTTCTCCCACCCTGCTATGACTTCTAATTAATTTGAATATCCTATAGGAACAGCTGGGAAATGCCTTTGTGTAAATGAAACTACTATATTGAAATAAAAATTAGGAAATAATTTCTTGTTACTATGACATTATATATTAAAGATGTCAAAGAAGAAATATGTTTTCTTCCCTAAATATTAATAGGTTTATTGATGATATCCTCTTATAAGACTTGAAAGGCTCTCAGATAATAAGAGGATATTTTACAACTGAAGTGACATTGCTATTGATCATTAAAAGTCCAGAATTAAAGCACTTGCTTCTGATCAAATGTTTTCTCTAAAATATAAAATGAAGTCCTTGGTTGTTTTATAAGAAACACTCCTCATTAGAGTTATGTGCCAATGTTCCATGAGATGAAAAAACATAATGTTACAGTTGGCCTTATATTTATATAATTTCACTTAGGCAATTGAATTTTAAAATTAAAGATGAACAAAACAATGTTCTAAACTACTCAGTAAAGAGTAAGAAATAAGTTGTGGCGAAACATCAGAGGTCACCCTGCATCACTTTGCTTCTGCCACCCAAGGGCTTAACAAGACCCAAGTCTCATCTTCAGGTTATATAGTCTTGTAAACAACCCCATGCCATAGATTTCTGCCATTTCACACCAGAAATACAAGAATACTTCATTTTATTGTGATTTGCTTTATTTTACTTCCCAGATAATTGCATTTTTAAAAGAAAATTGAAGTCTGTGCCAACCTTGCATCAAGCAAGTCTATCGGTGTCATTTTTCCAACAACATATGCTCACTTCATGTCTCTATGTCATCTTTTGGTAACTCTTGAAATATTTCAAACTTTTTATTATGACTATATATTATAATCTGTGATCAGTTATCTTCGATGTTACTAGTGTAGTTGTTTGGGGCCACCATGAACTTTACCCATATAAGACTGTGAAGTTAATAAATGTGTGTTCTGACTGCTGCACTCAGTGGCTGTTCTGTCTCTCTCCTTCTCCTTGTGACTTCCTATTTCCTGAGAATAGACAATATTGAAATTAGGTGAGTTAATAACTCTACAATGGCTTCTAAGTGTTCAAGTGAAAGGAAGAGTTACACATCTCTCACCTTAAATCAAAAGCTAGAAATGATTAAATTTAGTGAGAAAGTATGTCAAAAACCAAGATAGGCCAAAAGCTAGGCCTCTTGAGCCAAACAATTTGCCTAATTGTGAATGTCAAGCAGAAGTTCTTAAAAAAGTTAAAAATGCTACTCCAGTGAACACATAAATGACAAGAAAGCAAAACAAACTTATCGCTAATATGGAGTAAGTTTTAGTGGTCTAAATAGAAGATCAAAGCAGCCACAGCATTCCATTAATCCAAAGCCTAATCCAAAGCAAGGACCTAACTTTCTTCAATTCTATGAATGTTGAGAGAGGTGAGGAAGCTACGAAGAAAAGTTTAAAGCTAGCAGAGGTTGGTTCATGAGGTTTAAGTAAAAGAGCTCTTTCTATAACACAAAAGTGCAAGGTGAAGCTGAAAATGCTAATGGAAAAGCTGATGCAAGTTATCCAGAAGATGTAGCTAAGATAATTGATAAAGGTGGCTACACTAAACAACAGATTCTCAATATAGATGAAATGCCATTCTAGTGGAAGGAGATGCCATCTAGGTATTTCATAGCTAGAGAGGAGAAGTCAATGCCTGGCTTCAAAGCTTCAAAGGATAGGCTGACTCTTTTGTTAGAATGTAAAGCAGCTGGTGACTTTAACTTAAAGCCAATGCCCATTTACCATTCCAAAAATCCTAAGTCCCTTAAAAATTATGCTCAATCTACTCTGCCTGTGCTTTATAAATGGAACAACAAAGCCTGGATGACAGGACATCAGTTACGGCATGGTTTACTGAATATTTGAAGCCCACTATTAAGAGCTACCACTCAGAAAAAAAAAAAGACTTTTTTGAAAATAGTATTGCTCATTGACAATGCACCTGATCACTCAAGAGTTCTGATGGAGATGCATAAGGAGAATAATGTTGTTTTCATGCCTGCAAATACAACATCCATTCTGTAGCCCATAGATCAAGGAATAGTTTTGACTTTCAACTATTATTACCTAAGAAATACATTGTGTAAAGCAATAGCTGCCATAGATAGTGATTTTTCTGATGGATCTGAGCAAAGTATATTAAAACCTTTTAGAAAGGATTCACTATTCTAGATGCTATTAAGAATATTTGGAATTTATGGGAGAAGGTCAAATATCAACAATTAACAGGAGTTTGGAAGAAGTCGATTCATCATGGGTGAATTTGAGAGGGGTTCAAGTCTTCAGTTGAAGAAGTAACTGAGAATGTGAGTGGAAATAGCAAGAGAACTAGAATTAGAAGTGGAGGCTGAAGACATGACTGAATTGCTGTAATTTCAGGAAAAAACTTGAACAGATGAGAAGTTGCTTCTGATAGATAAGCTAAGCAGTTTGTTGAGATGGAAACTACTCTTGGTGAAAATGCTGTGAACATTGTTGAAATGACATAAAAGGATTTAGAATATTTCATAAACCTACTTGATAAGGCAGTGGCAGGGTTTGAGAGGACTGACTCCAACATTGAAAAAAGTTCTACTATGGGTAAGATATCAAATAGCATTACATGTTACAGAGAAATCTTCTGTGAAAGGAAGAGTCAATCCGTGCAACCCACTTGATTGTTGTCTTATTTTAAGAAATTGCCACAGCCTCTGAAACTTTCAGCAACCACCAACTTCATCAATCAGCAGCCATCAATGTCAAGACAAGATCCTCCACCATCAAAACGGTTATGACTAGCTGAGGGCTCAGATGGTTGTTAGCATTTTTTAGCCAAAAAGTATTTTTAATTAAGTCGTGTACATTTTTTAAAAACTATAACAGGTATTTGTATACACAAGGAGTGCAATGCGCACTACCCAAAGGAAGGACATATGTGAAACACGGACTGGGGCGGGGGGAACAAAGGGCAACACACGTAACAATAAAAAAAAAAAAACTATAATGATATTGCACACTTAAAAGATTACAGTATAGTGTAAACATAACTTTTTTTTTTTTATTTCAGCATATCATGGGGTACAGATGTTTAGGTTACGTGTGTTGCCCTTGGTTCCCGCCCCCCCCAAGTCCGCATCTCAAATATGTCCATCCTTCGGGTAGTGCGCATAACTTTTATGTGAACTTGGAAACCAAAAAATACATGTGAGTTGCTGTATTGTGGTATTCAATTTATTGTGATGGTCTGGAATCAAGCCTGCCATATCTCCTCGGTGTGTCTGTACTAAATCAGCAGTAATGGTTAAGAGTGCAAGAAATTAATCTCATAGAGTGAACAATCTTGAGCTATAGTTAGCTAAATTTCAAGGTCACAACTCACTTACTGCATCTAAAACCCTTTTAGGTGCAGCTTACCTCTTGCCTCATCTTCAGGATTTTACTTAATTTGATCCTGCTTTTCTACCCTCTAGGTCAGGTAGAGCCCACTTACTCAACTATTTTAGATACTAAAAAATTAAGGTCCTTTCTATCTGATCGTTTAGGCACCATCTGACTTTTTAGGAGATTGCAGGGATTGGGTCACATTCATATCCATATTTTCAGAGCCTCTATTTGCCCACATTTCACTTTTGTATAAAATGGTGGAAAGTGTCTCTTTTGTGGTAAATGTATGCCCTTAGGTTCAAGATTTGGTGAGTGGATAATGGGCTATATTTCAGCTCCCCTTTACCCCTTAGCTGGGTACATTTTGCAGGGCACAACTTTTACAACCCTGCCTGGTAACCGTATAGCTTGCACAGAAGCTTGCATGAGGCAAGCACTGGATACATATGCACAGATGGAATAAAAGAATCGCCTATGCTTAACTAAAGTCCAGGCCATGACTTCACAGTTTAGGGGTAATTCCACCTTTCCTTTGGTCTCTAAACTCAGAAATCTCTCTTGGCAAAAGAGAATCATATGTACCTTCATTTGAATTCCTGCTGGTACCTGATAGCTGTGCTAACTATGTTACTTGCCAGCTTTTAAATCTTGGATAAATTCCTCAATTAAAGTTTCCTCGTTTGCTAATTAGGAACACTATTTACTCAGCCTGCTGTGAGAGTTAAATAAAATTATATATACAAAGTACATAAAAGAACCTTTGGCATATTGTGTGTTATCAGCACATGTTACTTCCTTTCATTGTCTCTCTTCTTTAGCCTTACTTCTCCCTTAATTGAATAGTTTTCCTCTGGAAAGAATGGAGCCTAAATCTCTGTTTTATTTTGTTCTGTGTTCTGTTTGGTAATAAACATAGCAATAATAGTTAACATTAATTAATTGCTTGCTGTATCCCAAGTACTATTCTAAGCTCTTCCATTTATTATCTCATTTAATGCTTGCAACATTATGAGGCAGGGATTAATACGGTCACCATTTGACATTTGATGAAATGAATCTAAGGGAGGACAAGTAACTTTCCTCAAATTATACAAATAGCTATTGCCTGAGTTAGGATTTGAATGTAGGCACTCCTATTTCAGAGTCCTCATTCTTAACCACTCAAATTATACTGTATCCTGGGCTATCTCTGGTTCACCACAAGTTAAGGTTTATGCTTTTTAACATGCACATCTATTTAACATGTACATCTTTTTAACATGTACATCTTTTTAACATGTACATCTAAAATTTCTCCATTTTATGATCCAATAGAACATAACACTACATACAAATAATGCAACCCCTCAATTGAACTCAGATTCATAGGAGAGGTGGCATACTATTGTGAGATGCTAAGCTATGGATTCTGAGTACCTTAGTTTGAATATTCTTGCTATGTGACTTTGGTCAAGTTGCTTATTCCCCATCCCTCTCCAGCTTCAGTTTCTTCATGTGTAAAATGACAGTAGAAAAACATCTACTTAATTAGCTTTTTTGTGAGGATTAAATATGGTCATACATGTAAAAAAAAGCACTTTGAATAGTGTCTGGCATACAGTAAGAGCTCAGTAAAATTTATATAATAGTCTATATATTTCCATTTATGACCTAATTGCCATAGTTTGAGTTACTGTATGCATCCTAAGGAATTCTTGTTATAAGAAAATTGAATTTAACAAAATTAATCATTTGGAGTGAGTTATGTATATTACTCTTTATTTTGAGAAAAAAGTCATCCCTTATATTTTTAAAATTTTTCCCAGCATTATTAAGGTATAATTACAAATAAAAATTATATATATCTAAGGTGTACATGTTTTGATATATGTATACATTGTGACATGATCACCACAATCAAACTAATTATATCCATAACCTCACCTTTTTTTGTGCTGAAAGCATTTAAGACTCATTTACTCTCTTAGCAAATTTCAAGAATACAATACAATATTATTAACTGTAGTCACCATGCTGTACATTAGAGGAAATCATTCTCCCCATACATGCAAAATGGGATGATTTGTAAAACTCCAAACTGAATACAATTTTTTAGGAGGCAAATTCACAGCTGCATTACTTATTTATTGCTGCATTAGCAAGTTACCCTAAAACTTAGTAGTTTCAAACAACAAACATTTACTTCACAGTTTCTGTGGGTCAGGGATCTGGTCCCGGCTTAGTTGAGCACCTCTGACTTAGGGTCTCTAACATGGCTGCAATGCGAGAGGATTTGCTTTCAAGCTTACTCAGGTAGAGTTCGACAGACTTTAAAAGATTCACTTCCAAGGTTGCCTGTGTGGCTGTTGGCCAGAGATACCAGTTCCTTGTCATTGGACCTCTCCACAGAACTACTCACAATATGGCAGCAGGCTTCCCCAGAGTAATGGCTCTGAGAAAGAAAGTATAAAAGAAAATGAACAAGGGCGAAAAAGGGCAACCAAGATGAAAGCCAGAGTCTTTTTATGACCTAATCTGGAGAAGTAACTTCCTATCACTTTTATCACTTTTTATGTATTCTATTTGTTAGAATCAAGTCACTAGGTCCATTCCACACTCAAGGAGAATGATTGCACAGGGCGTTAATGCCAAAAGGTAGAGATCTTTGGGGCTATTTTAGAGACTGCCTACCATACCTGAATGGAAAAAAACAACAGATACCTATTCATCCATTTTGGAAAATCCAAATTATTAGGTAAGGACCAATTTTTTTTGAAATGCTATCAGTTAGAAGTTTTGTACTAGTTTGTTCCAAACTTAAGTATAACTTTCATCACAGTGCCTCCCTTGAAATCATTCTCCTTTCAATCTTCAGTATCACTTCTCCTGGACTCTCATCTTTCTTCCAGTTGTATTGGCCTTCCACCTATGTTTCCCACTAAAAAGGTTCAGGAAAAAGAGAACCAGTCAGCTAGACAGGCTGTATTAAATCAATAACATAATTATTTTCATTTCCTCAGATGTGATACATGAGGCTAGGGAACCGAGTCATTTTCTCAAACTGTATTTAATTAAAAGACCAAACATTAGTATTAAGATCGGAGCCAATTTTTACGATTACTATGAAACTCCAGATTAGAATAAGAGAAATTGCACCCAGAAAATGACTTTATCGATGTCAGCTTGGTAGCCTACATTATACTTGAAGCTGTACTAGGATGCTATTTTTCTGCCTGCTTATATGCATTGTAAAAATTGTCAAAATGTGTCAGAAACATTTAGACTTATTCTCATTTTTGCACACTAATAGTGGTGAAGTTGGAAGCTGGCAGAGTTTGGACATTAATATACATTTTTGTAAGTTTAAGAAGCTATTTATGATTTTCCCTCACCTTTCCATATACCACTGTGGCAAATAATTCCCAATTCATTATGGAAATGGGAAGATTTAATGGCTCTATAATATGCCATATCTTCTACACTTCTATTGCAGTGTTCAAATAGAGCTCCTCAGTGGCATCTGGAAATGTCAAGAATGTTCTGGAACATGTTATATATGTATTTAACTAACCTGACTTTGTGCCTTTATCCAGCTCTGTAAACAATAATAAGCCTAGGGCTTTCTTCATCATTACCTTGTGTACCAAACCTACCAAAAATCATTAATTACTGATTTCCTAGCTACTGATGCAGGCAGTGACAAAAATGAAATGCTGAGGCTATTTTTTAAATAACTAAATGTTCATTTTTTTTCCTATTGAAGAAATATCAGCTAGACAGCAAAGTGAAAAGTAACTATAGTCCCAAATCCCAGTCTGCCCTTTTTCCAGAAGCCCCCACTTTAGCATGTGTGTATACTTTCAGGGTGGTTCCAAGAATCTACAAGCACCTATATCCATCTATCTATGTAACTAACCTATCAAATCTCCATGTGTCTTATTTGCCCAGCTGGGATTGTAACATGCATGTTGTGTTGTAAATTGTTTTATTTGCTTAACAATGTATCTTCAATAATTTTCATGGCAGTATACATAGAGATAATGTTACAGCACACTTTAATAGCTGCATTGTATAATTGAACCATGATTAATTTAACCATTCTGATACTGATGGACATTTATATTGTCACCAACTTTTCCCTACTAAAACAATGCTGCTGAACATATACATATATAATTTTGCTTACTTGTGAAATTTGGTATGACACATTTTTTTGAGTAAAAGGAAATATGCTTTATAAATTTTGATATAGATTACAAAATTATTTTCCAAAATATTGACACTAATTTATAATTGCATGAATTCATTATGTGGAGTTTTCACAATTGCAGAATCCACTTAGGGAATTTATATAAAGGAAGGACAGACATTTCTGAGAGTTGAGCAGTATGGTATCTGAACAATCTTGAGAACAGACACTTATTGCTTTCCTTGTTTAGCTTTCTTCTGAATTTGGATTTTGAGCCCATTGCAAATAATTTTTTATCATCTCTGACTCTACCCTGATATCCAGCAGGAAAATTCTGTTCTTTCAATTATATTACTTAATCTTTCAATGAGTTGTTAAGTTGAAATTATGCTCTTAAACTGTGTGGTTAGTGTTGAGGATCCCTTTCTTTATAAGGTTTAATGTTCTGTTGGGAAAGCCTGACTTAGCCTTAGAAAAGGTTAATAATATAAGATTACATTGGAGGGAGGCAGTGATGTATAGTGGTTAGGTGCATTAGCAACTTTACTGCTAGAGTTGGACAAAACTTTGTTCAAATGCTTGCTCCTTCACTAACTAAATCTGTAAACTTGTACAAGTTAATAAACTTGCTTCAGCCTTACTTTCATCTTCCCATATAATGGTGGTAGTAATAATAATACCTACTGCATAAGGATTTTTAAAATATTTAAAGGGATCAACACATAAGTGCACATATAAGAATAACATCTATTGGATGTTGGGCAGGGGGGAGGGGGGAGGAGGGGACGGGTATTTGCATACACAAAGAGTGCAATTCGCACCACCCGAAAGATGGACATATTTGAAACTCGGACTTGGGGGTGGGGGGCAAGGGCGACATATGTAACCTAAACATCTGTACTCCCATAATATGCTGAAATAAAAAAAAAATTATAGATAAATCTTTTTCTTTAGCTGATCTGTTTTATTATGGCTTTTTTGAAGTATAAATGTAGTAGTAAATGCTCAATAATTGGCTATCTGGAAAAATGCATGTATACATATATGTAATTAGTTACGTATTTTATGATATAAAAGTTGTATAGAACACAATTTATAAATAATAATAAAATATACTAGGCTCTTTATCATAAATTGCACATAATTAATGATTCTCACTGAAAGCTTTCACTGTTTTTGGCAAACTTGTATATTCGTGGCTAACCTGTGGTTGTAATTGACAAATGAGTATAGTTCAGACATGAATGTTGGTTGATATTTTTGTTTTCCTCAATGAGTAAGATAAAAACAAAAAAAGAAGAAAAATGATGTGAGAAGTTAACATGTTCATTAATGATGTGATTGACCTTTTTACTGAATTGCATAATAGCTTTTGAATACTAGAAAAAGAGTTTCCTCAATTTTTTTTTTACTGTTCACAATGGAATGGCCACAGACACAACAATTTTTAAGTTTAATCATCACTGTTGAGATTTTCTTTATCTCTTCATAGACAATCCACAATAAAAATTTCAAAAACCAAGCCCTTATTTGAAATATTTGCCAATTTCTGTGGTGTAAATACTCCCACTATTGCCAATTTCAACCTACCAACATAATGTCACTAAACATAGAGTTGAGAAAAGCTGTGTAGTAGCGAACCATTATATAATATTTCCACCATACAGATACAATTGATATAAAAAACTTAAAGGGTATAGCTATCTAATATATTTAAATAATTAAGAA
>NW_012150064.1:983503-986155 GCF_000956105.1 Propithecus coquereli | reverse complement strand
TTAAAAGCTAACTTTTTTCCCCTTAGGAATTCAGTAATTGAGTAATGTTTTTAGTGAGACAGAGACCCTGGGACAGTTCTGAAAAGATCCCAAATTTGAATTTTTTCTTGATATTGATTCCTAAGAGTTCTTTATATATTCTGGATATATATCTGTTATCAGATGTATGTATTGTGAATATTTTCTCAGTATGCAGCTTACCTTTTCATTTTCTTGATGGTATCTTTTGAAGAGAAGTTTTTAATTTTGATGAAGATCAATTTAACCATTTTTTTCTTTTATGATTAGTACTTTTTGACCCTAAGAAATCTTTGCCTACCCCAAGGTAGCAAAGGTTTTTCTCCTACGTTTTCTTCTAGAAGATTCACAGTTTTAGCTTCTATTTTATATCTGGGTCTGTGACACATGTTAATTTTTATATATGGTATGAGACATGGTTGAAGTTCAATTTTTTCACATGTCTATCTAATTTTTCCAGCATATTTGTTCAAAAGGTCATCCTTTTCACATGAGTCATCTTGACAAATTTGTCAAGAATCAACTGACTATATATGTGTGAGTCTACATCTGGAATCTGTTCTATTCCATTGATCTATATGCCTATACTTTCACAAACACTAAATTTTCATGATTACTATATCTTTAGAATAAGTCATGAAATTAGGTAGTAACTCCTCCAACTTTGTTCTTTTTTAAAAGTTGTGTATATATTAATATGTGAGTAAAGAAGCACACTAAAGCAATCATCAAGATAATTCTGATGATTCTTAATATTCTGTTGGTGGCAATAGCTATTGCTTAGTGTCTTCCAAGTATTTATTTTTCTATTTCATTTTCCTAAAGTTGATATGGATGTGAATATTACATAGGCCAAAACATGATGCATGGAAACCTCCTACTTGGGATACGCAATTCTAATTGTTCCAGGCCATGATTAATATAGTTAAGCCAGGACATTAATCTGCCAAGAGTATGGTGACATAAATTCATGGCTTGGGAGGTCTACCTGAAGGAAATTCCTGTGATTCCATGCCACTATGTGATTATATTTTGTTAATTTCAACAGTAATTTTACTCAACTTTTTCATAGTTTCTGATTGATGTGATAAAAGTGACTACTAATGAATATCTGTATTGCACCATTCTCTTAAGCCTTCTCAATATGAAAAGAACTTTAATGTTATAGCTATACAAGCATAAAAGCAACCAGCTGCAATTTGAATAATTCATCCAATCATGTAACTAGATTTTTTGTGACATCAAACGACCAGTTTGACTTTCACTAAATTGACTGGTTGGTTGGCACTTTGAGGAGCATTAACTTGTCATCATCATCATTACCATGAAATAGTATTTATTAAGGATCCGCAGTCACAAGCAATATAAAGTTAGCCAAATAATCATAGACTCTGCCCTTTAGGAGTTTATGATCTGGAAATTCAACACATCCAGATGAGCTAGATGCCATTTAGCAGAGTACTGCTGTAGGATTTTGAGATATGTTACTAAGTGGCCGTAAAAGATCAGTTTTCTTCCCAAAGTGCCAAACTATCAACTGGAAAGTAAAGTAGTACACATGTTGGGTGGGTGTGAGTGATCTTCTCATTTGAGATGGTGTTATTTGGGCTGAATTTGAACTAGAGATATCCTTTCCCCTCAAAAGATTGAAGCAGCACTTTAAAGAGAGAAAATTACATGTCTGAGCTCGTCAAAACCAAACTAGTACAGGAATCTGGGAGCAGGTAATAATGGTATGAAACGACAACAGGGGAAATGGAATTTTTTACACCGGAATACTATGCTCTATTCCAGCTTTGTCCCTCATGAGTGGGCATTGGGTAATTCATTTAACTTTTCTGCATCCTAGTTTAGTCACTCACCTTTAATATGAGAAAGTTGTAATCATGTTTGTGCCTTCATGATATTTGAAACAATGGTGATCTAGCACTTCTTATATTATCCTGGATGGAGCTGGAGCCCATCCTTTGAAGTGAAGTATCACAAGAATGGAAAAATAAGCACCACATGTACTTGCCATCAAACTGGTACTAACTTATCAACACTAAGGTGCTCACATAGAAGTAATAGTAATCAGGTGCCGGTCAGATGGGAGGGGGTGGTAGGGGTAGGTAAACTCACAACTAAGGGGAGCAGAGTGCACTGAATGGGGGAAGGGCATGCTTGTAGCTCTGGTTTGGGCGAGGCAAAAGCATTATATGTAACCAAAATGTTTGTACCCCCATAATATTCTGAAATTTAAAAAAATAAAAATGGTACCATATTAAAAAAAAAAGAAAATTGTGCAGAGATCCTGCAGTGGAAAGTGAACTGAAAATAAATTTATATAAGAACAGTCATGATAATGAATATTTCTTTTTAACTAGGCTGAGAGGTCTATGTTTTTTAAGAAAATTAAAATATTTGAATAAGATGTGATTCTAATTTCTGCAGAATATTTTTGGATTGCAATAGTTTTGCCTCTTAAAAATACTCTAATCCATTTAAATGTATTGTCTTACATGGTTCAATTTAAAGTTTAGTTTTTGCTGTCACAAATGAACTATGCCTAATCAATATTTCATTTATTAGAATTTTTTGAAGAATCATAGAATATAATATTTGGGAAACCTCTTAGAAATAGTGTGATTCTAC
>NW_012150064.1:981613-983453 GCF_000956105.1 Propithecus coquereli | reverse complement strand
GGGTATAGCTATCTAATATATTTAAATAATTAAGAAGCAATTAGTTTTGAATATTTATTACCTTGGTGTTAATGTAATTTACTTAGTTTTAAGTTTATGTAACTTTTTAATATGGCTATGTTTAACAATGGCTTGCAAAATTCCTGAAAATTTGAAAGTTGACTCTCATGAGCCAGCTCCAGCATACCATTCTTAATAAATGTTCTAATTTTTTCCTTCCAAAAAAAAAAAAACAAAAAGCAGCCTTTCATAACTCTTCTTTTCTCTCTGGCAACTTCCTTCTATATCTAAATTTTCTGTACCTATGAGGCCAAAAATCTTTAAAAATTGCTTTTATTTACTGTTTCCATTTCTTCGTCTCACATTCACTCACTCCAATTTAGCTTTCTGCCCCATCCCTCTATAAACATCAGGCTGAGGTCATCCATATCACTAAATAAACTTTACAGTTCCCATTTTATCTGACCTTTTAGCAGCAATATTTACTGTTAACAAACTACTCAACTCTTCTTGAAATACTTTTCTCCCTTGGGTTCTACAATACAATAGTTATCTGTGAGTTATTTTTCTGCCTCTCTACCCATTTCTTCTCTGCTCCTTTGTAAGCTCATATTCCTCTACTCAGCTGTTTGTTACATGTTGTACTTAATCAAGATTTGTTCCTAGACCCCACTTGCTTTTAATTTTGTAATCATTTCCATGTCTTCGATTGCTACATGTACCCAGATTCTATGTATACACACACACACACACACACACACACACACACACACACATATATTTTAAAAGGTTAAATTTGATGAGTTTTACATATATAAACCATAACCAAAATCAAGGTAATGAACATATAGTTTACTCCCAAAAGTTTCCTGGTGCCCATTCGTAATATTTCCCTCCCAAGCCAATCCAACTACCATTTCTGAAGCAATCACTGATCTGCTTACTAGTTTGGTTTGCATTTTATGGAGTTTTATATAAATATCCTATCCTATAGTACATACTCATTTTTTCTGGCTTTTTTTCACTCAGGACAATTAAAATTAATCTAAGTTGTTACATATATCGCTTATTTATTTTTATTACTTAGTAGCATTTCATTATACCGCTACACCAAAATTTGTTCATCTTTCATCTATTGACAGACATTTAGGTGGTTTCAAGTTTGAGATTATTACACACAAAACTGCTATGAACATTCATGTACAAATCTTTGTGTGTGTACATGCATTCGTTTCTTTTGGGAAAATACCTGGGAGTGGAATGACCTATTTGTATGGCAGCTGTATATTTAATGTTATCAGAAATTACTAACTGTTTTTAAAGTGGCTGTATAATTTTGTATTTCCACCAGCAGTTTTTCTGATATTTGCGTTTCTATATCCTCACTAATCCTTTGTATTGTCAGTCTTTTTTAGCTTTTCCAATGTGTATGTAGTAGTATTTTATTGACATTTTCTTAATGGCTAATGATATTAAGCATTATTTAACATGCCTTTTTATGATCTTAGTTTCTTCATTTAACAACTCAAATATTTTGCCCATTTTTAATTCTGTTGTTTGTATTCTAACAATTAAGCTGTGAAAGTTATTTAAGTATTATAGATCGAAGTTCTTTGTCAGATATTTGCTTTGCAAATATTTTCTCCCAGCCTATAGTTTACCTTCTCGTAACTGTTTCATTGTATTTTTAAGAACAAAATCTTTAAATTTTGATGAACTGTGATTTATTGATTGCTTTCTTTATTAATTTGTGCTTTTTTATTTAATAAATTTTTGTCAAATCCAAGGTTACTAAGATTACCTGAATTTGATCTGTTGATTTCGCCTTTTATGAATTGTG
>NW_012150064.1:971142-979382 GCF_000956105.1 Propithecus coquereli | reverse complement strand
TATTAGAATTTTTTGAAGAATCATAGAATATAATATTTGGGAAACCTCTTAGAAATAGTGTGATTCTACCTCTTTATATGAAAACATAGGAATATTTAAGAGTTAACTACTTACCCAAGGTTCAGCAATAAGCTAATAAGAAAGCCAGTGCTAGAATCCAGGTTTCCTGACTTTTTATCCTAGTACTTTTATAAGTATTCCTGTCTCCTAATCTTTCATTTCTATCAAGAGAATGACATAATGGAAAACCACTGTAGTAAGAAAAATCATATGAACTCAAAAAGAGTAACTGGTGTTTGGGGAGAGGGGAACTACTATATGCTATGCACAGTGCTAAAGACTGTGCGTGTGCTGTTTCATGTAGTCCTTGCACAATTCTGATGAGGCATTATCAGCTATTCAATAGATAAGGAAACAAGCCGAGAAAATGTGAATAACTTATTCAGAGTCACACTGCTAGAGATGGTAGAGTGAAGGTTCATACCCTAGTCTGTCTGACCACAGGAGCTCATTATCTTTCTGCTACATCATTCTCTCTCTCTCTCTCTCTGGGGAAGGTGCCACTACCATCTTGGTGTTCATAAGAGAGAATTACGGGTTGATATTAAATAATAGGCATTGCAAATACTTGGTAATGTTGTTTACATTAAATAAGATAACGAGTGTTAAGTGTTTAACACATATGTAAATGTTCAACAAGTTAATATCATATATTGCCTTGCATCTTATAAAAAGATGCAAAATATAAAGAGAATCTGATTTGGTTTGGAGTTGGAAAGGTCCATTCTTGCTTTAGAGTTATTTTCTGAGTCCATCGCTATTTAGAGATTGACTCTGAGAGTGGTGTAGGGGTAGAGAATTATACAGACACAATATATGTTCTAGAGGAACTTGTAAAATAATCTGATATGATCTCAATTTTCCTTGATATTTGGGATAAGTTAATAAAAATTACCCTTACCTAATGATATAATAACTAAATCCCAAGGCCCTTAATTATCAGAGATCAAATGTTTTCACCCAGGCAGATATGTGTGAGATAAAATATCATTGCCTGTCTTCCAATAAGCACATTGAAATGTAAGGATTAAGCCTGCACATTTGCATGCCCTGATTACTCAAAATAGGAGAGAATACTGTATATTTTAATATATAATTAAATTCAGCAAATAACACAGCAAATAAAGAAAGATTGCTCATTTTCATTCTGGTGAGAAATAGTTTCTAAAAATACCCAGAATTGAATCTTCCTCGAGATATGTAATGAAGGCTTTTATTTGGCTTTAAAATCCTTGATATGATTTGAAACTATCAGGCAGATATGTTAATATAGGCTTTGTTACTGGCCAGAGTAGCATCTATATTGCCTGAACAGATTCCTCTGCCATCATTGCCTATTTATAGAAGAATGTAGCACAAGTTAGGCATATCTGCAGGGCAAAATATTTTTTTATCTCCACTCTAGGATTGCATATTAACCTGGAGTAGGAAGCTACCTTTTCCCATCACCTACTTTCAAAACAAATGCACAGAATAATTTTTCAACTTACATAAATCTATTATATTTCTTTGATGAAAGCTACTACTATGTTATCTCATATTTAGCTGAATGAATATGTAATTAATTCTAACCCTATAGGGAGTTTCACTACCTATAAACCCCAGAATTTAATGAATTTAGACTTCAGATAAGGAATAATATAAAATGCTAGATTAGATTTCCTTTTGTAAATACTTGTTATATTAACTTTAAAAAGACTAGATCTCTGAGAAAATTTGACATTTTATATAGTCATTTGTACACAGTGGTTTTGTCTCACTGCTTCTAGATAAATGCTGAGTGTGTATCACTAAACACAGTGATCAGACAAAATAGTGATTTGGAAAACCATCTGATTTAATTTTCAGAGAGTCATGTTATTCAGCGATTCAAATTAGGGGTGTACTTTGAAAATATTTTCGGGGGAGTAAAATTACACATAACCTAATTATCTTCAGCTAATCAGACTCTTTAGCATGATTTTGAGGCATGTTTGGTGATTTTTTAATATATATGAAAATGATGAACTGGTAATTTGAAACAGGGTCTAATCTTAGGAAAGGAGAATTCACAAAATATGTGCTTTATCACAACCTTACCTCACTCAATCTACAAATAAGCATTTACTGAAGTGCTCTGGTTTTGGAAAGGGCAGTGCATAACATAAGACACAGTGGGGTCTATATGGACATGTCTGTAAATGTGTATGCTGGGAGTTAATGGAGGAATTGATGTTATTATCAGTATTAAAAAACTCAAGACTATCACTTCTCGAAAAAACATCTCCTATTCAGCCTCTCCCTCTTCCATTATTCCAGTATCATGCTGCTTTTAACACAACAGAGAAGTGGAAGACGGACTGTACTAGTCATGGTTTAAAAGGTTTCTATTGATGCTAATAAGTTAATGAACAGACAAAAGGGCTTTCTGGGCCTTCCCCTTCATGCAAGGCACACAAAAAAGGCATTATTTAAAAAACAATGAAAAATAACCCATGATTTCAATCAGTTTTTTTCTCTTATGACTGGTCTTTTTGTCTCAAAGAACTGTGTCAAATCTGGCCTGGTTTTTCCCACAATGTACCTACTGTGTGGAGTCAGCACTGGATAGCCAAAAAACATGGACTTTAGAAATAGACAAATTCAAACTCCACCAGTGTATGATCTTGGGCAAGTTGCTTTACTTTTTTATCTTTTCTCTGAGACTTAGGGTTTTTTTAATTTGTAAAATAACAGGGAAGATATAATTATCTCTAAAAAAATCAGGTTTATCTTGTGTGAAATTCTAGTGTACATGGACTTCTGTTTACCTTTTCCTCAGTGTAGTATGCTATGAGACATATCATAGATATAAGATTAATGATAGTCATAGGCCCACTCAAACATCTCACAGGACCTATACTATGTGTCACTTAGCCCTATGATACAACATAGCTTAGGGATTACAGGGTCTCTATGACAATGGGACCTAAAAGCTTTGGTTTTCCTAGAGATAAGGCCACCTCAGCACAGATTAAGCTTTATATTAAGGTTACTTTCATGACCTCAATACAAAGCTTACCTAATACAAGAATAGCTTAAACTCCCTTTATGAAAGAAACACCTGGTAACTGGCCTGGACTGAATACAGGTATAAGAAAGAGAGAAGAGTTCCCCAAACTCTGAAAATGGTCTCCAAATGAAGACCCTCCTGGTCAGGTGGTCATCTGACCCCTGACTATATGTGGTCCATGCCTCCAGCCTACTCCTGTTATCCATCTTATAAGAGTGCTGCCAGAATAAACTGCCTGAACATCAGTATCTAAGACTCATCTTTGACACAATAGACCGAAAGGGAGAATTCACCCCTGGGAAAGCTGGTCAACCAGGACCACCTGAGAGCCCCGAAAATGACACTCAGACATAAGAATTTTGGTTTAAGTATTTATTTGAATTTCAAGTTATACCTGATTAGGATATTCATAGATGAAAATAGGGATTCGACATGCAAATGAAAAAGGCAAGTAAATTAAAGAGTAAAGACAGAGGGATTTTGTACTGAAACTTTAAGCAACATAAAGGAAATAACGAAAATAAAATCAGCTTGAGGATGTTCTTCCTCTGCTTTTTGGAAATAAGAAAGCTGAGTAGTGGCAGTGCCATGGAGAAGGCTTAGCCCATCCATAATCTCCAGTAGCCCTTCACTTATGTCATGTTACCCACAAATAAAAATACTTTTAAAATCAAAACAATGTGCTGTGTATGCAAAATGCCACCCCAAGACAAGTGCCCTACAACACCTATATAACCAGATTGTTCCTATAAAGCACTTTTAGATAGAAATTCTGGAACCAGAATTTATGGAGATGAGACTTGCATAATATATGACAGTAAATGCTTTAGCCTGAAATTATCCTAGGAAGAACTAGCCATAACTACACTGGAAGGGATTGAGAAATAAAAGTTCCATTGTGATTAGGATAAAAATCCCATACAATATCTGAAATATCCAGGTGTCTCTTTGACCATGGTATAAGACCTGAAGTTAAGGTTCAATATAATGTGTGCCTTGATATCTGGGGGAATCTGAGAGGACCTTGAATGGCCTACCTACAAGTTCTTCTCATTGTGTCCCCTAGTAAAACAATAAAGTCCCCTGGTAAAACAATCCTCTTTATCGTATGGATCAGGCAAAGTGCCTACTTAACCCTGAGTAACAGCATTTAGTTTCCTGTCAGTCAGTGGAATTGTTCAAACAAGTCAATTACATCTTCCTGTGGGAACCAGGGGTCATCCCATCCTCTTTTTACTACAAAGTCTGTCTACTACAGCCCCTGTTCACTCTGATCCTGACTGCAGCCCCCATGTGGCCCTGGGTGACACATTACCACCTTCCCATTGGCTGTGAATACAGTTATGCATTGCTTAATGATAGGGACACATTCTGAGAAAGTGTCATTAGGCAATTTCATCACTGTGCCAACATCACAGAGTGTACTTATGCAAACCTAGATAGGATAACCAACTATACACCTAAGCTATATAGCCTATTGCTCCTAGGCTATAAGCCTGTATGCATGTTACTGTACTGAATATTGTAGGTAATTATAACACAATGGTATTTATGTATCTAAACATATCTAAACATAGAAAAGATACAGTAAAAATACAGTATTATAATCTATGAGACCACTGTAGTCTGTGTGGTCCATTGTTGACTAAAATGTCATTATGTATGTGTTGTATGATTGTATACATGACTAATATACTGCTGTACATCTCATCTATGAGGATCAGTGTCATGAGTTTGGCCATCCCCATAAACCTGAGCCAGAAACACCCTCACCAGTGGGGGGAAGATGAGATGAGAAAAAACAACTAGCATCATCAACAAGGTGGCCCAACAACAACCAATGATACCCAGTCAGCTTTATACAGTAAAGGCTGCCTGGAACGAAACTGGCAATTACTGGCAGCTTTGCTTTTTGGTTTGCAGGGCGCTTTTTTTTTTTTTTTTTTTTTTTGAGATGGAGAACAGCTTTTTATTTGTAATTCATCAAAAGACTAGGACTTATCAGGTCATTTAGGAACTGCAAATAGGCACTTTCTTGGTCATATGTTGTCATTTCTTCTTACCTACTCTAAAATATTCTCATTCCCAAGGTAAGACTTGTTAACTGGCCATTCCCCAGAGTTACATGCCGTTGGGTTCAGCCTGTGATTAGCCAATGGTCTCTGAAGCTCCCGACTATAAAAGTGGTGAAAACACTGTGCCCTACTCAGTTTGTGTTTGAGTCCCACTTACTAAAGGTTAGGTTGGCAACCATCGCTGGCTGTTTTGGGCAGCTGTACAAATATTGTTTGTGATTGTACACACTGGGATTGGCCCAGGGAAAGCCCTTTGTAGGGAAGGAAGAAGAATATCACCCCAGGGAGAAGTAAGCATTGCACCTTGGTTGCCTAATAGTCACTGTTTTTTAGGTAAGGGTAGCAATCTTGCTTTTCTTCCATGCTGCTTCCTTGCTACCATCATATATTCTCCAGATCTCCAGGCTATCAAAGTGGAAACCCATGGCAACTTGTGGCCCAGGCACTAATGAGAAAAGAAAAGGAAAATGAGCATTTGATTTCAGCTTCTCCCAAAATACCACCACAGGTAATTCAACTGCTCTACTAATGTAAAAGCCATAGCCAGTGTGCCTGGGCTTTGCTTAGCACTGCTGTTTACCAGCATGTCAAAGGATTAATCTTGAAATTATGGTGCTTGATGGCTCCCGACTGGGCCATAGACAAAACAAACTTACTGGATGTGGACCTCAACCTGGGGAGACGGACTGGAGGAAGAGGCGACTGTCTGCCAAGTGGGCTACCAGTCTCCTGCACCTTTTTGTCACTACCCACAATATCCACACCATGAACAGACGAACAAGAGCTTAAAGCTTCAACTTTATGTGGCTAGAAATCCAAAATGTTCTGAGGGAATTTTTCCAGATAGAAAAGGAAGGAAAGAAGAAAGGAAGGAGAGAGGGAGAGAAAGAAGGAAGGAAAAAGGGAGGGAAGGAAGGAGGGAAGGAAGGATGTAAGGAAGGAGGGAGAGAGAGAGGAAAAGAAGGAGGAAGGGAGAGTTGGAGGAAGGGAGGGAGGAAGGAAGGAAGCCAGCCGTCAAGCCTGAGCAGCAAGAAAAATCAGGGCCTTAGCAGAAAATGGTTTTGAGCCATAAACCTCAGAATTAGGGTTCCAGTGCTTTTCTATTGCACCATTCTGCTGACTATGTCTCTATAGCAACAAAAATTCTGAATCCTAGTTATGGGGAAACAAATCCATGGTAACCATGTAGCACATTAAAGGAGTTAATTCAAACCCAACTTGAACCCTGGTTCCTTAAACTATAAAACCATTACTATGGAGGATGCCCTTAAATTTGATAACACTGATTTGAGGCTCTCTGTAGGAAAAAAAATTATACATATGAGCAGGATAAACAGAACTCTTATCCATGAAGTATATTCAGTGACAAACAGCAACAGAAAATAAGATAAAATAAGGGAAACTGTATACTAGAGGAGAAAACAAACAAAAGAATTAAAGATCAACAATTTGACCTAATTGGAAATCCAAAATTCAATAATATAAACAGCAAAGATAAAAGGGTGCTGACTGGCTTTTGTACATGTACAACATAGGTTCTGAATTAACTGTTACCACTTGCTAAGTTGCACCAGCTGGCAAACCTTCATGGACTTAATACTGGGGCTTAAATTAGAGTTATACCTGGGGATACACTGAAGTTAAACATGATTCCCCTGTAATCTTATAAAAGTTACAAAATAAAAATTAGAGGACAAATAGGTTTGCCTCACCTTAACCATCAAAACTATTGCCTAAACTTCCCATGGTCATAATGCCCATTGACCTAATATAGTCCATAGTGACATGGACACTCTGACCTGATGAGCAATAAATTAAAATTACATAAAGTAGTTCGCACTTACAAATTGACTTGACAAAGTGGGACCTGATAGATACTCCCTCCCAGGCTAAAATAATTAACATGGCCCAATATAAATTAAAACAGAGACTTCAAGGATGGAAACTTATTATAAAAGACTTAATTAGTGAAGGGATGATTATCCCCACTGCTTCTCTATTTAACAGCCCAAAATGGCCTGTTTTTAAACCTAGACAGAATGAGTGGTGCTTCACAGTGGATTACTGCACATTTAATGCTGTGGTCCCATCCATTAAGCTCCAACACCCAATATCCAGTATTGCTGAAATTACTGACTCCATCAAATTAGTAACCAGTAAATATTTTGCTACTATAGATTTATTTGGTTAATATGTTCTGTTTAGTGCCTATTTCAACAACCTCTCCACAGCAGTATTCTTTCACCTCCGAAAGGACTCAACAGTCCTTTACCAGCCTAACCATGGTATACTTCAGCAACCTTGCATTGCACACTGTCGTTACAGGCAAGATCTTAACCGCATACACCTCTCTCCAAGAGCACAGGTATGACGTTATGTTAATGACAGCCTCCTCTGAGAAAGTTTATTTCACCAACTCACTAAGAACATATAAATATAAAGGAGCTTACAGAAAGGAAATGTACCATTGCCTCACATGTAGTGCAAGTCCATCACTTCTGTTAAATTCCTGAAAATTATTTGGTAAACCATGGGCTGTTTCATCACTGACACTGTCATGAAACAGCTATTGACTCTTTCAGCACACACAATGTTAATTTAAAGCAAACATCTTTTACTCCTATTTGGATTCTGGAGGCAACAAATTCCTCATTTTCAATTTTACTTAATCTAACTGATTCTCTTTCTTGTACATGGGCCTATATATTTTTTATTTCAGAATATTATGGGGGTACAAATGTTTTAGTTATATGGATTTCTTTTGTATTGATTGACTCAAAGTTGTAAGTATGCCCATCAACCAGATAGTGTACATTGTGAAAGTTAGATGTGATTTCACCCATCCCCTCCTACCCCCTCCCACCTGCATGATTTCCCTTGAGTTTTATGTCCATTTGTGAACTTGAGTGCTGATTGATTAGTTCCAATTTAATAGTACATATGGTGTCTGTTTTTCCATTCTTGCGATACTTCACTTAGGAGAATGGTCTCCATTTCCATCCATATTGTTCCAAAGGTATTAATTCATTTTTTATGGTTGAGTAGTATTCCATGCTGTGTGTGTGTGTGTGTGT
>NW_012150064.1:958800-971065 GCF_000956105.1 Propithecus coquereli | reverse complement strand
TATTACTCCATGGTGTATGTGTGTGTGTGTGTATAATATATATATAATTAATCCACTCATGAATTGACGGGCACTTGGGTTGATTGCAGTTCTTTGTGATTGTGAATTATGCTGCAATAAGCATTCCAGTGAAAGTGTTTTTGGGATTAAATGACTTTTATTTTCCTTTGGTTAAATACACAGTAGTGGGATCGCTGGATCAAATGGTAGGTCTACTTTTATTTCTTTGAGAAATCTCCATACTATTTTCCATAGAGGTTGCAGTAGTTTGCAATCCCACCAACAGTGTATAAGTGTTCCTTTCTCTTCACATCCATGCCAGAATCTATTGTTTTAGGACTTTTTAATAAAAGCCATGCTCACTAGGTTTAGGTGACATCTCATTTTGGTTTTGATTTGCATTTCTCTGATGATTAATGACATTGAACATTTTTTCATATGTTTATTGGCAATTGGTCTATCTTCTTTTGAAAAGCTTCTGTTCATGTGTTTTACCCAATTTTTAGTGGAGTTGTTTGTTTTTTTCTTGCTGATTTTCTTGAATTCCTTGTAGATTCTGGTTATTAGCCCTTTATTGGATATAGAGCATGCAGATATTTTCTCCCATTCTGTAGGTTGTCTATTTTCTCTGTTGATTTTTTCCTTGGCTGTGCAGAAACTTTTTAATTTAATCAAGTTCCATTTATTTATTTTTATTGTTGCTGTAATTGTCCTTGGGGTCTTCTTCAGAAATTCTTTGCCTAGGCCCATATCTACAAGAGTTTTCCCAACCTTTTCTTCTAGAATTCTTATGGTTTCATGTGTTAGATTTAAACCTGTTATTCACGTTGAATTAATTTTTGTGAGTCATGAGAGATATGGATCCTGTTTCAGTCTTCCACATGTGACTATGCCGTTTTCCCAGCACCATCGATTGAATAGGGATTCTTTTTATACAGCATATATTGTTGTCTGCTTTGTCAAAGATCAGGTGGCAATATGTGGATGGCTTTATATCTGGGTCATCTGTGCTGTTCCATTGGTCTATGTATCTATTTTTATGCCATTACCATGCTGTTTTGGTTATTACCACCTTGTAGTATAGCTTAAAGTCTGGTAAAGTGATGCCTCCAGATTTGTTCCTTTTGCTTAAGATTGCTTTGGCTATTTGGGCTCTTTTCTAGTTTCAAACTAAGCATAAATTTATTTTTTCTAGATTTGCAAAAAATGACTTCGATATTTTGATGGGGATTGCATTGAATCTATAAATCACTTTGGGTAGTATGGACATTTTAATGACATTGATTCTGCTGCTCCATGAGCATGATATGTTTTTTCCATTTGCTTACATCATCTGCCATTTTGTTCCTCAGTGATTTTTAGTTCTCTTCGTAGAGATCTTTTGCCTCCTTAATTAAATATATTCCTAGGTATTTTATTTTCTTTTTAGCTGTTGTGAAAGGTATTGTGACTTTGATTTGATTCTCAGTTTAACTGTTGCTGTATAGGAATGCTACTGATTTGTGTATATTGATTTTGTAGCCTAAGAGTTTGCTAAATTTATTTATCAATTCTAGGATTCTCTTGGTGGAATCTTTGGGGTTTTTTAGATATAAGATCACATCATCAGCAAAGAGCGACAGTTAGACCTCCTCTTTCCCCATTTGGATACCCTTAATTTCCTCCTCTTGCTTGATTGCTCTGGCTAAGACTTCTAGCACTATGTTGAATAGAAGTGGTGACCATGGGCATCCTTGTCTTGTTCCTATTCTGAGTGGGAATGCTTCCAACTTTTCTCCATTCAGCGTGATGTTGGCTGTGTGTTTGTTGTATAGGGCTTTTATAATTTTGGAGTCATGCAAATCACCTGGGACTCACTGGACCCCTGTGGCTCCTGCAGTCTGGGCCTGAGTTGGGAAATGTCTGTGTTGGAAAGAGTAAGACAAAACCTGAGGAGTTGAAGCCTCCTGGAGAGGACAAAGGTACAGTGGGTAGAGAAGCAATATATGGTGTCTGCTATCTAAGCTTGGGTCTGTGGAGATGGGAGGCACTCCAGGGGGTGCTGGGAGCCTAGTAACAAGAAGCTCCTAGCTATGTCTATTTTGTTTACAGTTTCTTTTTTTTATCATAAAAGGGTGCTTACTTTTGTTGAATGCTTTTTCCACATCTATTGAGATGATCGTATGATCTTTCTTTTTACTTCTGTTTATGTGGTGAATCAAATTTATGGGTTTACTTATATTGAATCTTTCTTGCATCCCTGGGATGAAGTCCACTTGGTCATGGTGGATTTTTTTTTTTTTTGATGTGCTGCTGAATTCAGTTTGCTAGAACTTTTTCATTTATGTTCATAAAGGATATTGGTCTGTAGTTTTCTTTTCTTTTCTTTTCTTTTCTTCACTTTTTCATTGTTTTTGTTGTGTCCTGTCCTGGCTTTGGTATCAAGATGATATTAGCTTTGCAGAATGAGTTGAGGAGGATTCCTTCCTTCTCAATGTTATCAAATAATTTCTGAAATATGGGTACCAATTCTTCTTTGTAGGTCTGATAAAATTTGGCTGTGAAACTAACTGGTCCGGGACTTTTTTTGTTCGAAGATTTTTTTTATTGCTGCTTCAATTTCATTGTCCATAATTGGTATGTTCTAGAGACCATAGACAGCAGATGTCAGAGTGTCTCAGTAAGAAGGAGAAGTTTTGGGTGAAAAAGAAAAAATGAACAAACTGACAAATAGAGATCAGGTGTTGATCTGAGGGAAGGGTGCCAGAACCTTCAGGAGACTCCAGGGGAAGAAGTTGCAAAACAGAACAGGAAGGAGCAGGGAATTGGCAGAGATCAACCCCCAAGAGGCTTGCTGTCCAGTGAGAATGGTAGGTGGAGCAGTTTGTTTCTCCCTCCCTTGCATCTTTCACAGTTAGTGGGTTCCCAAGGTGCTGGAAAGACTTTCTCCCCACACAAGCCCAGAGGCTGCTGCCGCCAGTGAGCTAGGAGCTTCTTGTAGACAGGTCACTGGGCTTCCAGCACCCCCTGGGGTGCCTCCCATCTCCACAGACCCAAGCTTGGATAGCAGGCACCATATATTGCTTCTCTACCCGCTGCACCTTTGTCCTCCCCAGGGGGCTTCAACTCCTCAGGTTTTTGTCTTGCCCTTTCCCACACAGACATTTCCCAACTCAGGCCCAGACTGCAGGAGCCACAGGGGTCCAGTGGGTCCCAGGTGATTTGCATGACTCCAGAATCTGAACATTTTGGGTGGGCGCCCTCACGGAGTATGGGATGGACCCAACCAGAGTGCTAGCTTTCCTCTCTCCAGACTCCGTTTACTTTCCTTCACCTCCCCCACCCACAGATGCCAAAGAGAAACAATTGAGCCACCACACTGAGGCTTCCACAGAGAGTGGAGCTAAGACCTTTCCTCCTGGGGTCCTGCAGCAGATTGATGGGTGCTTGGACTCTGAGCTCCCTGAGTGCTGGCCCTCCCTGGTGCTGCTTGCATGGCAACTCCATCAGAGCGAAGCATGCCCCAAGGTGGAGGGACATTGAACTTGCTTTATCACCCTGTGGGCAACTCGGGACCAGCGTGCTTTTCCTGGCATGGTCAGGGATTGATCTTCAGGGACCCAGGGATGGGCCCACGGGCCAGATTCTGTATCCCCGGGTCTCAATCACATTGCTCAGGGGCACAGAGGGAAGATCTGAGAATTAGTCGGGGGAGGCAAGGGAACCCACATGGGTAGATCATGGGAGAGAGTGCAGTGTGGGTCCTAGCTGCAGCATGCTCACAAGGCATCCCTCCCTACCACAGGAGGGCCATGCTCTCAGCTCAGGCTGGGATCCTGTGCAGAAAACTACATGGCCTGCATCACAGTCATGGGGGAGCTCAGCTGGCTTAAGCTCCTGCCTGCAGGCAGAACCTGGAGGAAAACCATAGGGCAAGGGAGGGCAGAGAGGAGCAAGACCTGCTCCAGACTGCCAGATTTTGAATCTCAGATAGCCTGGCCTCCACAAGCAAACATTGGCCTGTCTCGAGTGAGTTCTCCTCCAACCAAAATCTCTAGAATCTGTCCAAATTGAAATCAACAGGCACTCTTATTAGGGTCCTCAGAGAATCCTACACTGTTGAGGCTTTAGCAACCTCTTCTCATGGCTCCTGGATTTTCTAGACTGTCTATCATAGCCATAAATAGCCCATGGGCATCTGATGCAAGAAGTTGCACTTCTCAGCCCTGTACTATTTACCACTGGAGTGGGAATTGCTGGCCACATACTATGCTTTTTTGGAAGTAGAGACTCTCACAGATTCTAGGCCTATGACTCTATGTACTCAGCTGCCCATTATGCCTGGGATCATGGAAGCAGCACCCCACAAGCTCAGCACAGCTACCAAGTCCTATTTCTACAGGATCAAGCCACACCTGGGCCCTTTGGCATATACCACCTGAAGGAAGGGGTGGCCTCCCCTGTCCTTGGTCTTTTGTCAAATACTATGGTGCTGAAGGAAGATGTTCCTCTCCCAAAACCTTTGGCTACATGTCAAGCCCTTTGGAATCAACAGAGTGAATAACAGTAGGAGTTTATACACTTTGCAGCTGATGTTGCCATTATCATACATGATGGAGCTCAGTGGACTGTTGTTGTTTGTCCCTTAACCAAATGTCCCCGATAAAGAGTGAAGCCCAAAGATCAACACAATTGGCCACATTATCAGGCAGTCATTGTAGCACAGAATGCTCTGGCCAGCAAATGGCCTCATCTGTACATTTTTACAAACTCTTGGGCCATTGCCTAAGAGTTGTCCCCTTTAGGGTAAAAAACTCTGGGAAGCTCTTGCTTTACAGATATCTACATTATAAATCAAAGTAACAGATGTCTCTGCATTTACTAAAGCCACATTATAAGGCCTCACCAGTATACTCCTTATCCTCTTTGGAGTTCCAGCCACTACTGATAGTGACAAAGGTACTCATTTTGCTTCTCGGATACACAATGCTGGCTCTTGAAGAAGGAATTCAATGGACCTTCCACCTTCCCTATAGGTCCTTGGCAGCTGATTTCACTAAGGCATAATAGGCTCCTCAGAGAACTCTATTTAAGTTAGAAAATGTCACATGAACCTCATGCTGGGTGTCAGTGCCACAGGCATTGATTAGTCTAAATTTATGCCCCCGGGGACAGGGACTCCCTATAACAATGCCATATATGGACCTTAATTGCTTTTATCGGCCATAAAGGGGGACATTGCTAAGAATTATCTCACTTTGTGTCCCTCTCCCTCCTGGTCAAATGCCTGCTTTGTTTCCTAGGGAGGTATTTCTTCTATTTCCTAAAAGTTTCAATCCTTACCGAGTTTTAAATTGATGTCAAGGCTTCAAGGGGTCAGTTGTGGTATAAGGACTATAAATATAGCCCAATATTATGTAAGCCTTGACATCTGGGGAAAACTTGAAGGGTCTCAAATGCCCTAACTACAAGTTCCCTTTCCCAGATGCTTCCATTGATGGAGTCCCCTAGTTAACCCTCCTTATCACAGGGACCAGGCACAGTGCCTGCTTTTGCAGGTTTCAGTTTCCTGCTAGCCAGAGTTGTTCAAATAAGCCAATCACATACTCCCACAAGAACCACCGGTACACCTTCTTGCTACTACAAAGCCTGCCTTCCACAGCTCCTGCTTGTTCACCCTATTCCCGAGTACAACACTGTGTGGCCCTTCATGGCACAGTGTCCTCTTCCCCCAGGCTCTGAACATATGTGACTAGTAAAATCCTGTGGATCTAATCTGTCAATTGCTGGATGTATTGTGTTTAACCATCCACATAACCCTAGACAGGACTTCCTCCCTCACTAGCAGGGTGAAGCAGAGGTGAATAAAACATTGACTACTCTAGGATCAAGGAGATAGGCATTAATTTTTTAAGATATAAATTCAGTACAGAATGGGTGGAGAAAATTTCTGGAAAAAAAAAATGTAACAAGGGAGTCCTCACCAAATGAGATACTAAAATGTACTCGGCAGGCACAGTAAGTAAAACAGTTTGGTACTGGCACATGAATAGATAGTCAGATCAATGGAGCAGAAGAGTTCAAAAGTTGACCCAAGTAAATATGGGAATTGAGTATATAATATAGTACTTCAAAAAAATGAGTAAAAAATACATTTTTCAATAAGTGATGTTGGGATCACTGACCATCCATTTTAAGAAAAAGAGAAAAACCAACCTGGATTCCTACCTCACTTCTTACTTAAAAATAAATGTCAGATGGCTCAAAGATTTAAATATAAAGAATAGATTTGGAATATATTAGAAGAAAACATGAGAAAATATTTATATTCATAGAAACAAAAAAATCCTGATTAAAAAATGAGCACAGTAGCATGACTATAGCAAATAACAATTCAGTGTGCATCTCAATGTAGCTAGAAGAGAAGATTTTGAATGCTGTCAGCACAAAGAAATGATAAATGTTTAAAGTGGTGGATATAGTAATTACCCCAATATAATCATTATACTGTGCATACATGCACAGTATAATACATTGAGGCATCATTGCTTCCCATAAATATGTACAATTATTATATGTCAATTATAATAAAAATTAAATTAAAAAATTACTAAAAAAGAGACAAAAATTAGATATTTTTCCAAGGAAGACATTTCAATGTCCAAGAGGTGTATGAAAATGTTTTCAGCATCACTAATTACCAGGGAAATCAAATGAAAACCACCTAAATGTTTGTACCCCTATAATATTCTAAAATAAAAAAAATTTAGAAATTAAAAAAAAGGTATTATCTCACATCTATCAGAACAGCTTTTATCAAAAAGTCAAAAGATAAAAGTGCTGGCAAGGATGTGGAAAAAAGGGAACCCTTATACATTGTTTGTGAGAATGTAAATTTGTATAGCTCTTATGAAAAAGAGTATGAAGGTTTATCAAAATTTGAAACTGGAACCATATGATCCAGCAATCCTGATTTTGGACATATATCCTCAAGAAATGAGATCAGCATCTCAAAGAGATATCTACACTCTCATGTTCATTGCAGCCTTATTCACGATAGCCAAGATATGTAACCAACCTAAGTGTCCAGTGGTGTGTGAGTGGATAAAGAAATTGTGATAAATGTGTGTGTATACATACACAACAGAATATTATTCAGCCATAAAATAAAGATATCCTGTTATTTGTGACAACATGGATGAACCTGGAGGGCATTATGCTATGTGAAATAAGCCAAACCGAGAAAGACAAATACTGTATGGTATCACGTATATGTAGAATCTAAAAAATAAAAAAAAAATTAAATTCATGCAAACAGAGAGTAGAATGGTTTTCAGAAGCTGGGTGGTGGAACAAATGGGGAGGTGTTGGTCAATGTGTACAATTTTTCAGTTATCAGATATATAATTTATTAGGATCTAATATAGAACATGGCAATAGTCATTAATAACACTGTATTTTATACTTGAAATTTGCTAAGAGAGTAGATCTTAAGAATTATCACAAAAAAGGTAACTACATGAAGTGATCAATGATGTTTCAATTAGTTTGATTAGGGTAATCATTTCATAATGTATACATATATCAAGTAATCATGTTGTACACTTTAAATACATACAATTTCATTTGTCAATTATATTTCAATAAAATTAAAATAAAAAGAAGATGGCATTTTCAGACTCATCCTCCCAAGTAATCAACTAAATTGCAAAAATTTTCTTTTGACAATTGGTAGATAGCTTGTTTTCTAAAATATTTTGAGCTCTTTAACCCAGTGATCATATAGAAAGTATTGAGTGCTTAGGTAGGTCTATATGACATGGTTGTGGCTTTTGAGAAATTTGTAATCTGGTTGAGGAGATAGATTACTTTCTCATTTCTTGTCTATCACTTTATTGAAAGTGTCTCATATTTCTGAATTTGCATATGGGTGGTGTTTACCAACCATCCTGGTTTGCTCTGAACTGTCTAGTTTTAGCATTGCAATTCCCATGTCCTGAGAAACCCATCAACCCCAGACAAACTAGATGGTCAGTCATCCTAAGAGATACTCAGTTTCCTCATCCTTTTCGTAAACCAGAACGAGGCCAAAAATTTGTATGTATACAGTTGACATAAATTCTGTCCCTACCGTGCTTTCTAGGGATACATGTAGAAGGGAAAGGGGGCGGGGGCTAAAATAAAAGGGAGTCCCTCTACTCTGAAGATCAATTTGTTTCCCAAGGAAAACTAGTGAATAGGGATTCTAACTGATATGTTAGATTCAGGGCCAAGAATCACAGTATATCTTGCTAAGAGAGAGAAGTCAGATTTTTTTTTGAAAGGGATTATTTATTATTTTGATTAGTTGGAGTAACAGAAGGGATCTTATTCACAGACAGGTTTCATTGCAGCCCAGTGCAGACTGGTCCAAAATGTCAGATATTAAGAATAAGGAAAAGTGAATTATAGGGAGAATGCAGTTTGTTATAATGAAGGATACACTGTACCAGGAGGCCAAATATATTGATTTAAATCTAATTCTACTACTTATTAACCATGAGGCTATATGCAAGAGTTCATCTCATGTTTTAGTTTCATTATTTTTCATATAGAGTTAGCAGAAGTAATGTAAAATTAAATTAAATTTGGCCTAAAGCTGCCTCCATATGTAGCAAACTGCTGCCTAACTTAGTATGTAAACAAACTGCAACCTTACTTAAGAGTATATTCCTGTAACAGATAGCTGAGTCTTAACCTATCACAGCATCACAGCAGCCAGGTTTCAGCCAATGGGCTGCCAACTGATAAGACCAAGTCTACATAAGGCAAATGCCAATCTGTACTCAATCAAGTTGTTTTTGTATGGAACTTCCTTTTTTTCTGTCTACAAATACTGCCTGCCCACAGTTGCTGGGTGGAGCTCTCTGAACCTCTCCTGGTTCCAAAGGCTGCTTGATTAATGAATTCTTTTTTGCTCAAATAAAGTCTGCTAAATATAATTTGCTTGAAGTTTTTCTTTTAAAAGTAACTACATCAAAGGGCTGTGAGTAGAATCAAATAATGCAAACGAAACAATTTTTTTTTATTTCAGCATATTACGGGGGTAAAAATTTTTAGGTTACATATATTGCCTTTGCCCCATCCGAGTCAGAGCTTCAAGGTTGTCCATCCCCCAGATGGTGTGTACCACACACATTAGGTGTGTATATACCCATCACCTCCTCCCCCCTCCCATCTGCCCAACACCTGATGAATGTTACTACCATATATGCACATAAGTGTTAATCAGTTAATACCAATTTGATGGTTAGTACATGTAGTACTTGTTTTTCCATTCTTGTGATACTTCACTTAGCAGAATGGGCTCTAGATCTATCCAGGATAATACAAGAGATTCTAGATCACCATTGTTTTTTGTGACTGAATAGAACTCCATGGTATACATATACCACATTTTTATTAATCCACTCATGTATTGATGGCCACTTGGGGATACTGAAAGATAGGAATACTCATACACTGCTGGTGGGACTGCAAACTAGTGCAGCTTCTGTGGAAAGTAATATGGAGATACCTCAAAGAGATACAAGATACTACAAGATACTACCATTTGACCCAGCAATCCCAGTACTGGGTATTTACCCAAAGGAAAAAAAGACATTCTATAATAAAGATATCTGCACTCGAATGTTTATATCAGCACAATTCACAATTGCAAAGATGTGGAAACAACTCAAGTGATGTGTAAATTATAATACAAACTTCCATTTAGTTGTGATAAGGGGTCATTAGGCCAGTGGGATAACAGTAAATCAAATGAAAGACTTCCATGCGTTTTGACCCTTAGTGCTATTGATAAATGGTAGAAATCAGCATCTAAATGGGACATTATCATTTATTCACATAATTATTGCTTTCTAGATAAACATTTACTCAACACATACTATGCGTCAAGCAGTGTGTTAAGGGAAGATTGATAGTTTATGAGGAAATCAATTACTATCTCAGTTTTAATGAGTTCATAGTCACGGAAAATGTACGTGAACCTCTTTGTTACCTTTTCACATTAAAAAGGAAAGTGTTCTAATCTTGGATGTGTGATTGAGGGGACAATGGTATGCAAATTTCTAGATACCAGATGGTAAGGAAAACTTGGAGTGTCTTAGAAACTAGCTGAAATTACTTATGGAGTCTGCCCCAGGTTATTTGAATAGACTGACTGGCAACACATTTTTTTGTGCTTCACTTTTATTTTCAGAAGCAGCCAAAATTTGGAGCCAAAGCTGTGAATAAACTGGGTAATTGAGCCTGGGAATATAACTTTAATTTTAAACAATTGTTTGTAGCTATTAAAATAGTGATCACATTTTTACGTGGCTTATAAACTTACTCTGAAGACATTTCTTTTTTCAAAAAAGAGCTTGGAGTTATAGCATAATTGTTGGAAAATGTGTATTTTTCTAAGGCGACAGCCTAAGGGAACAACTTCTATTCGTTGTATACTTTTTTCCATGTTTTTGTTTTTCAATCACATCTATTTAATAACATATAAGCCCATTATTAAAACTAGTTAAATGGTGAAAAATAATGCCTGTAACTCTACCATCCAAACAAAAATGAATGTTTTTATGTTATGTTTTATTACATAATAGTCACTTTTCATAATGTATTATTATCCCTTTATAAGATGGAATTTCATTTTCAGGTATGTATCTCAGCCACCTGAAGCCGTAGCTTTAAAAATAAATAAATAAACAAACCAAAAAGAAAATGCACGCACTGAAGGCTGAAAAGACTATCCATGATTTGCTGCCCTTTTGGATGCAATTAGTAAATGTTAAGTTACTCAAAGTGTTTTGTGTATCTTCTTTCATTTGAAACTTTCAGACATGCATTTTTGAAGTAGGAATGTTTAGACTCTCTTGCTTCCTGCTGTGATTTCTAGCTTCCCAGGCATGATTCAACTTGAGTAGTCTGTAGCTGGTTAAATGAGGATTAGTGTATAGGACTTCATGTGGCTTACCAGGAGCATGACTGGGCTCTCTTTTGTAAAGCAATATATTTGTAGAATCTGGCAGAGTAATGGAACACACACAGGAAATTCCTAATGTTGTGTTGTAAACACGATTGTTAGTAGATTGTATGCAATAAAAATGTCTGGTACATTATTAGAAGCTAGAACTTGGTGTTACTGTTACAAATGTCCTTTGAAAATGACCATTAATAAAGAATGTGAAAATAATTACAGTGAACACAGAATTACTAGGGCCAAAACTTTGGAAACCGTGCAATAGTCTATAGGGAAAAAAAAAAAACTTTGATTTTGTTTTTCTTTTATAAAATGCAAAGGAGCACGTCCTTACTTTCTTACAGCACAAAATGTTCCAGGATCATTTCATATTTTCTCTGCCCCAGCCACAGAATCAACCACTTCTCCATGTCAAAAGGGTAAAGACACCAACCTAAAATAACACCTGTCTTAGTTTATTCAGTCTGCTACAACAAAATACCTTAGACTGAGTAATTTATAAAGAACAGAAATTTGTTGCTCATAGTTCTGGAGGCTGGGAAGTCCAAGATTAAAGCACCAACAGATCCAATGTCTGGTGAAACTTGTTCTCTGCTTCAAAGATACGTAACCTAAACATATGTACACCCATAATTTGCTGAAAAAAAAAAAAAAAGATAATGTTAAAAGAGAACAATAGTAAATGAATCCTCCAATGTTGGAAGGGGGTGGAAAGCATATTCAAGCTTCTTTTTAAGGGTACTAATCCCATTCACGAGGGCAGAGCCCCACCTCTTATTACCACCAAAATGGGGATTAGATTTCAACATGAATTTTGGAGGGGTGCAAGCATTTAGATCATAGCAACTCACAAGGATTTAAGATGCTATTTTTATCTCCTCCTCTTCACCCCACTAATGAGGGAGAGATTCTTGCCAAAGGGTTATGGGTATGACTGAACACATGACATATGGCACTGGACAAATAAGATTGATAACAGTTTATTAGTCACATATTTTCACAGCCCTGGAGAATAGGACACTGCACACCCTGCAATGACACAGGGGTGTTATTGTACTTAGAAACAGTGAATAAGCAGGGGCTATGGGAGGCAGGCTTCACAATATTCAAGAGGATGGAATGGCCCCTGGTTCCTGCAGGAAAATGTGTTCAGATTGTCTGAATAACTCCATGAGCTGGCAAGGAACTGAAACTTGCTACCCAGCAATAAGTAAAAATGGTGCCTGGTCCCCATGATAAGGAGAATTGTTTGGCTAGGGAACATATCTGAAGGTA
>NW_012150064.1:953158-955435 GCF_000956105.1 Propithecus coquereli | reverse complement strand
TTATATATTTTATCCCTTACAGTGGAGTTATTAAATATTAGTGATTTACACACCACCATTATGAGTATTCTTTTCTTAAAAATTACTCTGAATTTGACAATATACATATCTTTACCAGTGAGTAGTAATGTATAGTAGATATGTAAAAGATAATTAGGAATCAAAGCATACTACTACAGGAAATCATCAATTTACAAGGTAAGACAGCAAGAGAATAAGAAAGAAAGAAATGATCTACAAAGCAACCAGAAAACAATTAACAATACGGCAATAGTAAGTTCTCACCTATCAATAATCCTTGAATGTAAATGGATTGAATTATTTAATCAAAAGACACAGAATGGCTGAATGGATAAATAAACAAGATCCAATTATATCCTGCTACGAGAAGCTCACGTTAGCTTTAAGGACACATATAGACTAAAAGCGAAGGAATTAAAAAAGATATTCTGTGCAAAAGTAAGCCAAAAGAGAACAAGGGTAGCTATAATTCTATCAGAAAAAAATACATTTACATCAAAAACTGTGACAAGAGACAAAAAGGGTCATACCCTCCCTCTTCCCTCCCACACCCATGACTGCTGAGAGAGAGACAATTGAGCCACCACACTGAGGAGTCTACAGAGAGTGGGGCTCAAACCATTTCCTCTTAAAGTCCTGCAGTGGACTAAGGAGTGCTAAGACCGTGAGCTCCCTGCTCACTGGCCCTCCCTGGTGCTGCATGCCCAGCAGCTCCATCGGAGCCGGGCACACCTCAAAGCAGAGGGACATCAAACCTCTTGAGCACCCCATAGGCAAATCAGGACCAACACACTTCTCCCTGGCATGGTCAGGAATTGATCTTCGGGGACCTGGGGGCGGGCCTTCAGGCCTGATCTCATACCCCCAGCACTCGATTGTCTTGCTCAGGGGCATGGAGGGGAGATTTGTGAACTAATCTTGAGAGGCGAGGGAGCCTGCATGGGCATAACTGAGAGGAGAGTGCAGTGTGGGTGTCAGCTGTGGCATACTTGTGGAGCACCCCTTCCCCCACAGAAATGTTGTGCTCTCAGCCCAGGCCAATATCTTGGGCAGGAAGTTCCCCAGCCCACAGCAGAGTCTTGGGGGAGCTTAGCTAGTTTAACTTCTGGCCTGCTGGCAGACAATGAAGGAAAACCACAGAGCAGGGAAGTGTGAGGAGAAGAGTGAAACCCACACCCAACAGATTGTGACTCTTGGATGGCCCTGTGTCCACAAGCAGGCTTTCTGGTAGCCTGGGGCCACTTCAGCCCCTCCCTGGTGGCTTTCCCCAGAAGGTAGAAGCGGACCTTCGACCCCTGCCAAAATAGCTACATTGCCCACTTTTGTGGAGGCTGAGGATGGGCTCATTCAAACCAGCCCCAGCTAGGCTCACTCCCCCACCCACCTCTGCTGTGACAGAAATTAGGGAATCACCTAGAAGCTCAAGTGCTTCTCCAGACCAACTAGAGCAAGTTATAGGTCCCCAAAACAACACGGAAGCTTGTGCCTTCTTGCAAGCACCACCTACTGACAAGGATGTCAATCTGCATAGCCCTTTACAACATCTATTGACTAGATCATACAGGGTGTGGTTGATCCTCACTCACAAGCACCACCTACTGTCTCAGAGATTACACTGGGCATGCCAATATAATTCACACTGTTAAGAAGACCACAGGCTGGGGAAAGAGAAAGGATTTCAAAGACCTCCATCCTCCCTCATCAAAGAGAGAAATGGAATCTACCCAATCACATAGCTCACCATGGCTACAGCCTTCAAACAACTAGCAACTGACAAAAAGACCATACCAAGGATATCTATAATGAAGGCATCCATCCAGAAACTAGAGCATCATCAAAGCACCCACAAGCAAAGCCAAAAGTTCTTACCCAACATACATTACAAATACACCCATACAAATGAGGCCAGAGGAACAAGCCCCATTTAAACAAAGGAAAATCCAAAAATAAGCAATAGCTGCTCCAGACAAGTGGGAATCAGTGAAAGAACTCTGGAAATATGAAAAATCAGAGCAAAAGTACACCCCTGAAATGGAATGCCAGTTCTCTAGCAATGGATACGAACCAAAACAAAAATATTGAAATAACAGATAAAGGATTCCTAATGTGGATTGTAAGGAAGCTCAACTAAATCCAAGAGAAAATGGAAAACCAACTCAAAGAAACCAGAAAAACAATGCAAGAAATAAATGAAAAATTCACTAAAGAGATCAATATATTATATAAAAAAAGACACAAATGGAACTTCTAGAACTG
>NW_012150064.1:950245-952702 GCF_000956105.1 Propithecus coquereli | reverse complement strand
AAAGCCTACAAGAAATATGGGATTATGTAAAACGGCCAAATATAAAAATCACAGGTATCCCTGAGGGTGAAGAAGAAAATTCGAAAAGGCTGGAAAAGCTGTTTCAGGGAATAATCAAGGAAAACTTCCCTGGTCTTGCTAGAGATCTAGACATCCAGGTACAAGAAGCTCAATGAACACCTAGGAGATTCATTGCAAAGAGGAAATCTCCAAGACACATAGTCATAAGACTGGCCAAAGTCAACATGAATGAGCAACTCCTGGAAGCCATAAGGCAAAAACATCAAGTAACTTACAAAGGAAAACCTATCAGGCTAACTGCAGATTTCTCAACAGAAACTTTACAAGCCAGAAGTGATTGGGGCCCCATCTTCAGTTTTCGTAAACATAACAACTGCAAACCTATAATTGTGAATCCTGCAAAACTATTTCATACATGAAAGAGAAATAAAGACTTTTCTAGACAAGCAAACACCGAGGGAATTTGTCAAGACTAGACCTTCCCTGCAGGAAATACTCAGATCTGCATTATACCTAGATTAGCACAGGAGTCAGCCGTCAGTGTAAAACCACCAAAAAGCTAGCTCAGAGCTCAGATAAAACAATAGTACAAGAGGAAAAAACAAAGCATTAAGGTAGTACCCAACAGGGTGAACAGAAAGGCATCCTACATGTCAATTCTATCAATCAACGTGAATGGTTAGAATTTCCCACTCAAGAGACATAGGCTGGCTGAATGGATAAAAAAATACAAGCCAAATATCTGCAGTCTCCAGGAAACACATCTAATGCACAAAGATACATACAGATTCAAGGCGAAGAGATGGAAAAAATATTCCATGCAAATGGAAACCAAAAGACAGCAGGTGTAAGCATTCTAATATCAGATAAAATTAACTTTAAACAAAAATTGTAAACAAAGACAAAGATGGTCATTATACAATGGTAAGGAGAACAATTCAACAAGAAGAAATAACAATCCTAAATATTAATATTTATGCACCTAACACAGGAGCACCCAGATTCATAAAGCAAACCATGCTAGATCTAAGTAAAGAGATAAATAGCAGCATAATTTCCAGGAACTTCAACACCCCACTGACAGATCTGCACAGATCATCCAAGCAGAAAATAAATAAAGAAACTCTGGACTTAAACAGTACTCTAGAACAAATCGGCCTAACAGACATTTGTGAAACATTCTACCCCAAAAGTACTGAATATACATTCTTCTCATCAGCACATGGAACATTCTCCAAGATTGATCATATCATAGGCCGCAAAACATGTCCCAATAAATGCAAAAAAAATAGAAATAATACCATGTATCTTTTCAGACTGCAGAGGAATAAAACTAGAAATTAATTCCAAGATAAACACTCAATACTACACAAAGTCATGGAAATTAAACAACCTGCTACTGAACGATTATTGGATCAACAATGAAATTAAGATGGAAATCAGATGTAGCATAACATACTTATCAAACGAATATTGCCCAGTTCAATTTAGTAAATATTTATTAAGTATGTGTCTATATTCACTATCAGGTTAAGCAGCCTGAGTTCTTTGGGATTTTTGTTTTGTTTTCTTTTGTTATTAATCTTTGTATCTACCTTCTCATGGCTAAATCTACTGACTTTCTCAAACTTTATCCTGATACAGCTCTTAAGTAGATGACTTTATTGACTGCTATGGGCTAAACTCTCACATCACTAGAGAGCATTCAATTTCCCATAACGGGTGACAGTTGAGTGGAAAAGTCAAAGTTCAAAGTTCAAAGGTCACATCCTTTTACTGTGTGTTTTCTGGGGTAAGACAGGTCAGAGAGTTCTGAGAATGGCTGTAAATTTTAATGACCCATCCTGTGGCTTCTATCAGAGGGAGGTTGTAGATTTCATAAATGAGCAAATACTTCTAAACAGAGTTAGTCCAGACTTCTACATGATGCAAATGCGCAAATCCAGGCATGATTTGGAGAAGTTGCAGGACATCCTAACTGACTCAGCAATACCTGGAGCCATTAAGGAATCTTGTACCTGGAGTGTCCTGGCCCTGGCAATGCACTTTGCTGAGAGAAAGAAGCAAGAGGATACAGAAAAGGAAAAGAATCTGCAGGATCAGCTCGATGAGCAGAAGCTGTTCACTAATATCTTGATAGGGATGGTGAATAGCCTCAGGGGTATACAGAAAAGGGAAAGGGAGGAGGCCCAATTTGAATTCCAACAAAGTCTCACAATCCTTAACAAAGTAGAGGAGGAGCAAAATTTACTCAGGGATGACCTTGTTAGGGTGGTAAGTACTCAGTCTCAGAAGCGGGAAGGAACTAAGCAAGAGGAGAAGGGAAGGGAGACACAGACATTAGGCATGTTTACATATGCTCAAGCTATGGCAAGTTACTGGACAAGGGAAGAAACAGTGAAGGTATCAGGCCAGGATGCTTCTGCTGCTGCTGCT
>NW_012150064.1:947724-950195 GCF_000956105.1 Propithecus coquereli | reverse complement strand
ATAAATCTAAAGTTATTCAAAATATATTTTTAAAGAATTGAAAACACAAACAAAACAATACAAGTGAACCACCACCAACTTATCCATATTTTTGTTGTTGTTAAATTGCATGAACTGTGGAATACCTATTCTTTATTCCTTCCCCAATACAAAAGTAGGATGGAGTTTGGAGGATTCCATATTGTTTTGGCATGGGCATAGGTGGTACAGAACCCAGCTACATATTTGTCCTATATCTTCTGCCAGCATTAAATTAAGCTGTAACTAATTGCTGTTGTTGTTTAGGCATCCACCCCCACTGGCATTTGCTATGATGATCCTAGTCTCACTGTGGCTTCTGATTGACAGTCTGTGCACTATGTATCCTCCTTATCCCAACCACTATTCTACATCTGCTTGGTCTGCCTTATTTGAACTTCCTCTGCACCCACTGGAGACATAAGGATATTGAAAAGCTCTACAGCGAGGTTCCCAGAACTCAATAAGGCCACCCTCTGGTCCATCTGCTTTGCCTTTCATTCAACCATTGCTATTTGAGTGTTCCAGCACCATGCTGAATGCATGTCTTGCAATATCCTCAGTTAACAACCTGGGGAGCAAGACAGAGATTGCCTTTGCATTGAAGAGCACCCCTCAACTTACCTGGAGTTTCCCTAACATCATCTCTCTACCTGGGATGAGTGTGGGGAACGTAAGAGTCCTTATTAGAGAAACTCACTGTCTTCTAAATCTATTGCTCTCCTCCTCCACCCCCATCACCTCGCTTCAAACTCATCTACTCAACTCATTTCAGGGAGATAAAGTAGTGTTGTATAATCATGAATTGTTCCCTAACTCATTTTTATGACATAAGTGTTATGCACAGTCTTTTAAGCCATCAGATATTTGTATTTATACTCAGGCTGCTGTAACCATAAAACATTTTCTATCTCCAAAGTCTTAATATAGATTCTAGAAAATCAGAAAAATATTTGGTTTTCAATACTATTGATCTGATAATTTTCTGTGAGTTTTACAAGTTTATTTAAAAACTCAATTGAGATGTTAATATAAGCAAGGTGGTGGAGTAGTAGATAGAAGCCTTTTGACCCCTACTGTCTTAGTCTGTTTTGTATTGCTTGTAGCAGAATACCTGAAACTGCATAAACTATGAAGAAAGGAATTAATTTCTTACAGTTCTGGAGACAGAAGTCCAAGGTCAAGGGACTGCCTCTGGTGAGAGCATTCTTGCTGTTAGGGACTCTACAGAGTCCCAAGGAAATGCAGGGCATCATATGGCGAGGGGGCAGAGCATGCTAACATGGTAGCTTAGGTCTCTCTTTCTCTTCTTATAAAGCCACCAGTTTCCTACTCATGATAAGCCATTAATCCATTAATTCAAGAATAGATCCATCCATGAGGGCAGAGCCTTGTGATACAATCACCTATTAAAGGCCACACCTCTCAATATTGCCACATTAGGGATTAAGTTTCACCATGAGTTTTGAAGGAGACAAATATTCAAACCATAATACCCACAAAAAAGCAACAAATAGACAGTTATTGATGAACAATAATAGCCTTGTGAGGACTCAAAGGTCCATTTAAGAACTTGTAGCAACACAGTGAAGCAAAACAAACAAAGAAACAAAAAATAGTGAATAATGACACAGAACAGATTGCTGGGTAAATTGGCATAAACTGAGATGTCTAGGGATGGTAAGAACAAAGAAAAAGGTCAGTGGTTATCACTATCAGTCAGGCAGCAGGAGACATCTTTATGCCTAGTGGCCTGCTCTGCAGAGGAAATCACCATCTTTTGCCACTGAGGTAACTAACAGCAATCCCCTACAAGAACCTACAGAAAGGGAAATGTGGCTATTCCCCACCCTCCCAAGAAGGAGTTGCTGTTGTGCTGCTCCAAAATTGGAGCCACTATCCCTTCCAACCCTTTGCACACCCCTGACCCTAAAGCTGCTGCTGCTCTGCATGTGTCCACACTCCCAACACCAGTTCTGTAGCCATACCTCACTTGTCCATGTTTTAGACCTTGGCTCTGTGGCCAAGCCACACATACCCCATGCCTCAAACACCAGAGATACTGCACCTACAGACCAGCCCTGCCTCCGTCCCTAGAGCTTTGTCACTCTGTGCATGCCTACACTACAGATCCCTGTTCCACAACCACTCCATGAATACCTATACCTATGATATCTGAGCCAAAGTTACAGCAAACTAACCACTACATGAACTCCAGAGCCACTGTAACTTCTCTCGTGCTCATGCACCAGACTCTGACTCCATGATTGCACTGCACACACACTTGTGTATCTACTATAAGTTTTTACTTTGTGGTTACTATGAGACTCCTTACAGTTAGACTACTTTAAACTAATAACAAATTAACTTTGACTACATTAAAAAACTCTACACTGTTACTCCACCCACACACATTTTATTTTTTTGATGTTACAATTTACATCTTTTTGTAC
>NW_012150064.1:946242-946550 GCF_000956105.1 Propithecus coquereli | reverse complement strand
CTTAGGCCATTTGAGGCCCTCCTAATTTCACCAGATGTCAAAGAAGCACAAAATATTAGGTCTTAATTTTTAAGCCTTACATCGTGAGTGTAATAATTTGAGGAATAAAATAAATAACAATATTATTGTTAGTCATAGAATAAAATATCCGTGAGTTCATACTAATGTAAATAAATAATTGAATAAAGAATAGATCTTCTTTACAGAAAAATATAATTAATAAATGTATTCGTAGATTATAGAAAATCATTATTAGAAAACAGTAATAATAACAGTAATAATTGTTGTTGATAAGATCTCCTGAAGGA
>NW_012150064.1:940173-943024 GCF_000956105.1 Propithecus coquereli | reverse complement strand
AATATTCAATAGATCTAAAAACCTTTTTCTTCCTGTCTAACTGAAACTTTGTATCTTTTGACTAAGATCTCCCCATTTTCCTGCTCTCAACCTCTGGTAACCACCATTTTACTCTCTACTTCTGAGTTTAACTTTTTTAGATGCCACATATAAGTGAGATCACACAGTATTTGTTGTTTTGTGCCTGTCTTATTTTGGACCTTTACAATTTGGGGCAAATATCAAGATCCATGGATGAAGAGCCCAAAAGAAGAAATAGAAATGGAAGCTTCTAAACAATGAAGTCTGAATGCATGAGTTGGGTATGACAATGTAGAGCATGATATGGCACATTAGGATTGGTGAAAGATCTGGAAAAAGTAGAGATAAATTAGAAATATGAGATCTTGCCCTGGAAGTCTGTTCTGTCATTCCAGTAGCCTAAACGGCCTCTAAAGTTGCCTTATCCATTACTAGTAGCATTGTAGAAAAATCTGTACTGTATTCTAGTGCCCAAATTTTGGCTCCTTAAACTATTCTCTATGAAAAGGGACCAGGGCTCCTTGGAGGATAATTGGCACCAATCTGTGGCTGGAGAAAGTAGGATGATCCTCGAACATTTACAGAAAGTGAGAATGCTGACTGAAGGACAAACAGACCCAAAGAAGGCTCTCATAGGACAAAGAGGGGTACATTGAGCATTAAAAACGAGGCCCACCTGAAGAAGCTTCTCGCTGGGCCAAGAGTGAAAATTGAGCATCAGAGAAAAAAAGAAAGAAAGAAAGAAAAAAAGAGAGGAGAGAAGAGAAACGAAGAGAAGAGAAAAAGGAAATGCAGCAATTGTATTTAATTGGAACAGTGGAGTCTACTTAAGAAAATGATACATCTTGATGATACTAAAAATGTAAAGGTAATGTAAAGTATGCTAAAAGCTACTTAAAACTACTTGTAATACACACATGAATTTTCAATATTGGCTATAAAAATGCTATATATTTACTGATCCAATTTATGCAACTCCTACGCTCAACTTTTTTGTCAATAATGAAGTTACAAACGGTGGAGACATATGGACTACATAATTATTAATAACAAATAGCAAGGCATTCATTTTAAATTGGAAAGACAAAGATGTGGGGCAATGCATAGGTGAGCTTTTTGTGAGGAGATAAATATAGAAAGACATACAAGTGGGAGCAATACTCTTCAGAATACAAATGTAATGTTTTGTAATTTGAGTCTCTAGGGTTACACAGTTTATAAAGGCTTTAAAATATTTTGTTGACATTTTAGGCATGCTGATTAAATATATAAATGTATATAAGTGTGCTATATTACTAGAAACAAAATGTTATAAATGAGTGGATTTAATGGGGTAGGGGAGTTGCGGGTGGGTAAACTCACAACTGATGGACGCGGTGAGCATTGTAGGGGGGAAAAGGGATGTCTCAAAGAATGGTTGTAATGTGGCAAAGTCATAACATGTAACCAAAATGTTTGTACCCCCATAATTTCCTGAAATTAAAAAAAATTTTAAAAAATGTTCAAAAAAAATAAGATTTTTTGATCAGTGATATATATGAAGATATATATAAAAAGGAAGATGCTAGATAGTTTCCATTTTTTGACCACATATTGAGCTTGCATCATCAAGAGTGTCTGAGTATTACATTTGTCTGATGTTCATCTAGCTGGTATGATCATAACTATTAATAGCATAAATAAACGAGTTATTGTGAACCCATATTCCTCATTTGTCTTGTGTGTTGCTATTGAGATATGAAAAAAAATCTTGGAGCAGGATAGGGTCAAAATATTTTTACAATTTCATTTCTCTTAAAAGCTGACCACTTGAAATCATTTTCTCTGCCTATCTTCTCTCTTAAATAACATTAATTTTCTGCTTTGGTTCATGGTTGATAGTAATAATAAAAGCCTAAAATATAATAAGTGGTGGGTTCGGAAGTCACCAACTTATCTGAGGAAAGTGTGGAAATTGATGCTTAGATTGTAAATTTATTAAAAGGACATCATTTATTCTGGGAAATCAGCTGATTTATCTATAATTTTGCAGATATGGAGCTGGTGTTGGGATATTTTTGTTTCCTTATGTAATTAAAGCATTTAGACATGTTCTATAGATAACTGACAGGGTTGGGATACTCAATCTTTAGATGTGTTTAAAAAGACAAAGAACAAAATCAGTCTCAGTAGAAGATGCTACTAGATGTAGCTGATGAAAGAAAACCAAACTTGATTCACTTGAGTGAGATCCTCTGGCTGAAACTGAGTGGCATTAAAATAAATGGGATAGGGTACAGTGACTTTGAACATATGATGAGACCTTAACTGGCTCTTGGAAATATAGAAGAGGATATTCATTCTATTGGACCTTTTGCTAAGGGAACAAGAAATTTAACTTATAATGATTGCTGTGAATGTAGTATATTTGTGATAGGGTGATTACAAATTTGGGGTACTGTGAGCTTTGTATTACATAGACTTTTGTCTGCTGTACTTCATATTATTTAATAATCTTGACTGGGTAAGATATCTTGTAATTTGACATGGAGTGTAGACTAATGGTAATATCTTGGCATAGAACATAGAGTGACCTTGAGGCAAGTTCGCCCAGATTTTTTTGTGTGTGACTTCTAGTATCAAAGATACATTTGCAAACACTTTGAGGAGGCATGTTTTCTATTCAATTTGACCCAGTTAGGCATGCAATGACCATGTTAAGTTTTGGAGAAGTAGCTTCACGATGGTACAGACAGGACTTTTCTGATATATCACTGATCTACTCCCCCATTTTCAGGGTTATTTACATTTAACAGAATGCTTGGCAAGTTGGATATCATTTTATAAGTTT
>NW_012150064.1:937624-939183 GCF_000956105.1 Propithecus coquereli | reverse complement strand
CTGTTTCTATCTACCTCTTCTCTAGTGCACCCTGCAGACCCTATAGTTAAACATGTTAATGGTTTTTGAATCCCTCCTGTGTTCCTTTATGCAAGTACACTCAAATGCAAATATGCATTTTTATTCCCATCATTTCTTACACAAAAGGTATCATTTGCATAGTCTAAAATGTAATTTGTTTTTTCATTTAATGTGTAGTAGGAGTTCTTCCATATCAGTACAAAAAAAATCTTCCTCACTTTTTAACCTGCATAATACTTGATCACGTAGCTGTACCACACCTACTGATGACCACTATTTTTTCTGAGTATTTTGTTATGAAAAATTACACTTCAAAGAATAACATTATACATGTGGCATTTCTTACTTGTGTAGGCCTATCTATAGGATAATTCAAATTCCTTGAAATAGGATTCCTGGGTAAACAGGTAAAATGTTTGTAATTTTGGTAGCTGTATCTAAATTACCCTCTATTAGACATAGGATCATTTTGTATTCCCAAAAGCAACGCATTTTGAGAGTACCTGTTATGCCGTAGCCTGGACAATTCTGAAATAACTCCATCAGTTTTCATGAAAGGTCATCTAGGTTGCTGTTTTACAGCTGTTGCAACAGTGCTAAAAAAATAAATGACACACATTCTAACCAGGTATTCTTCCTCCTTGGTCTGAGTAGAATAAGAAAATTTTTTAAAAGATGGTCAAGATGCACTTGGCGGGGGAACCAAGGGCAACACATGTAACCTAAACATCTGTACCCCATAATATGCTGAAATAAAAAAAAAAAAGATGGGCAAGATGCTCTGTAAATAAAGTAGGACACTTTTCTCACACTATGGGAGCAAGGGAATAAAGATGTGCTTTGTCAGAAATTTAATTTACCTCCAGGAAGAAAAGATTGGAAATTGATTGGACTGTATAGTAATCAATTTTATAGGGAGATAAGTGCTGAGAGTTTCCTGTTATTTGTAGTGTTTGCTACTTTTATCTGATAAACATTTTATAACCACTTTCTTTGATAAACTAGGTTGGATAATTTACTTGTACATAGTTGAAGATGGAAAATAGAATGGAGGTGACTTTTTGGCCTAATTAGTGTTAAAGAATGTGTTTTGGCTGGTGTTTCCATGTTGGTATGTGTATGTCCTTAGTGAAGATACTGTGGCAGGATTCAGGGCTGTGGGGTCTGACTAAACATCTTTTTCATCATGAGGTCTAAGAGGGGTCACCAGCTCGTTCTTGTTGGAATTCATTCTCCTCTTGGCTGTGGAACTATTTCTTTTACCAGCATCTCCTGCACTGTGCCAGCTGACTTTCAATCTCTTCCTCTGATTCCTCTTCCTTTAACTTTCCTCTCTAAATCTTTATATCCTCTAGGGTTTTTCAGCTCTTTCCTTTTCCCTTTATATTAACACTTTCTCTGGAAATGGTTTCATCCCCTTCCCTTCATCTGACGCCTAAATGCTATATCTCTAGGCATATCTTCAGACCTGTATATCAAGCTGGATATACCACAACATGGCTGAAACTGAATTCATTAACCCTTTCAAGCTCTTTTTA
>NW_012150064.1:931034-934734 GCF_000956105.1 Propithecus coquereli | reverse complement strand
GTCCCAGCTTTTAAGGACTCATGTGATTAGATTATGCCCACCCAGAAAATCCAGGATAATCAATGCATTTTAAATTCCATAACTTGATTCCATCTGCAAAGTCTATTTTGCCATGTAACCTGACATATTTACAGATACCAGAGATTAGGACATGATAATCTTTTGTGGGGTATTATTCTACTTAGCACACAATGAAAGGGGAGGGATGACTTGTGAGAGAAAGTATAAAATATTGGATTTGGTAGCTAACTAACTTACTAAAATTTTGGGTGAAACATGGCTCATAATTATAAAGATCAGGGACAGGGAGAGTGGTGGTATTTTTCATGAGCCCAAATGGGGTAATATGGAGGGTATTATAGTTTGAGGTCATTAAAAGTTTCAGATAGTTGTGTTTGAGGTTACAGTAGGTGGCAATGTCCTGCTAAGTGTTATAAGATGATATTTCTCCCTGTATCTTGTTTCTAATGCTAACTGCATTAAATTGAATTCTGGGTTTCCTCTAGTATTGGTCTGTATGTCAAAGCTACATTTAAGTAAGAAGTAGATGAGATGATTTTGGGGGGAACTGGCTGTCATTTAGGTAAACATTTCTCTGTGAAAAAAAAATGCATTCAAAAGTACAGCTATTACTTGACCAAGATTTCAAAATATGAGAACATTGGAGTAAAATGATCACTAAATATTTATTAGGAAAAAAAAAACTTTCTGATTTACTTTTATTTATATTCTCTTCTCTTATGGCTTCAACAGGCTTAATACTGGCAGTTTTAGGTGGAGCCTGAGCTGTGGATGAGAGGAGAAGTGAACTGATCATTGATTTTTCTCCCTAAATTTGTATTCTCTCATTCAGAAGCATAGTGAAATTATTAACAGTACTTGTAACTGCTTCTCTGGTCTGGCCAATTCCCCCACCCAATTTGTTAGAGGAAGCTGATGAAAGAATAAATAAATTAAGCTACTGTTTCTAGAACTTTGAAGAAAATAGTTTTATTTAAGAATAAAGCAAGAAATGGAGGAAAGTTGTAACCTAAAATGGGTCATAGATAGCATTACTTTTTGAGTGTGCAAGACCTGACCCTCAGCCTTCTAGACTAAAAAATAAGATACTGTCAACTCATCAAGAGTGCATTTGTGTCTTTGAGGCTGGATATGACATCCCAATCAATGAGAACTTTATGCTTAAGAATTAACCACTTCTAGATTAAAGTGTTCTGTTCATGGATCCTTACACAAAGAAGAAGCTGGATAAATCAAAGTCCAAATATCTATTTCTAGTTCAGTCAGATTCTTTCTCATAATTGGACAACAGAAATGCTGCAACTTTGGCTTACTGAGCTGAAAGGTCAAGTGAACTCAATGATTGAGCCTTATGACCCTTTGTAATCTGACGTGTGAACAAAAAAAGCCAATCTTCAGAATAAGAACAATGAAGATTTGCAAAAAGAAGCAGAGGTAAGAGAAACCCTATGATACCTGAGAGATGAAAAGTAATTTGAATTTTTGACTTCCCAGTTTTAGTCCTTGGGAGGCCCATTTTCTTCCCTTGGATGTCAATTGTATTGACAACTGTACTCATATAATAAATTTCCTTTTTTAAAGATATGTTTGGGCACAATAAAAATATTTGACAAGAATATAAATAAGTTCACATTATTTAAGGCCATAGAGTCTGTTGTAGTAATATACTAGCTATACTCAGCATATTATATGCCATTCTAGATGACATGAGAGTTATTCATGAAATATTTTAGAGATGGGGAAACTGAGAACCAAGGAAGTCGTGTGTTAATAATTTATGCAATGTTATATATCTAGCAATTTACTTGGGCCAAAACATGAACCAAAATAATCTTACTTCTGAGCCTACATAGTATATTATCCACTATGATATGCCACCAATGCCTCTCCTTTGTCTATGGTCTGAGTTCATTCTTTTCTGCTTGGTTTTCTGACTGTAACCCTCAGCTTTCCTTTATCTCTAAAACTAAAGTAATATTTTCTCCCATTATTGATCCATTAAAAGAAATATGTTTTGTCCTTACTACTGTGTTGCTGAAATTGGGGTCCAAAGCTGTGATAGCATAGATATATGGTACTTGAGTTCAGATCAAGGATATGTTGGAAGGATAATTTACCAACTGGCACAGCGATTTCTGAAAGAGTTCCTGTTCTCCACAAAGTGAGCAATTTTTTCTTCTTCTCATCAATTGAGTTTAGACTTTGATAATATTCTGGCTTCTTTGCTTTAGTTTCTGTTTGGACTAAAGTTTGTATTTGTCTAAACTGTCCTCAGAAGGATGCTGTCCTTTATCCCTGAGGATCAAATTTCAAAGCTATGTTGACCTGGTATTGATTGTTTTGGTTCATAATGGGTTGTATTCACATAAGAAAGCTGAATTAAATGGCAGTGGCCCTGCCTAAGGGAGTAGACAACTTCTTGGGCTAGAACTCATATTTGCTCACTTTTTCCTATATCCCAAGGCCTCATGACCTTCTCTTTCTCCAGTATTCCCTATTCAATAAATGACATCAACATCCATAGAATTTTTCTTTTCTTCTTCATTTATCTCACTCCTAGGTTTAATCACCCAGTCTAGCCGATTTTACCTTCAAAATGTATGTCTTTAATCCATCCTCTTCCTTTCACAACTATCTATCACCACTGTAGAACAAACTATCACTTTATCTTTTCTGGAATTATTGCCCTAGCTTCCTAACTGTTCTACTTGCATCCACTCCTTTCTCCTTCAGATACATTCACTACCTAGAAGTCAGACATCTATTTGAAATACACTTTTTGCCACGTAATTGTCTTGCTTGAAGTAGTTCAGCGATTCCCCTTCATCTACGGTGAGGCTAAAATTCCAATGTTCTTATCATAACTTACAAAGTCATTTATGCCCTGACTACCTCTGCATTTCAGGTCACACAACAGTTATATAAAATTGTCTTTAGATTCCTGCATATTTTATGTAGTTTTTGACTTCTGGTGTTTTTATTCCTTCTATATGCAATGTCTTTATCTACTCAACTGAATAGCTCTTAATAATATAATATTTTAAGACTCAGTGAAGGTGTTACCAAGAAGCCTTTCAAGACTACCTCTCCCAGATAAATCTAGAATTGATTTCCCTCTTCTGAATTACTATAGCACCTGGTATTTACATTTATCCTAGTATATAACATGTAACATGTTATTGAATAACTGTTTACATGACTGTTTTTATCCTTGAAGAAAGGGTAAATATCTGCTTCATCTTCATTTTTGCAATGCATAAAAGACTCCCCAGAACATGTATATGTTCAGTGAAATGTTTCATGAATGAATGAGTAATGTAATGAATGAATTTAATAGAATTTTATTCATACTGAAGTACACATACATAATAAAGAATAGCTGTTGAGCTGGGGGAAGATGAATACTGAAGGGCCTAGATGACAATGTTTAATGGTGAACCTGGATTACCTAAGGAAACACCTTATTATGTCAGTATGACTACTTAGAGCTGGAGTAATTTCAGACTGATTCCAGTATATATTGACTGATTCAGGTGGCTCAAGGGATACCTTGTTTATGAATTCGTCCTTTTCTTTGAAAATAGTTCATCTTGGCTCATACACCTTCACCTAAACAGCTCCGCAGTGTGTCATGATGTCAAGGCAGGAGTATGCTTCCTCTGGGTCTGGGTTGTGCTGA
>NW_012150064.1:927503-928674 GCF_000956105.1 Propithecus coquereli | reverse complement strand
GGGAGGTTGGGGGAGGGCAGCATTATAGGAAACATCATGTCTAAATGCAGTGTCAATGTAAATATAAAGAAAGTAACAGGGAAATCTGTCACTTCCTTAGAAGGTCATTTGCCTCAGTATATTCATCAAAGCATTGTATTAAATTGTGAAAAATCGGATGCCCACAATCTAAAGAATGAATCGATTCCTTGTGGTATATTAATACAATGGAATATAATACAACAGTAAAAGTGAATGAACTAAATTTACACATGTCAACATGGATAAACATCATAAACATAGTGGTGAGTGAGAAAAGCAAGTTTCAGGACTTCAGACACAGTATCAAATCATTCTTATAAATTTGGAAATGGACACATATGCACACATGTTGAAACATAAGAAAACATAGACTGCAGAAAAAGCAAATTCATGTTTATTATTATCTTTGGGAAAGCAAGAAGAGATTTAATGCTGCAGAGTAGAGCATAGAATAATTCAACTTTGTGATGTTTTATTTCTTAAAGAAAGTCTGAAGTTAATATGAGTATTCATTTAAATATGATATTTACCTTTTATTAAAATTGTGATAATAATAAGTAAACAAAGGCCCTGAAATGAAAAGAGCTTTTTAAGGACCATAAACATAGCTAGCATGACTAGAATGCAATTAAAGAGGGATAGAATGCTATGAGATACAATTTTAGAGGTATACAATTGCCAATCTATGCAGGGCCTTGAGGCCATGGTGAAAAGTTTGTATTTTATTCAGTGTTATTCATGGAAGAAGCATCTGTGCCAAAGGAAGTATGAATAAAACCTTGTGGTCAGTAGTAGAAACAGTAGTAAAAATATTACCTGCCACGTGGCAGGGTGCAGCTCAGTTTGATTCCTTGTCCATTCTTCTGAATGTTATCTTTTTGGAAAGTAATGAAGATGGGGAGCTTTGCATGCAGAAACACTTTTCCTCTTATATTCTTAGTGTCTAACACAAAGAAGGACAAATAATTGGAATGAACAAGTGGGATGAATGAATTAATGGCTAAATGTATGGATTCAGGAATCAAACATGCTATGTTTAAATCTCAAATCTACTGTTTACTGCTGTGTGACTTTGTGAAAGGTAACTTAATTTTCTTAAATTGTTTTCTTTTCTATAAAATGTGAATAATAATAGTACCTACCTCAAAGG
>NW_012150064.1:926734-927258 GCF_000956105.1 Propithecus coquereli | reverse complement strand
AAAGCCAGACAAAGACACTGCAGGAAAATTACAGGCCAATATCCTTGATGAACACAGATGCAAATATCCTCAACAAAATTCTAGCAAACTGAATTCAGTGGCACATTAAAAGGACCATACATCATGATCAAATAATATTTATCTCTGGGATGTAAGGATGGCTCAATATGCACAAATCAATAAATGTGATAAGCCCCATTAACAGCATGAAAGATAAAAGCATATGATCATCATAATAGATACAGAACAATTATTTGACAAAATTCAACATTCTTTCATTATAAAACGTCTCAACACACTGGAAATAGAAATAATGTACCTCAACATAATAAAGGTCATATGTTACAATCCACAGGTAACATTATTCCCAATGATGAAAAGTTGAAAGCTTTTCCGCTAAGATCAAGTATGAAACAAGGATACCGAATCTCACGACTTCTCTTCAACACAGTACTGGACGTTATAGAGAGAGCAATTTGGTAAGAAAAATAAATAATAGACATCCAAATCAGAAAGAAAAAAGT
>NW_012150064.1:921475-925049 GCF_000956105.1 Propithecus coquereli | reverse complement strand
ATTAAGCATCGTGCAATTGATCCATGTAACAAAAGCACTTGTACCCGCCCTTAATATTTTGAAATAGAAAAACAAATTTATCTAATAAATACACAAATGTCCAAATAAATGCTCATTAAGTCCCCAGGATACTTAATGATTGTTATGTCCCTGGAGCATCACACAGTCTCTGGCATATTACATATTGGGCAGTCAGTGAATTTTCATGGCCTAGATAGATGAGTGAATGGATCAACAACAGGAAGCACTGTGGTTTTTTTGGGTAATGGAATATATATATGGTTAAGAGGTGAATTATTCTGCATGGTGTTGCCAAAATTCTAACACTACCATGTAGTCACTTATGCAGTCATAGTTCATTTTCTTAGCACGTGTGTCATGTTTTAGAGAAAGCAGAGATAATTTTCTCCATATCCTTTAAGCCTATGTCATACTGAATAACTGTTCAGTATTTTCTATAAAGCCTAAATTGCCGCATAATCTCTCAGGATCAAGTCGCTGCAGGCTTTGTATCCCAGCAAAGTCATTTTCTGACAGCAGTGGGTCCCCTTCCACATCTGTGCATAGAATTGTTTTCAAGCAAATTTGGAACTAGGCTATTGACAGCTTAGGAGTTGGTACTTAATTACAATGTCTATAAAAGGACTGTCCAACTTTGGTATGAAAAAGCTATGGAAACGTTATGCTTGTGTAGAGATCAACATGATCAGATGTTAGGGGAGAGTTACAGCTGGCCACAAGCATCCTACAAAACTAGCTTAGGAGCTCTGGCCTGGTCCTTGAAGGGATTCATTTTGTTCATAGCCCATTTTTACTAAGCATGTGTGTGTAGCTTTTGGGAAGAATGAGGGTAATGCTAACTACATTGCTGAAATGAATCATAGGTGGCAGAGAGTGAGAGATAGTCAAGGATAGTTGGGGAGAAGGTAGGGAAGATAGAGTTGAGGGAAATAAATGGGCATTTGTTGGGTTATATGGAGAAGATGAGTATTTTTAAAGTAATGAATATGTTAGCTATGGGAAATAACCTTCTGTGATTATATGGGGAAGAAGAGTCTTTTTAAAGTAATGACTATGTTAGCCATGGGGGAAAACCTTCTGTGGTGGCAAAATCCTAGTATTATTTGGCCCAGAGTAGTGTGTTATTTTGGTCTCAGTCTCTTCAACTGTAAAATAAAGGGATTTACCAGCATCTAACTGCAGTGCTTTTCAGCTCCAATATTCTATAATTTTATGGTGGAAATGATGTGGAGCAAATTATAGATTGTCTGGCTCAAATGACACATAGGATGGTAGCTTGGATCTTGGCAATTGACACAACTTATTCACACAAGTAAAGCCCCATCATATTGTTTGAGGAACAGCTATATAACCAACCCCAAAGATACCAAGATTGTCGCTTTGCAGGGGGCAACACATTAATATTTACAAGAGATGAATTAGTATATTAATGAACAGAATGAAAGTTTATTACAAGTGTATTTCCCAGGACACCACTGTTTGAAACAACAGAATTTTCATTGAACATGCCCAAGGTTTAAATGAAATGGGACTCATAAAATCTTAGCTCTTCTAATCCTTCTCTGGTAGGTGAAAGGAAAGGAATGGTTTCAAGGTATTTTCCATGGAGGGCTGTTTAGAAAAACTGCATATCCACCACCACTGCCACCACCACCACCACCACCTCAACACCACCCATTTCCCAACAAAACATATATTGGATGCCAATGAAATGAAGTTAAAATGAGCATCAGTAACAGATTTGAGGATAAAATCAGAAATGGGAAAGTTATGTAATGAGTGAGAAACACCATGGACAGACAGGGAGGGCCAATCTCACCATTTTGCCTTAGTGATTGTGTTGAAACCAAGGTTATTGGATAAGTATTATATATATACATCAGCCTCTTTACATTTTTAGCAGTAGCTAGTGGGAATCACCTTTTACTCTCTAATCATTTCTTTTTCTGAGTCTCTGCCCAGTTCTGGCAGTATCAGGACCAGAGAATATGGGGCTCTGAGGACATTTAGAAAAAAGAGGGGCTGTTCAAGTCTGCCTGTGTGATGGGAAAGTGCCAGCTAAGTTGGCTGACACCTACATTTATTCATTTGTTTATTCATTTATTCAAGAAAGGTTTGTGCTGGGACCTGTGTTATGTACTGATGATAAAATAATAGGAGTGATATGGCCCTTCCCTTATAAATTTTATCATCTAGATAATAAATCACACAAGCACATATATGCAAACTGTGATGTGTTAGAAAACAGCTTTTTAGACTGTTTAACAAGAGTATAATTTAGAAATGGGAGAAGGAAGGTTAGGGGAAACTTTTCTATAGAAATGACATTTGAACTGAGATATGGCTGATGAGTAAAGCAAAGACTAGGTTAAAAAATATGAGGTAGTAGAAACAACATGCACAAGTACCCAGAAGCAGAGAGCACTTGATACATTCAAATAATCAAAACAAGATTGCAAGAATAAGAGAAGTCCAAGACTGTTATGGGGTTCCAAGGGGCCAGCTCAACTCAGAGAATGAATGATTTTGCAATAGGTACTGCTAGAGACTAAGAAAGTCAAACTAGAGAAATGGGCCAAAAGGGGAAATGTGTATTTGGGAATAAGAGAAAAATGCAGGTCAGGATTTCAGGTGAACTCAAGAATGGAGACAGGAGCAAGGTGGAAATCAGACAAGATTTTCTGGAATTTTGGCCAAGATGGCCAGTGGAGTATGTGAGCTTTGTTTAATGAATTCAGAAAATTCAATGTCAGGTATCAGCACTGGGTCCTACTTGTGCTTCTCTGGTAGACTAAGAGAAATGGCATCAAGGTCTCTTTTATCCTTATCCATCTGTGGAAATACGAAGGGGATTTGAAATGCCTAACAAAATTTTCACGGAGCAAGTTTAGGTATTTAACTTTCAGAAAAAAACATGATGAAAGTTTTGCTTTTCTCTCTTCATCTAGGGAAAAATAATGAATTGGGAAGGCTGAAAAAACTTTCATCATCTGTCAGCAAAAAGCAAAAAGCATAGAAGGTTGGCTCTTAATAAACTCTAAGGAGCTGTGCCACTCCCAATTTGACCTGAATTATAGGATGGACTGTTTTTTTTTTTTTTTGTAAAGCTCCAAAATTGGGGTGGTTTATTATTTTTTCTCAAAATTTTTATTATAGTGAAATATACATAAGATAAAATTTACTATTTCAGTGATTTTAAGTGTACAGTTGAGTATCATTAAATACTTTCACATTGTTGTACAATGCCACCACTATCCATCTCCAGAACTTTTTCATCATCTCAAACTGAAACTCTTTACCCATTAAACAATAACTGCCTCCCCATTCTCCCCCATCCCACCGCCCCGCCTTTCCACCAGTGCCTGGCAATCACCATTCTACTCTCTGCTTTTATGAGTTTGACTTTTTTAGATGGCACATATAAATGAGATCATATAGTATTTGTCTTCCTATGTTTGGCTTTTTTCACTTAGCATAATTTCCTCCAGGTTCATCTATATTGTTGCAAATGACAGGGTTTCCTTCATTTTAAGGCTAAATAATATTCCATTAT
>NW_012150064.1:915597-920757 GCF_000956105.1 Propithecus coquereli | reverse complement strand
ACAGGTATCTTTTTGACAAAATGACTTCTTTTCCTTTTGGTAGATACCAAGTAGTGGGATTGCGGGATTAAATGGTAGGTCTACTTTTAGTTCTTAGAGGAATCTCCATACTGTTTTTCATAGAGATTGTACTAATATTCAGTCCCACCAGCAGGGTGTAAGTGTTTCTTTCTCTCTGTATCCATGACAGCATCTATTGTTTTTGGACTTTTTAATAAAAGCCATTCTAAGGGGGGTAAGGTGATATCTCATTGTGGTTTTAATTTTTAAGTTGGATATTTTTCATTTTTGCTATTGCCTGAGTTCCTCATATATTCTGGATATTAAACACTTGCCAGATGTATAGTTTGCAAGTATTTTCTCCCATTCTGCAGATTGTCTCTTCACTCTGATGATTGTTTCATTTGCATTACAGATGCTTTTTTAGCTTGATATAGTCCCATGTGCCTATTTTTCCTTTTGTTACCTGTGCTTTTGAGTGCTTATCTATGAAATCTTTGTCCATACCAATGTTCTGAAGCATTTTCTTTATGTCCTTTTCTAGATTCAGGTCTTACATTTACATTTTTAATACATTTTGAGTTGAGTTTCGTATGTAGTGAGAGATATGGGTCTAGTTTTATTCTTCTCCATATGGATATACAGTTTTCTCTGTGGCATGTATTGAAGAGACTGTGATAGAAATGACAAACCTTTTTGTGGTTCCCAACGATCTACTAGGTGAATGAAATTTTTTGGTGCCTTAGTCAAAAAGCAGCTTGTTGTAAATATGTGGATTTATTTTTGGTTCTCTATTCTGTTCCATTGGGTTATGTGTCTATTTTTATGCCAGTACTATTCTATTTTGACTACTATGGCTTTGTAGTATATTTTAAAATCAGTTAATGTCATGCCTCCAGCTTTTTTCTTTTCACTCAGAAGTATTAAAGTATTTTCGAGGCATGGAGAACCCGTGGCCTTGGGGCCACATGTGACTTCTGGATCCTTGAGTGTGGCCTTTTGAGTGAATCCAAATTTTACATAACAAATCCTTTTAATAAAGGGATTTGTTTTATAAAGTTTGGATTCAGTTGAGGGGACACACTTGGGGATCTGGAGGGCCACATGTGGCCTTGAGGCCATACGTTTCCCACCCCTTCTTTCCTGGATTGTGGCAGCAACCTCTTACCTGATTTCTCTGATAGAAATTCCCCCCTTTCAGTCATCACATTGTCAACTATTATCTTCCTGTAACACAAACCTTATTGTTTCTTGTATAGAGCCAGAGATAGTGGATGCAAACAACCAGCACTAGGTTTTTGTATGTAAAAGTCTTTCCATTCCTCTGTTATAGTGTTTTGTGTGTTCATATCCTCACATATGTCTAAAATTCTCCTACTGATAAGACATAAGAAATAGGGTCTTCAGCTATTCGGGAGGCTGAGGTAGGAGGATCGCTTGAGCCCAGGAGTTTGAGGTTGCTGTGAGCTAGGATGATGCCATGGCACTCTAGCCCAGGCAACACAGTGAGACTCTGTCTCAAAAAAAAAAAAAGAAAAAAGAAATAGGGTCTTGCAAAATGATATTTGAGAATACTAAATATAGGAATATGAAGCAGTAAAACATTAATCTTATGATTTTTTATTTTTGGTGCTTAGATCAGGCCAGATTCTGCCAGGACATCTGTGACTTGGAGAGAGAGAAGTGAAGGCTTCAGTCACATAGTTAAGATCAAGTTGTGTATTTAACATGATTTCCTGAACTCTATGTGTAGGAATAAAGCCAAAAATGTTAATGCAATTATCACAAATTAGAAGGTTTCTATGTTTCATAGTAGAATTTGAAGTCTGTTAGGCATTTCCAGAGTACCTAAGTTGCCAGTCAGCTCCAAATGTTTCTCCAGCTGAGGCTGCTGAGGTAGTGAAACCAAGGTCACCTAGCAGAGGGAAACCCTTATTGTAAACCATGTTTCCAACCATTTTTGGTTCTCGACTACCTACTACGTAAAGTCTAACTCCTTTGCTATACATCCAAGGCCGTTTAGAATCTGTTCCCTACCAAGGTCTCCAACCCCACCTATTTGATCCCCTTCCAATATATGATATGTTCCAGATGCAGCAAATGTCTCACAGCTCTCTGAAGAGTTCATACTCTTTTGCAACTCCATGCCTTTGCCAATCTTATTCTCTCTGTCTGAAAGCACTTCTACCTCTTTCATGACTAGCAAATTTTTCTGTTTCTACCCACAAAATACAAATCGTATATTACCAATTCTGTAAAACTTTCCTCAAATTTTCTAGGTATTTTCATTTTGTACATATAGCATTGATCAAATTTATATGCCCCCCCTTACTATGAGTTTCTTAAAGATAGACAATTTGTAATACAATAATCCAACGTTTAGTATAGTAAGTACTCCATAAATACTTGTGGAATATTAAATGAATTGCAAGTGTGAATATTTTGGTTTCCCATGACAGTGAAGAGAGCTTTATTTATGTCACATAACTTGGATATAAGGACTCTCATGTGCGTGCATGTGCTTGCCTGTGTACCTATATGTATACACTCTACCTACAGGTAAGTCTACTAAGATACTGCTTGATACCAAATAACTCCTGTGAAACACATAACTGATCTATAGATGAAAACAAAGGTAAGCTATGTGATTTCAGGTCAGAAAAGGAATATACTTTCAACAACAGTTTTCTATGGAAAGCATCTGGTTAGAGGTATTTAATTATTTTGGATATTTGCTCATTTTTCATGTACTCCTTCAAGCTGTTTGTGGATTGAGTTGATTTAGGGGAAATGCACTCTAGAGGTTGAAGTGGTCACTTGATCCTAGATGGCTCACTGTGGTCCCCAGCCCCAGGGCCATCTACAGCCTGTTAGGGATGAGGTACAGATCTTTGCCATGCTTCCCCACCCTCCCCCCCCCAATTCGTGGAAAAATTGTCTTCCATGAAACTTAGGAAGGGGGGGCACACGCAGGAGGTGAGAGGCAGACAAGCTAGGCAGGAGAGGTAGGTGAAGCTTCATTTGTATTTATAGCCACTCCCCATCACTCTCATCACCGTCTGAGCTCCGCCCCCACCTGCGCCACCCATCCGTGGAAAACTTGTCTTCCATCAAACCGGTCCGTGGTGCCAAAAAGTTTGGGGACCGCTGTCTAGGATACTGCAGTTGGTTCTCTCTCCTCTGTCTTCAAATAATCTACTTTCTTTGAGAAATGCCCATTTATTATCCTAGAAGTGACATTTTCTAAGGTAAATGTTTTATTCTAATGAAAATTACCTTTTCAACCACTAAAATGCAATGCTGTGGCTTAGAAGAATGCAGGGTTTTTTTCTTTTTTCCTTTTTAATATAGCCTCCAGGGTCTCACAGGCTATAGCATAAACAGGAAAGCAGGTGCTGAAACATTAAGAAGCCACTTAGCTTGTCATATCTCTATCCTGAGTCATTTGCAATGATTTTATACTTATGTCCTTTGAGGATGTATAGACAAATAGTGGCACACTATATTTATAAATCTAGGGCTTGGTTTAGAGCACTTTGGTTTTAAAAAGTATTTATAAATGGAAGAAGAGGATTGAGAGAGCTCTCTGAGTGATGAAGATTTATAAAAACAAAAGCCTTACTCATCTATGTCAGACAAATTTTGGAATGAATAAATAATTTCCATATTACTTCATGTTATTATGTGTGTGAGACAATGAAATAAACCCATTTCCTTTCATTTAGCTTCCTTTCAGCTTGAGAAATGGTGTACTCAATTTAATGCATTGTTGGAAAGCTGAACAATCTCTTCTAATTTCCTAATTTCAACCCCATTCAACAAACATTTTTTGAGAGCCTACTGTGTGCCAGGAACTGCATTTTAAAATTTAAATGAGTCAGATTTAATATTTCAGTAGTATATTTTCATGACTCCATACCTCTGTCAAACAATTATGAATGTACACATTTAATTTAAAGGCTAATGCAATCATAACAAGCAAACAATTTTAACCCAGCTGCATGACAATTAAAACAACTGAATTTGATTTTGTCAAACTTGGCCCTTACATGAACAGTGATTTTCACACTTGCTTATGTGCCAGAGCTGAAACTACCAGCTTCAGCCTTGCCTTTCTCACAAATAGCTGAATACTGGGTCTTCTGTCCTAAGCTCTGGAGTCAACTTTACTATTGAATACATAAATAGCATATTTTTGTCTGAATGTTTATGTGAGTATGTTGCAACTCGCAAAACTAGATGCAAGAAAGCACATTGCTTGTCTGCTACCCCTTAGGTGTTTGTGGCAAACTTTAAGTCTCTCGGTATTAATACCCTATGGATTCATAATATTTGTTGTTGTCATCATTTCCTAGGGTCCCTACCTGCTATTTGTTTTCTGTAATTTGAGATGTCTTCCCTTTACTAACCCTATGATTTTGGCCCCTCACCCTCATTCCAACTCATTAAGCATATGTCTAACCAATTTCCTTTAGACATTGACCCTGAATTACTTTCCCAGATTAGTCCACATCATTACTCTTTGTTGGACAATGTACATACCATAGAGGTGCCCTTCTAAAACGTACATCCTCCACCAGGACCAGAAGGTTGATAATAAATACTTGGTTCAGTGAATACTCATTGCAATATTATTTCAATTCTTATTATACCACATACAGGCAAAATGGTGAGGTCCTCAAAGTTTCTTGGTGGTACTCTCCCACTTTTCATTCCCTCATGTCTTCTTCCATGCTCACATACCTGGTGTTCTCAGCCTGCTCATATTTCTGCTTTCTCAAGGAGACAAACGATAGTTTCATTCACACTCATGTAACAGAGCCTTATGTGGTACTTATAGGCAGGTTCATATTTTGAATATACTGCAGTGATAAGAAAATCCTCAAAACATATATTTAGCAAGAGAATTTCACCATCAGGATATGAGATACTTATGAATGGGAGTGCCATTTAGATACTTCACAAATCATGGTACAATGGCTCAGCAGCTTTCAGCACACTGACAAAACACATAAGCAGGTGTTCAAAGACCCACAGGTAAAAGGAGATTGCCAGGCCATAACTCCAGCAAGGCCATAACTTGGTCCAGTGGACTTCTGATCTTTACCGAGAAGAGACCTCCCTGGTGCATTACATCCAGAACAGTCTTTTAAATTATTA
>NW_012150064.1:913851-915007 GCF_000956105.1 Propithecus coquereli | reverse complement strand
TAGAATTTTATTGTGTGATCTTATGGTTTGAATGTTTTTGTCCCCTCCAAATTTAATGTTGAAATTAATCACCAGTGTAACAGTATTAAGAGGTGGGGTTTTCAGAAGATGAATAAGTCATGAGGTTAGAGCCCTTGTGAATGAAATGAGCTACCATTATAAAAGGGATAGACAGAGGGAGTTCATCATCCCTTTTGCCCTTCCACCTTCTGTCATGTGAGGACACAACATTCCTCCCCTCCAGAGATGCAACATTAAGGCATTATCTTGGAAGCGGAGAACAGCCCCCACTAGACAACTGAACCTAATGACGCCTTCATGTTATACTTCTCAGCCTCCAGAACTGTGAAGAAATACATATCTATTCTTTATAAATTAAATTACCCAGCCTGAGGTATATTGTTATAGCAGTACAAATGGACTAAGACATGTGACTATCACAGTTTATTTATTCTCCAGTATTTAGACATTGTGATATTTCTGATTGTTTATAAGTTTCATAGTTTTTAAGCTATTGAAACAGCTTTATCAATATGTTTCTTCATACATATTTCTAATAGTTTCTTCAGAGTATTTAATAGAAGTCTAATTGCATAGGTACTATTTTACTATTAATAGATAATGCCAAGTGTTTTTCCACACTGTACCAATTTACACTTTATTACAATGTAAACAACTAAATTCAGAAGGGTCTTTGTGGGAAAAAATACAACCAGTGGTCACTATATTACCTGATAGCCACATTGAACAACAGAATAAAGTACAAATTTCAGTCACCTAGACATCTAAGTTCACAACCTATCTAGCTTCATATCTCATGGCTATAGCTTTAGAACATGCCCCATAATTCAGAAAATTCCATTGTATAAAAGCCCATGAAAAGGCATGATGTATTTTATGGGCTAAAACCTTATAACCCTGAAAAGAAAGAAGGAATAAAAAGGAAGGAAGATCGAGGAGAAACTGAACACAACACTCCCCTAATATGCCCCATCTATTACATGGCTTGGCTTTTTATTTTTTTATTTTTTTGAGACAGAGTCTCACTTTTTTGCCTGGGCTAGAGTGCAGTGGCATCAGCCTAGCTCACAGCAACCTCAAACTCCTGGGCTCAAGCAATCCTTCTGCCTCAGCCTCCCGAGTAGCTGGGACTACA
>NW_012150064.1:890902-913521 GCF_000956105.1 Propithecus coquereli | reverse complement strand
ATCCCAAGAATGGAAAAACAAGCACCACATGTACTCTCCATCAAATTGATATTAACTGATCAACACTTAAGTGCACATACAGTAATAACATTCATCGGGTGTCAGGCAGGTGGGACGGGGAGGAGGGGATGGGTATATACACACATAATGGGTGAGGTGCGCACGTCTGGGGGATGGACATGCTTGAAGCTCTGACTCAGGTGGGGCAAGGACAGTATACATAACCTAAACATTTGTAGCCCCATAATATGCTGAAATAAAAAAGAAAAAAATCTATTATGAAAAAAATTTCAAACAAGCTAAACTACAAAAAACAATATATTGAATACCTGTGTGTTCACCACCTGGATTTAATAAATGTTAAAATTTTGCATATTTTCTTAAGGATATGTATATAAGTTTATATGAATATATATACGCATATATACATATGCTTAAGGATATTGATATTCTCTTAGTCCATTTGTGCTGCTATAAAAAATACCTGAGACTGAATAATTTGTAAATAACAGAAATTTATTTCTCACAGTTCTGGAGGCTGAAAATCCAAGATCAAGGTAACAGCAGGTTCAGTGTCTGGTGAAGGCCTGGTCTCTGCTTCTAGGATGGTGTGTTGTCGTTGAATTCACTGGCGAGAACGTTTGTTATGTCCTCACATGGCAGAAGGGACAGAAGCCAAAAAAAAGACCAATGTTAGTGCAGCCCTTTTATAAGGTCACTAATCCCATTCATAAGGGCCATGCCCTCATGATTTAATCACTTAATCACCTCCAAAAGTCTCCACTTCATATTATCACATTGGTGAATATGTTTCAATATATGAATTTTGGGACACAGTCAAATCAGACATATATACATATATGTATGTGAAATTTATTTATTGAATCTGGGTGGTGAATACACAGATGTTCAATCTATTGGTTTTCATAGCTTTAGTTTGCTTAACATTTTTCATTAAAAATCATTTACAAATATAAAAATTTTGTCACAAAATGAAAAACACAAATGACAGCCTATATAAATGAAATATATATGAAATAAAATATTACAGGTAAAAATGAAGCCTTTTGTAATCTCTGATCTCATTCTCCTTCCATCTTTCTCTCCTGAAGTCGTTGTATATCCTTCCTTTTAATGTATCAGTATATATGTATGTGTCAATATACAATGCTTTTTACTCATTTAAAATCTTTATGTAAATTGTATCATATTATATTTATCACTTGGTAAAATTTTTTAAGTTCAACATTAGGTTTTTTACATTTATACATATAGTATAGCACTATCTCTTTAATCATTACTTCTTACATTATTCCATTATGTGAATAGAACACAATTTATTTATTCATTGTCCAATTGATGTGTTCTTTTTGTTCTTCATGCTTCATTTTTCACTGTTGTGACACTGCGATCAAAATACCAGTGCACCTCTACAGATTCATGTGTATGAAAGTTTTCAACAGTACACCCAGAAATGGAATGACAGGATTGTAGGGTATGAACATTTTCTACTTTACTACGGATTCCCACATCACTCTCAAACCCGAATGACTATGTAAACTGTCTCCAGAAGTGTATAAACATTCCTGTTTCCTTCTCACTAATAGAATCTTTATCAGAGTGTAGATTGTTAGGGGATGGGGGATAGTGAACTGAGAAAAGGTTAGAGAATGGGCAAGGGCTTGATCATGAAGTGACTTATAGAATATCCTAGGAAACTTCAATCCTGAGAGCCCACTGAAGGATTTTTGTCAGGAGAATGTTATAATCAAATTTCTCCTTTAGAAAGATTACAGGATGCAGTATGAAGGATGGATTGTGAAAAGGAAGGCTTTATGGAAAGCCCTTGCAGGATGTAGGAATTGAGGGTTACCTAAATTTTACCCACTTCTGTAGATCTCTTTGTTTTGTTTTTCAATGAAAAGAATAAACTCTCATCCCCACATTAATTGGTTTTCCTCTAGTGGCACTTCAAGGTCATGAAACTCTAGCCTAAAGGAAAGGAGACAGGTTTTGTATCCATTGTTTGGCAGTTTTATAAAGGACACACACTGTGCAGAAGAGACATACAGCCTCTGTCAATTGCACAAACCAATAAACACACCTTTATTGCTAATTACCATTTTCTTTTTGTGCTACTGTTTGCCAAATGGCATTGAAAGCTGAAGCACAGATGCTCATTAACATCCTTCTTGATTTACTGATAATTCAGCACTGACAGTTTAATAAGTTTAGGATTCAACCCAAAGATTATTTGTCACCACATTTTGGGGGCAGTGCCTTTTCTCACCTCTTGAACTGAACAGCCTGTCCACTTTTGTGATAATTATACACATTTTATAAGTGCTTTCAATTTATATTTTTAATTAAGAGCTTAAAACACATCTCCCCCATTCTTTAGTTTACCTTCACAATAATCTCTCATTTTATGAACCTCCTTTCCCATAAGGAGAAACTGGGGAATACGCCCAAATGATGTTAAACTTATTTGATTTGTCTATAGCTGCATATAGAGAGCAAAATATGCTAACATTTTTGTCTGAGGGATAAGAGAGTTCTTAAAAATGTGGCTTCACCTCATGGTGGATACCCTTGGTGGAGAAATACTGAATGTGACAGAATAAACCATTCTTGGACTCATCTTAAATGGCTGCCCTATCGTGGGACTTTCATATTTGTTCTTTTGAGGAAGGGATCCCAAAGCAGGGTCAGGCCTCAGCAGATGTTCCTGAGATATTAATAATTATAAAGTCCCCAGTCCAAAAAAAAAAAAAAACCTATTATACTCTGTTCTGTTCTTTGTGTTGGCGATAGAAGACAGTTTCATACTGACCAATTTGCAAATCATCTGACACTCCATAATCCCATAAAAGGGAATATTTTAAAATATGCTTATTCTTCTCTGCTAAATCCCCCCTCTCACATATATTCCCTCAACGCATGACCTTTAATCCCCACTGGATTTAGTCAACATAGGATCACTGGACAAATTTTCCTGGTGAAGGATATACCAAGGCATATTCGTTGATTGGTTAATATATGCGAGCCCGGTTTTATGTTTTCATTTAAGGCATTAAAAAACACTAAATATAAGGCCCAAATGATACAAGAACTTACACATATCAGGGTAGGATAGTGGTGATAGTAGTGGTGGCCCACTTTTTGCAGATTATTTTCTACAATTAAAGCCTGTGGTTGGGTTTTTAATTTGGCACTTTCCTTTCAGCAAATTTAATAGTGCATGCTAAGTCTTTCTTCCCCTTTTTTGGGTGTATAAAACTATGATAGAATGGAAAAGGATAGACAGATGTACCATGATAAGTACTGAGTACCCAGGCAAGAATTTCAAAGAAGGTAGTTAGTAAGATTCCTGGTGATCTTAGTGGTTCTTCAATATTCTTTGTGTTTAACTAGTTAAGAGATAGATCAGAGCAAGAATGGTTCTGCCCCCTAAAAATCAACCAACTGGAGGCTAGTACTAAAAAATTTTGCTCAAGAATAGCCTCAAGTCAAGAAAAAATATGGCAGCAAGCATGAAAGGGTCTGAAAAGAAATATCAAGGACCCAGTAAATTTATGTCTTTGAGGCTGTGTAGTGTTTGACAGACAGAATGGGCAGGTGGGAAGTATTCTCCATTTGGAGACAGTAAAATCTAGATTTGAATTCACCTCTGCCCATACTATGTGGTCTCAAACGAATTAATTCATCAGACATTTTACCTAACATTTACTAAATGCTTACTATATGACAGATACTTTTCTAGTTACTTTACAAGCATTATTTTGCTTAATCATCTCACAAACCCTGTCACATAGGTACTAAAGTTAACCCCATTTTATGCCTAGGGAAACTGAGGCACAGAGATTAATAACATGCTCAAAGTCACACACTCAGTAAACAGTGGGGCTGGAATTATAATACAACTGCTTTCTCATTGGGTCTCCATTTCCTCAACAATAAATTGAAAATGATACAACTGCCTTGTCAACATACAGATTATTGTGAAACATCAGGAGCTAGTACATGTGTGCATGCTTTGAAGTCCTAAAAAAAATGCTATATTATTCAAATTAAAGGCAATTTTGTTTTTGTTCTAATCTTAGTACTTAATATTTTATATATATATATATACATATATACATATCACTATGTAGTATGTTCCCTACTGTCAATCAGCAAACACTTTTCAGTGATTAATATGTAAAATACAAGTTCAGGCACTATTAGACATGCAAACAAAAGTTATAATTCCTGCTTTCAAGGACTTTACTGGCTGAGAAGATAAGTTAAATAACAATATACAGTGGTCATTTGAAAACCAATCAGCAACATTAGACTCACTTATACCTGCTTGGTTACAATTTGGTAACCATTATAAGAATCAAATGGATTCTAAATTCTTCTTCTGGAAAGATGGAGTAGATACACTGTTTCCTATTCCTCCCACTAATTACAGCTAAAAACCCTTGAAATTATATATAAAACAAACATAAGAAGATACCGAATAGTGTGCAGAAGAAGACAGACTGGCTAGAGAACTCATAATCTGAGGAAAAACACAGTGGTGAGTTCCTTGGGTTTTTGTTTTGCCTAACATATACCAGAATAGGTATTGGAAAAACTAACAACCCAGAAATGCCACTAGGTATAGACAAAAAAAAAGCCGTAAGTAAAGCCTTCTCTCTCTCTCTAGAGGACCAGAAAAAGAGCAGCCTACTAAGACAGAAAATACTTAAACAATAACTACTTTACTCCAACCAAATACGATAAAATAAAACTGCAACAAAGGCTGAGTAGGGAGCCTAGGCTTCCACCCTTATTTTACTCTAAAAGGATGCTTTTTCTTCCCCTCATTGTGGTGGTGTCAGAAGGGGCATAGTGGATATTCAGGACATTAACTACTGCCCAGCAGTAATAAGGCCATCCTCCACAATGTCAGTGGAGGCCATGTGGGGACCCAATACTCCTATCCTAGACACGAGTATTAAGTACTTCTTCCCACTCTAGGGTGTCAGTGGAGGCTGAGTATGGAATCTGGAATTCAACCATCATTTGACAGTAATGAGGAGGTACCCATCTTCCCCCACTGGCACCCTGTCAGAGGAGGCCTGCTGACACAAAAGATTTAAATAAGTTTCAGCATCTCAAAACATAATACCCAAAATGCATAGTATTTAATCAAATATTATTCATCAAACCAAGAACCCGGAAAATCTCAACTTGAATGAGAAGAGAAGAGGTGCCAATAACATGATATCGATATTAAAATTATCTGAAAGGATTTTCAAGCAGCCATTATACACATTTTTCAATGACTAATTATACTCTAAAAGTAAATAAAAAGTAGAAAAAGCACATCAAAGAAATAGAAGATATAAAAGAAATCCAAGTAGAAATTTTAGAACTGAAATACATAATGACCAAAAAAAAAAAAAAAAAAAAAAACAACTCATTGAATAGATTCAACAGCAGAATGGAGGAAATAGAGTAAAAAAATCAATGAACTTGAAGATAGAATTATAGAAACTACCCAATCTAAATGGAATAAAATAGACTGGAAAGGAACAAAGAGAGTTCCACATACCCCGTGGGGATATGTAGAACTGCATCAGAAGATATTCATGTTATTGGCATCCCAAGCAGAGAGGATAAAGAGTGTGGTGCTCTGCAAGTATTCAAAGAAATAATTGCTGAAAAATTTTAAATTTTGGTGAAAGACACAAACTACAAATGCAGGAAGCTGAGAAAAGTATAAAAAAGATAGATCTAAAGAAATTCATATCAAGAAGTTAAATATTCTACTTTGGAAAACTAAGAATGAAAAACAAATATTGAATACAGTGAGAAAGAAATGACACCTTACCTATAAAGGAACACCAAATCAAAGGACAGAGAATTTCTCATCAGAAACTATAGGGGTCACAATATTTTCAAGTGCTAAAAGAAAAGACTAAAACCTAAAATTCTATAACTAGTGAAAATGTCCATCAGAAATGAAAAGGAAATCAAAATATTCTCAAATGGTGCAAAAGTAAGAGAAGGTGTTGCCAGCAGTAAAATTTTGGCAAGTATGATAGACATTATTTCTCCGCTTGAAGTTTCTAAATTTTATTTGATGGCTGAAGCAAAATTTATAATGCTTTACACTGTTCGATGTGGTTCTTTATGTAGATGAAATATTTAAAAATTATTATAAAGGGGGGAAGAAAAAGGGACATAAAGAGAAGTATTGTTTCTATACTTCACTCGAACTAGTACAGTATCATTGAAAGTAGTTTGTTAGTTTCTTTAAAAAACTAAACATACACTTACCATGATCCTCAGCAATCACACTCCTGGGCATTTATCCCAGAAAAATGAAAACTTGTATACACACAAAAACTTGAATGAAAATGTTCATAGCAGCTTTATTGGTAATAGCCCAAACTGGAGGCAAACAACAACAACAACAACAACAACAACAAAATCCTTATAGTAGGTGAACAGTTAAACTGTGGTACATCCATACCACGGGATACTAGTCAACAATAAAAAAGAACAAATTATTTGTAATATAAAACAATTATATGTATCTCAAATACAATAGGCTGAGAGTAAAAAAGCCAATCTTAAAATGTCACATACTGTATGATTCCATTCATATATCATTCTTTTTACTATTTTATGTTATTTTTTTATTTCAGAGTATTACGGGGGTAAGAATGCTTTTGCTACATAAATTGGCTTTGCGTCACCTGAGTCAGATCTACTAGCATGTTCATCCCCTGGACAGCATGTACTGCATCCATTAGGTATGAATTTACCCACACCCTCCTCCCCCTCCCACCTACCAAACACTCTATGAATGTTACTTCCCATATGTGCGCATAACTGTTGATCAATTAGTACCAATTTAATGGTGAGTATATGTGCTGTTAGTTTTTCCATTCTTGTGATACTTCACTTAGAAGAATGGGCTCCAGCTCCATCCAGGGTAATATAATAAGTAGTTCATCATTTTTTATGGCTGAGTAGTACCCCATGGTATGTATATGTGACATTTTATCAATCCTCTCATGTATTTATGAGCACTTGGGTTATTTCTACATCTTTGCAATTGTGAATTGTGGTGCTGTAAACATTCGAGTGCAGATGTCCTTTTTATAGAATGTCTTTTGTTCTTTTGGGTAGATGCCGAGTAATGGAATTGCTGGATCAAATGGTAGATCTACTTGTATCTCTGAGGTATCTCCATATTACTTTCCACAGAGGTTGCACTAGTTTACAGTCCTGCCAGCAGTATATGAGTGTTCCTATCTCTCCGCATCCATGCCAACATTTGTTGTTTTGGGACTTTTTGATAAAAGTCATTCTCACTGGAGTTAAGTGATATCTCATTGTGGTTTTGATTTGCATTTCCCTGATGATTAGAGATATTGAGCATTTTTTAATATGTATGGTGTCCATTAGGCCATCTTCTTTTGAAAAGTTTCTGTTCACATCCTTTGCCCACTGTTTAATGGGGTAGTTTGATTTTTTTCTTGCTGATTTTCCTGAGTTCTATATAGATTCTAGTTATCAGCCCTTTGTTGCATGTATAGTATACAAATATCTTCTCCCATTCTGTAGATTGTCTTTTCACTCTAATTATGGTTTCCTTGGCTGTGCAGAAGCTTTTAAATTTGATCAGGTCCCATTTATTTATTTTTGTTGTTGCTGTGATTGCTTTTGGGGTATTCTACATAAATTCTTTGCCTAGGCCAATGTCTATTAGAGTTTTTCCAGTATTTTCTTATGGAATTCTTATGGTTTCATGCCTTAGGCTTAAATCTGTTATCCATCATGATTAGATTTTTGTGAGAGGTGAGAGGTGAGAGGTGTGTATCCTGTTTCGGTCTTTTGCGTGTGGCTATCCAATTTCCCCAGCACCATTTATTGACTAGGGATTCTTTTCCCCAGTGTATGTTTTTTATCTACTTTGTCTAATATCAGGTGGCTATATGAGGATGGTTTTATATCTGCGTTCTCAGTCTTGTTCCATTGGTCTATGTTTCTGTTCTTGTGCCAGTACCATGTTATTTTGGTTACTATAGCATTTTAGTATAGCTTGAAGTCTGCTAGATTGATGCCTCCCAATTTGTTCTTTTTGCTTAAGGTTGCTTTTGCTATATGGGGTCTTCTCTGGTTCCATCACCACTTCTATTCAACATAGTGCTGGAAGTCCTAGCCAGAGCAATCAGACAAGAGAAGGAAGTCAAAGGTATCCAACTGGGGGCAGAAGAGTCAAACTATTGCTCTTTGCTGACATATGGTCTTATATCTAGAAAACCCCAGAGAGTCTGCCACGAGACTACTGGAATTAATAAACAAATTCAGCAAAGTCTCAGGTTACAAAATCAATGTACAGAAATCAGTAGCATTCCTATACGCCAACAACAGTCAAATTGAGAACCAAATCAAAGACTCAATACCCTTCACAATAGCAACAAAGAAAATAAAGTACCTAGGAATATATTTAACTAAGGACGTAAAAGACCTCTACAGGGGGAACAATGAAACACTGAGGAAGGAAATGGCAGAGGACGTAAACAGATGGAAAACCATACCATGCTTGTAGGTCAGCAGAATCAACATTGTTAAAATGTCTATACTACCCCAAGTGATCTACAGATTCAATGCAATCCCTATTAAAATACCAGCATCACTTTTCACAGATCATATATCATTCTTAAAATGACATAATTCTGAAGATGAAGAATATATTATATTTGTGATTGCCAAAGTGTAGCAATGGTAGTGGGCAAAGGGATGAATCAGGGGAGTGCACAACTATAAAGGAGTAGCATAAAAGATCCTTGTGGTGATGGGATAGTTCAGCATCTTGATTCTCGTGATGCTTACATGTGATAAAATGACATGGTACCAGTGTCAGTTTCTGATTTTGCCATTATAACATGATTACCTAAGATATAACCATTGTGGCAACTGGGGGAAGATTGCACAGTGTATCTATTTACTGTCTTTGTAACTTCCTGTGAATCTATAATTATTTAAAAATAAAATTTTAAGAAAATCAAATAAAAAATCAAACTGAAATAAGTCAATTCTAAAAAATGTGGAACAGTTTCTCGGAAGCATTATATTTAGTCAAACTTTTGTTATAACTAGAGACATAGAGTATTTAAGTGCTGTAATAATTTCAGATGGAAAAATATTATGTTCTAAAATTATTCAATCATGGATTAATCATTTGAATTTGCTTTAAAAATATTTTGTCTTTTTATTCTACTCTAGTCTAGCAATATGAATAACCTCTGACTTTTTTCATTTAGAACCAAAGCCTGTTCTCTTTACTCTAAGAATGTACACAGCATGGATACTGATCAAGACCTTATTAAAACTAGAAAAGGAATCCTAAATAGTAGTATGGAGGGGATTAAATCTTAAATTTATGCTGAGTGGTCAACATTTCACCAGGTGGCAGTAGAGCATTATGACTACTAATCTAAGAACTATATATTAGACGGACAGTATTCACCAGGAAAAGCTACTAAAACTCTGGGGTATCCTCCATACTTTCAAATATCCCTGTAACAGCATGGATTAAGTTTAGGGAAAAGCATATTATTAAGAGATTAGCTTTTCTCTTAGTTTCAAATATAAAAGCATATTTCTCCATTAAACAGCTAAATTAACAACTTTAATCAGTAAAGCATATATCTTTTAGAAATAATAGCTGAAAATGAATCCATGCCCATATATAATTACATAACTATTTCAGTAAATGCAGTTATGAAAATGCTTGTAGAGTAATATATTGCATTAATAATGACACCCAGGGACCAATGATGCCCATTTGTCAGCTCATATCTATCCATCCATTCATATCTAGAACATTTTGTCTAAATGCTTTAAAAGAATAACAAAAATATAAAAAAAAATCATGAAATATGATTCAAGGAATTAAGTAGTTTTCTTATGACTAAAAGTAAAGAAACTCGTAATAGTAGACTTTAACTCTCCAGAAGGGATTTGCTATGTGTTTTCCGAAAAACATTCAGAGGAATAGAAAAAGTTACATTGGCAGATTTCCGTTCAATCTAAGAGAAAACCTTTCGATAGACCTTTGGTCTAATCGTGGTATAGTCTGCCCCAATAAGTGGAGAAGTCCCTCCTTTTGTGCGGGGTTTCAAATGGAGACTCAAGCCTAGGTTCCCTGTCAGTGATATTGTAATACTTAAATATTCACATTTTATTATATGTTTAATTATCTCCTCTTCCATACTTCATAATAAAAACAGCTACCTTTTTTTTTTTTAGTGCCTATTGTCTGCAAGGCACCTTTCTAAGAGGTTTTCATGTCTTCATTTATTAAATATTTATGGAACAACTACAATACGCCAGTAACAATTTTAGGCACAGAGATATAACAATGAAAAGAACAAGTAAAGTTTCTCTCATGAAGCTTACATTCTACTGCGGAGAGATGATAAATAATTTATCAGGCAGTAATATGTGCTATGATAAAAAAATGAAACAAAGGGAAACAGAGAATGATGGAGAGGGATGTTATTTTAGATTGGGTGATTAAGGAAGGCTTCTCTGATTAGGTGACATTTGAGCATAGGTTATTAATATAATGAAGTGAGGGAGAGAGCCCTCATTCACTTTTTGGGTTTTTGGAGGAGGAATGTGCTAGGTAGAGGAAGAAGGGATGCAAAGACCCAAAGACCTTGAGACCAGAGCTTGCTTGATGTGTTCAGGGCACAGAAAAATGTCTTTGATTCCTGCCTAATCTATTACCTCATTCTGCACACTTTCTACCATTCTTATTGTATTATACATTAGCCATGCTTACTTTAAGAGTGGGCTAGCATGTTCTCTTTCCGTGCATTTTCATGTGCTATATTCTTTTCCCAAGCACCATTTCTCACATATCCTTTTTGTCTAGCTATCACCTACTCATCATTTTGGCTTTTAATCATGGCTTTCTTTGGGAGATTACCCTTGAATCTCCAGGACTGGGTTAGTTGTCCCTTCTCTTAGACCCTATAGCAAAGGTGGTTATATAACTTAAAATCCAAACCAGAACATTTTTGAGGCTGAAAAGGGGTAATATCAGTAATTATTTTGGGCCAAAATAATTTTGAGCTGTAAACTCTACCTATAGCAGTCTATATTTTTCCTGTCATACTTTTCACACTCTATTATGATTTTTGGTTTACTCTTCCTTATCCTTACCAGTAGGGGACTTCATAAGGGCAATGATCTTATATATCTTCCTCAAGATTTATCCTATGGGTCTTTTGAAATGTCTGCCAAAAAGATGGTTACTCAATAAATTTTTAATAAATGAATCAATAAATGGATACAGTGTAATTTCCCAGAAGAGAGAGTTGATTCTGGAAACAGTTTGTTCCTTATCTCCAAAAAAAGTGATCATATATATGGTAGCATATCTTGTGTTTTGGGGGTTACAGTAGTCCCTCCTTATCCATGGGGAATATGTTCCAAGACTTCCAGTGGATGCCAGATAATATGGAAGCCTATGTTTTGTCCTATGCATGCATACTTACGATAAAGTTTAATTTTTTGATTAGGCACAGTATGATATTAACAAAAATAACAATAATAAAATAGAACAATTATAACAATATAGTATAATAAAGTTATATGTTTTGGTCTCTCTTTCACATATACAATATCTTATTGTACCATACTCATCTATTTTCTGACTAAGTTTGATGGTGGATAACTGAATCTGAAGACAGCGAACCATGGATAAGGGGGACAAGTATACACGGTGGTCAGTTGTGGGGAGTGTGTGGTGAAGATTGTGGAATTAAACTGAAAGAAAGGAGAAAAAGGTCAATATGGCTTGGGACATTTACTCTCTTTGCAAGACTCTGCTAGCAACTAACAATGCCATTGCAAACATCAGTTTGAGAAAACTTTTATTTGAAAAGAGAGACACCATGGAAATTTAAAGTATCAATATCACTTATACTTAAAAAAGCAATTTCACATCTGATGCTGGAAATTACAGCCTATGATTTCCAGCCATTCCCAGAAATAAGATGTGAATTTGGTCATTATTGACTTGATATCATTTTTTCAAATATGTCTAAGGTTTTCACAAGCTTTGCTAGTGGAGTTCTGCCTTCTCTTTCTTTTTCTTGGAGTCTTTATATGCTCCCTTTCCATGCATCAGATGTCTCCAAATCACTTTACTCATATTGTTCTCCCCTCTACTTTGATTCAGTTTGATATTTTCCACCATCTGGTTTCAAGCTTTTAAATGGGTATCTGGAGGCTAATATTTCCACATTCTAGTAAGAAATGGTAATTAAAAAATATGTCACTTTTATTACCCTGTAGTGACTGAAGGAAAACATAGGCAAACAGCACTACATTTTCTCTCATTTTAATGCAGCTGCATATCAATCAGAATCTCTGCTACTTGTAGATTTCTTTTTTTCTGCTAGGTCAATGCAGAAATTATATTTCCCAATGAATCGAATGTATAGCCTCCCTCAAGTCGCAGAAGCCAGGGTGACTTTGTCAGCTCTAGTGCTAGGTATTTCATTTGTTCTCTAGTTCTCAAGTAAAAATTTACTTCTTTGGGACACTGGGAAAAAAGACATGTTATTATCATATATTCTCACCAATAACATAGATATGACAAAATCAATTATGTATATATATCTATATATTTAATAGCTATTGATATAATTTATATTCACTTTTGACAATAACCCCCTTCAAAAATAATTGCTACTCAGGCAGTTAAGAAATGAAAAAAAATGTATTATGTCACATGGAAATGAATAATATTTACCTCAAGTCATGCTCAGCTCTAAGATATCACATACAAAATTAAATATTTATCTCAGTTTCAGTAAAAAAATAGTATCAACTATTTTCTACATGATTCTCAAATAAACCTAAATTTATAGCATGAGCAAGAAATGTATCTCACAATAATAGAGTAAGGGAGACACTGTGAATTTTGTAGACCTTCTGGTTCAGAGCCCTCTTGCACTTAGTTGACTGATAGAAGGAATGCCATAAAAGAACTGATTTGCTTTAATTATAAGGTTTAATTCATTTTTAAAATGTAAATCTAGTTGGCAAGAGAAAACTATTGATCCTTACCAGCCTGTGATTCCTAAGTTTGAATGAGCTTATCATATCACTTCTTGAAAACTAAAACTTTAGAGCGAGGAAAGAATGTAAGAAAAAGACTTCGAGAGCACTGAGTGTTCAAGGATAGTTAGGACATTGTGCTACTAGTGAGAAAATAAAGACATGGAAAGAAGTGGCCAAAAAAACCTAAACTTCTATTTGGTCAATTTCACAGTTGTGCTGATAAAGTGTCCATTCATTCATTTGAAAATTATTCCCAAGGCACTGGGAATATAAGGTAAACAACTTAGAGTCAATACTGTAGAGGAAAAATACAGATATTAATAAGCACACAAATAAACAACTACAAACTAAGATTGATGACAGGAAGAGGGAAAGAGCATGACAGAGGGAGTTGATCTGAGTTCTGCTTGATGACTTGGAGGGCCATGGGATACAACATTTAAGAAAACAAGGAGTAACATATGCAAAGGCCTTGTAGTATATAAGTGAACATGGCAGGAAGGAAAGCCTAGAAAAAAGCCCTGTGTAGCTGAAGTACAGAGGGATCAGGGAGTATAGTATAAGAAACACTTGAAAGATAGGCAAAGGCCAAACTGCACAGAAGGTTTTTAAAAGGAATTTTAAATTTATCCTAAGAGCAATGGAAAAAACATTGAAAGATTTTAAATTGGGAGAGGAGCCACTGATAAGGTTTGTGTTATCCTTTTTTGGCAGAAGTTAGAAGCACATCGGATGGGGGTGATAGTGGATGTGATGGGACAAATTTAGAAAGCTGTTATAATTCATTCAAGAGATGATGTTGGCTTGCATTAGGGTGGTGGCAGTGGAGGTGAAGAGAACTGGATGGATGTGACAGATTTGGGAGGTAAAATCCATGAGACTTAGTGCTGGATTAGCTATGAGGTAGGAGTGTGTTGGTGTCAAGAATGAATTTTGACTTCTTGCTTGTGCCAGTTGATGCTTAGAGGTGCCATTCTCTAAAATAGAGGATCCAGGTACAAGACCATATGTGGTGGCATTGTGTGTGTGTGTGTGTGTGTGTGTTTCTATGTGTGATGTGTTCAGGATGGATGGAAGGACCTTTAAAACAGCTAAGAAAATATGTAGAACAAGTATTTGAATATCTTGATTTGGATCACAGATGTCTGGGATAAATATATCTATATTTTACTCACTTGGGTATATGTGCTAATTGAAGCCACGGGAAAGATTATAGATTGAGAAGCCAATGGGGTTTATAAACAAACCTTGATTAATTCTAACAAACAATGGCTGGGATGAGGGGAATGAACCTGCAAAGGAGCAGAGAAAGAAAATAACAGATAAGTATTGTGTTGTGGAAGCTAAGGGAAAGTAGTGTTTCAAGAAGGGTTGTGTAGTTTCACAGTAAATATTATTGATAGGAGGTCAAATAAACGGTGAACTGCAAAGTCTATTTTATTTGGTGACACTGGTGACATTAACCAGATTTGTTTTTATGGAGGAATGGGGCAGAAAACTAAATTGAAGTGGGTGAGTGGGGAGATAAAGAAATGGAGACTGTAAGTATAAATAATATGGAGTGATTAGCTCTAGAAAGAATAAAGGACAGCTCCTTTGTCCTAGTGGGAGAGGATGATAGGTTATTTGAAGATTTAAATAAATGTGTAGATTTTATGCTGCAAAAAGAATACTTTCTTCTGAAAGTTTCTTTCTATCCTCTATTTTCAAATCTATGACCCCTTTCTTTATTTTCTGCATAGGCACACAGTGGGAGAGGGGGTCAATGATTTGAGGATAGTGGAGAAGTTTTGAAATAGTGATTTTAGCAGCAAAACATAGGAAGAATACTGAGTAGTGATGAAGTCCTAAATAAAGTTAATGAGTATAAACTTACACTGGGAATAATTGGCTGGATATTATTGAAATGTTGGGCCATTTTGATAATAATAATCTATGTTGGGTCTGTGAAATCTATGCTGGATAAGGAGGCAAATGATGAAAGGAAGGGCCAAGTGAATGGGAAAATGTATAGGAATCAGTAGATTGAGAGTCTTCACGATCCTGAGGTATGATCATAGGGGTGTAAAGGAAAATAAAACTTTCAGGACCCCCCACCAACTCCTTATGCAAAATAGAAGGTCAAGCCTGGAGGCTGAGTCATGCAACACCCCCTTCCAAATAAATAGCTGTTACTAACATTATGCATTAGCCTGATCTCTACTGAAAGGTAAAAGGCGTAAGGCATCTACAAGAACTGCCCCCACAGATCATAAATTAAGGAAATTCCTTGCTGGCCTCCCATAAGCAAGGACATACAAATTATAACTTTGGGTCTACAGGCTATGTCTAGCTCCTAAAACTAAAGTCTGTTCAATTCCTCACTAATAATGAATTACAAGTTTGTCTTCCCAGGTATGGAACAGAGGCAAGACAAGATCAAGCATTCTTTTACCTACCCATCGACATCTATAATACATAATTGATGCTTCCTTCACTCCTTTTTTCTCTTCTAACATTCACCTTATCTTATGTAAAAATGTAGATTTCCTGGGCCTCACAAGAATGTCACCCTTTTGCCTCACCACCCATCGCCCTGCTCCTTTTTCCTTCTGTATACCCTATCCACCTTAAATGCTGAGGTTCCCAAATTTCCTTCAGAAAAACAGTCACATTTGGTTCCGTGGTTTTTGTTTTTCCTAGGGGAATCCTCAAACTTTGGCTTAACAAACCCCCATTGATTGAGATTTTTGCCTTTGCCTTAGTCATTTATTTTGGGTTGTCAGGACAAACAGTTGAACAGTCAAGCTGGAAGGACAGGAGGTTGAAGTCAGAAAGACTTCAAGGAAAGACCTGAGTTAATTATTCACTTTGTTAGAGCAGTCATGAGTGACTGTGAGGTCCAAGTCAGAATTGTGGAAATGACTGACTCACAAGGAATGGAGGAAAAAGTTATTGGTATTAGTTGAAGAACTGAGAGTTCTGAGTATTATTAAGTGGATACACCTGTAGGTATGAGAATCAGCCAGGATGAAGGTAAATCTTCTGAGATGAAACAAGAACAAAAAACTATGAGCCTGAAGGCAAAATGTTTAATAAACGAAGGGTAGTGGCAGGGAGATGGTAGGTGACAGTGACTAGGTGGGGAAGAGTATGATAAAATGGACTAGCATAATTGACAACAGAACAGGAATTTGTTGTTCCTCTTTTTGTTTGTTTTGTTTCAAAGAGGTTGGAAGAGTAATGATTGAAAGTGGCAATGGGCAGCAAAGAAGACACAGCCCTGTCTCTCAACTCTATTTTATAGGATGTGAGAAAATTAACAACAGCACTTTAGATTACTGTAGGGGAGGTGATCTGAGAAGAGGGCTAGGATTCAGTTAAGGTAAGAAAATGATTGTAATGCTCACACACATTTTGAGTAGTATGCATAGGATAGTTTGCTAAATATGGAGCAAAAACTATTTTGCAGAGGGCTTTGTGAAAAGATTGGGGAAGGGTGGAGGTAGTTACTTTAGTCACAGGCAAAGAAGTACAGAGCATCACAGTGGGTAGAGAGCCTAGGAGCCCTGGCGTTTGGGGTGATGAGTTGGGAAGATGGGGATGAGATGCGCTGCTTGGCCTGCATAATTTTTGTACCAGGAGCTTTTTTCCATGTGACAGATATATAAAAGAAATATTTATGTTCTAGCTCCAAATATATTTTTCTCTTTATTGTTGATTTGTAAGGAAACAAAGAGATGATTGAAAATACATCAGTATATGCTATGGTCAGAATATTTGTGTCCCCCCCATTCATATGATAAAATCCTAACATCCAAGGTGATGATATTAGGAGATGGGGCCTTTGGAGGTGATTAGGTCATGGAGACAGAGCCCTCAAGAATGATTTTAGTGCCCTCATGAAAGAGGCCTGAGAGAGACCCCTCACCCCTTCCACCATGTGAGTACAAAGTCAGAAGACACCATCCATAAGTCAGAAAAACAGGCCCACGCCAAATACTAAATCTGCCTTCATCTTGGAGTTTTCAGCCTCTAGAACTATGAAAAATGAATTTGTGTTTGTTTATAAGCTACCTAGTTTATGGTATTTTGTTATAGCATCTCAAATGGACTGAGACAGTAGAGATCTCATTAATAAAAGGCAGTTTCTCGGTCCCTGGCCTTTCCAAGACTTGATTCCTATTCTGAAACTCTTATACAATCATGCATCCCTAATATAGGAAAAGATATCTTTTTCTCAGTATTCAATTCTGTTCAGATAAGTTTTCCCAGTATATAACAATTTGCCTTGCTCCCTAATACTAAATCTTGCTGAGATCCATCCCTGCTCTGGATTCTAGGACCATTTCTTTCCAAGACATAAGAATCTGAAGAGTTTTAGGCCAGTAATTCAGTATCTCTGGAGCATTAGCCTTACTGATATTCCTGTTCTCGAACCAGACGATAGCATCTTTTCCCATTTTTTGAATAACATTTTTATGATGCCGGAAGCCATTCTGGGCTTACAGGTACAATATCTCAGCACACCTGTAACCTATTTGCAGCATACCAAAGTGCTGTACTAGTTGGGAAGTTCTGGGTACTGGAAAAGCTTGATATTCTAGTTCAAGTTTACATCTAGAACACCATGTCAGGAGGACTTGAGGCAAATATTTTAAATTTATTTGATAAGTTTGTAAAATATGACATAATAAGCTTTTTTGTTATTTTTTGCTATCCCTACTCTATCCTAATCATGAAAATGTTAAGTGTATCATTCCATACTCATTGCCTTGAGGGTACAGTTATAATGACAGAAATTCAAAGAGAAAGAAAAGAGTCAATTCTCAGCTTTTGAGTTTCAAAATAGACTTCAAAATAAAATTTGAAGTTCATAACAGAGATAGAAAATTGTAAGAAAAGGTTTTGAATCTCAAAATGTCTGGCTTTTGATTTTTAAAAGAGAAATATCCAAATAAATCAAGCTAATAGACTATCTCTAGAGGAAAGGTGAGGCAAACCACAAATATAATGAATTTACCTTGAAATAAATGAGAAAACTCTCAATTATCTGATTATATTTACCCTGAATTAACAAGATTAAGTATATAACCAGGTAGCAAAACAAAGGCTCAAGTTGAAAACCAATATCAGTTATAGAAGTATGGTCCTTTTCCACATTAAAGTTGCATATTAAGAGATATTTTATATTTATGCATGCCTAAATCCTTTGATATGTATAATTTGAAAAAATAACTCCTGAGTTAACACTGATAAGCCCACCCACAATATTCCATCCCCTAACTGAAAAATCATTGGGCTAATACAATCCTAGGTGTACTAATTTAGCAACCCAACATTTTTCTAGTCTTAAGACATTCCCTCTATCCTTTTATAGGTTCACAGTTTTTCTAATTTACTAATAGTGAAGTCATTTTACAACAATAGGTAATAAAATCCTAAGGAAACCCAGGGTTGCTGTACTCAAGTTGTTTAGGTAAGAGGCAATATTTTTTTCTGACTCAAGTTTGACATTTTACCCTCTTATTGATGTGCTGCTTTTTCTGGTTATCTGATCATAGTTGAACTTGTAAAGTTTTAAAGAATTCGAATTCCCTGATTTCCAAAATTTATTATCAGGTAATAATTACCTACACAGTTTTACCGTGTATCATCTGTATGACTTTGAACAGCTTACTGAATTTCCCTGAGCCCCTTTGTCTAAGAAGTGGCCATAATAGAAACAATTGAAGAAGCAAACTAGAAAATACCAGAAAAAGGGAAGAAAATGAGATCCTTTATATAGTGATTTTGGAAATACATTGGATATGACCTTCAAAATAGTAAGAAAAATATTTTAGAGAATTGTAGAGATAATTTAGTAGATGCTCGATATGTACTCTGAGGCCATACAAAGATGTGGCCAGAGTTATAACATTAGCTAATATTTCTTCTTTACTATGTGTAAGCATCATGCTGAATGACTACATATAACCTCATTTAATCCTCACAGTAAACTTATCAAATTTTTACATTTATCATTCCTCACTTTAGAGATGAGGAAATTGAGGCTCAAAGAGCATAAGCAATTTGCCCTCTTTTTCACACCTAGTAAATGGTGAATCGCGAGTCTAGCCCTGACAAGGATCGTTAACTATTAGATTGCACTGCCTTACCCTCATTTCTGAGTAAGTCTTTCTCATCTTTACAATTCCTCTTAAATCATCTTCATCAAATGTTTTCTTATATTCCCTTATAAAACTGAATATTCCATCTTGTCTTATGCTTTATGTTCCTGTATTTCCTTATCAGTCTTATTCTTACTTAGACTTATTGATTTTTGCATTCTTGGTAATTCTTTAAACCTTATAATCCTCTCTACTATTTTGGATGGAAACTTTATGGGAATTTCTTTTGTCTCCTCTTGTCTCAGTTTGTTCTTTTTCTCAATATATATTATGTTTAAAGACTATCTGCCTTTTGAATTATTTTAAGTCTTCAAATTTATCTATGTTGTTGATACACACACACACACACACACATACAAATATATATATATATATATAGGAGAATTGAGAAAATTATCAAGATAGTGCAAAAAAAACCATTCACTTTTGCAGCAAATTCTAGGAAAAGAAGATGTTATTGATCTAACTTATCTGTACAAATACTCTGATAATCACTTCATACTGTACACCTGTGCTAGCTCATTTACCTACAGTTGGAAACATCATCACCTATTTTTTTTCATTTTGCTGATTTATAGATTTAAAAACGTTATATTATAGAATGTAAGGTCCCAAATAAATAATCTGAGTCACTACCAAAAAACTAGAAAAAGCAAAGTAAACCCAATGCATGTAAAAGGAAGGAAATATTATAATAAATATAAGTATAGAAATCAATTCTATTAAAAAAGAAAATAATAGAGAAAAATCAAAGAAAGCTGGTTTTAATAAAAAATCAATAACATCAATAAACTTTTTAACAAGATTTAAAAACAATAAAAAGCAAGAAGATAAAAATTACTAATACCAGAAGTAGAGGATATCATTACACATCCTCTAGCCATTAAAAAGATAATACAGCAATACTGTGAACACCTTTAGGCTCATAAATTCAGCAACTTAGAAAAATGAAACAATTCCTCAAAAATCACAAACTACCAAACTCAACAAAATAAATAGATAATCTAAATAGCTCTATAACCATTAAGGAAATTTAATGTGTAATTTAAAGACTTCTGAGAAAGAAATATCTAGGCCCACATAGTTTTGCTGGAGAATTCTACCTAATACTTAAAGAAGAATTAACCCAACTTTAAACCAATAATTGCTAATATTTTGTTGAGATATTTTGAGTCTATCTTCATGAGAGATATCCTGAAGTTTTCTTTTTTTGTACCGTTATTGTCTAGTTTTGGTATCAGGATAATATTGGCCTCATAAAATAAGTTAGCAAGTGTTCCATCTACTTGGTTTTCTGGAAGAGATTGTGTAAGAGATGGTGTTGATTTTTCTTTAAATATGTTTTCCTAGGCCTGGTGACCCTAAATGGGAGCAGGAGACACTGGGCCTGATAAGACACATAGAACATGTCAGATCCCCTGGTACAAGCTCCCTCTTGATTTCTCCTGGTGCTGCATGTAGGGGCAGAATGTGCTACTCCAGGCCACTGGGTGCTACAAGGTCAAGGTCAGGAGTAGCTGGGCCTATGAGAAAAAGAAAGCTTCTCAGGTCCTGTTCTTTAGGCTGTTCAGTGCCAGCTGGGCTACCCCTCTATCAAGACACTAGGTCTGGTATATTTTCTGTCCCTTGGAGATTTGGTGGACGCTGGGCCTGGGTTTGCTTGCACCTCTGGGTGGGTGTCAGGAGACCCTAAGTTGTTGTGTTTTTCCTCAATACTGGGGTCCCCTTGGCAGTCTGCTTTCTCTTTTTACCCTTAAAATTTTCCTATGACTATCTATTAATATTATGTTATTTACATGATTTTTACTTGTACTAAGTGGAGAGGAACTAGAAGAGATGAATCTATGCCATCTTGTCCCAAATCAGAAAGCTGTTTTATATTATTTTTAATCCAGGTTTATGGGTTGATTGTTTCCAGGGATAAAAGATTAGTAAGGCTCCCTACTTCACTTTATTTCTGGAAATGGAAGTTATATATCCTTAAACCCTTAGCCTAAGATGCAAAATTCTCCATAGATTTGTCCTCCCCTTCATATATTCCCTATAAATTTATTTCTCATTCTTTATAACATCACCCCTCTCTTTAGCGAAGTCACTCTTCTTATTAATACATCTTGATCCCTTCTGCTGTCATGTCTTTATTAATGTCATTACCACTGTCTGGAATATTCTTTATTCTTCTCAATCAATTTTCATCAATTTGGTTAAGAAAAAAATTATAATCATCAACCATTATGAAACTACTTTACTGACTTCATTTTTTTGCCAATTATTAGCATCCCCAGGAGACCTTTTAATCAACATTTCTTCAACTCTAAATAAGTAGTATTTTTCCTTATATATTTTTCCCTTCTTCACGAGCTATTTTTTTATACTTTCACAGAACCTGAGACAGTATTATACACTGAGGAAAAAAGCTAGGAATTGTAAGGCAATCATTTTAACTGTTTTGGTAAAAGCATCTCAAGCAATCTGCTTTGTATTGATGAATATTTTACACATATTTTCTGAATTGTGTTTAGGTTTGGGGGTACAGAATAACCGAAGGCAGAATAATTTAGATAATAGGCTCAATTGTGAATTTTGATTTCTATTTGTAGACTTAAATTGTGTACCCAGATGTCAACAGAAAAGCTGGAAACTCTCCCACCCTGTGAATAGATGATATTGTGTGAAAAGACAGATGGTAAAAAGCAGCAAACATTTTTCCGGAATGTTTTTTACTTTGAAAAACCCTTAAATATAAAACCTAGCCTTTATTGAAGTTGCATTAAGGCATGTCTGTAAATTCCATATCTATGGTATATTGGCTGTACTGACAACATGTGGGCTATTTACACAAGGTAAAGTGGTGTTCAGTGAATACATAGACTATCTACTCTGGGATCAAATTCTGCCTTTAGGAGCACACTGATAGTCCAAGATGCCAAAGACTTTCCCATTGATAAATACTTTTTTTTATTAGACCTTTTCAGGTTTTTTCTTTGAATTGCTATTTCACTATCACCCTTTGATAGTATTCTACTAGTGCTTACTCATTTTTCATTCTAATGCCAGTCTGAGGCAGAGCAGATAGGAATTTGTCAGAAGAATATTTTAGACTCTCAAGTACTTCTAAATATCAATCTTAAAAGTTCATTAAATTATTCAACTTTCTTAAGTAGAGTAATAAGCAATGCATGAGTGCCTTTTAATCTATATCTCAAACTAAAGAATTATTTTATATGTATTAATTAACAGGATCCTCACCACTCACAAAAATTAATTCATAATGGATAACACACTTAAATCAACATGAAACTGTAAGAATTCTAGAAGAAAATGTTGGAAAACTAGCACCCT
>NW_012150064.1:885326-886937 GCF_000956105.1 Propithecus coquereli | reverse complement strand
GAACACATTTAGACTAGCTCCTAAGTACAGATCTCATTAAAGAAAATAGGCAACATGCCAACTTTCAGGTTCATCTACTCCTGGTGAATGGACATGGAGAGGACTGGTAAAGTTTGTTTTTATGTTAAGCTAGTTGACATTTTATTTCATTACCTTTAGCTAAAAGTTCAAACCAATATAACTAAAACATAGTAAAGTCTTAATGCATGGTGGCTATTTTTCTCCTGTCTCTAACTTTTCCATATTTGCAACTATTAATATATGCAATGTGGTATATCTGTGCAATATACATACTCCCAGGTAGTGCCTTCTTACTATTAACATAAGTGACTTGATATAATGTTATAGATAAAAAAGAAATTTATATCCCAAAAAGTAGTGTAGCACTATTATCATAGCTGCCCATGTAGAAACAGAATGGCTGGCTATCTTCCCTCAAGTACAACTTCCTATTGACTCTGGAGCTACCTTTTCACCTTAGAAGTTTGCCTATGTCTCTTGTATTTATGTCTTTTAACCATTTTTACTACACATTTAGTATTATGAAGAATTTGAGCAAAGAATGGATATATGAATCAGTCAGATGACTTATTTTCTTATGCAGGTTTTCATCAGAACTAAATGAGGCTTGCTTCTTTCTCTGGAGTGAGACAGGGAGAAGAGCTGTGGGAAGTACCCACACTTTCATTCAGGCTCCCAGGGGACCAGTAATTGCCTGCCCTGTCAGCTACCAGTTACTGGCTAATTAAAAAATCAACCCCCTGGGAGCAGCTGGGAAAGTTGAGAGTTTAGGTATGTGGTCAAATCTCTTCTAGTAAGAAATTGGGAGCTAGGTTCTTTTGACTACATATTCTATGCTGAGATAGGGGAAGTAGTCACTGGTAGTGCTTCTGTGCCAGTTTAAAACTGCCTCTTTATTCTCTGTGGTCCAGGGGAATCACGAATGCTAAGCCCCATTCTCTTCCAGAGCTAGGTGATTTAGAAGCTGGTCTCTTGTGTGGGAGCTGAAAAAGTCGGAGTGCTCAATATGGATACCAATTCCTTCTGGGAAAAGTTAGAGACTTGATTTTATTGCTGGAGTAAGCTTGTGCACAAGGCACAGTAAGTACTCACACTTTTATCCAGGATCCTGGAGGTCTTACTAATTCCCTGCCCCATCAGCTCACAGATAGAGGCTAGGTATAGGCCTAACCCTTAGACAACAGCTGGAAAAGTACGCTGTCGAGCCCCTTCCAGGGAGGAACTGAAAACCGGGAGTTATTGCTTATTTGTTCTTTGCTGAGCCTGGAAGAGAGTGTTAAAACAGCCTCTGTTCTCTTTGGTCCTGAGTGACTCGTGAATGCCAATCCCCATCCACTGCCAAAGCTAGATGATTTAGGAGCCACTCCCTCTAGGGACAGCTATAAAATTTGGGATAGTATATGTGTGGTCCAAACCCATCACTCCTCAGGAAGAAGCTGAAAGTTGGGGTTTCCCTCCCAATGAAAACGCACTGTGCCTGGGGTGGAGTTTGTGATATGACTGCTTTTTCTACCCATTTTGATGCGGATATTCTCTAAATTGCACAGTGTATAGAAGATTCTTAACTAGTTTCTAGATTTCTCTCATAGT
>NW_012150064.1:881771-885276 GCF_000956105.1 Propithecus coquereli | reverse complement strand
CAAATGGGACTTGTTTAAATTAAAAAGCTTCTGCACAGCCAAGGAAACAATCAAAAGAGCAAATAGACAACCTACAGAATGGGCAAAAATATTTTCATGCTATATATCTGATAAAGGGCTGATAACCAGAATCTATATAGAACTCAGGAAAATCAGCAAGAAAAAAATCACACAACCCCATTAAAAAGTGGGCAAAAGGCATGAACAGAAGATTTTCAAAAGAAGATGGACTAATGGCCAATAAACATATGAGAAAATGCTCAACATCTCTAATCATCAGGGAAGTGAAAATCAAAGCCACAATGAGAAATCACCTAACTCCAGTGAGAATGACTTTTATCAAAAAGTCCCAAAACAACAGATTCTGACATGGATGCAAAGAGAAAGGAACACTCATACACTCGTGATGGGACTGCAAACTAGTACAACCTCTATGGAAAGTAGTGTGGAGATACCTCAAAAAACTAAAAGTAGACCTACCATTTGATCCAGCAATCCCACCTCTAGGGATTTACACAAAGGGAAAAAAAAGTCGTTTTATCAAAAAGACACTTGCACTCGAATATTTATTACAGCACAATTCACAATCACAGAGATGTGGAATCTACCCAAGTGCCCATCAATACACAAGTGAATTACTAAAATGTGGTATATGTATACCTTAGAATACTACTCAGCTATAAAAAATGGTGAACTAATTAATGCCTTTTGTATCAAGCTGATCACTTTTAAACTGTCCACAGGACATTTGTTTCCAAAGACGTTGAAATAATAGAACTAGATTTCTCCTCCCATATAAAACAACAAAAAAAAGGAGAAGACATATGAAACAATGGTTTTCAAGACACTGAATATCTGACAATAAAAGAAAGTGATCCCTGAGAGATGGAAAACAAATGAGATGAGTTCTATGGTTGTTTTAACTTACGTCCTTGAGAGGGTTTCCAGACCAGGAGAGGGAGTCCAGTCAGAGCCCGGTGAATTGCCTGAGTTGAGGAGAAAGAGCTGAGAATCTAGGTAAATCAAGGCAGCTAGAGTTTACAGAATAGAGTACTGGAGAAGAGAGAGCCTCACTCACTAAACCAGTGATAGAGAAAATCTTCAAGCAAGCCAGAGAAGAAAGATACCTTGCATACAAAAGAACAAAGAAAAGGATGACAATATATTTCTTATGGCAAGCAATGCAAGTCAGAAGAATGGAGTAATTGATATCTTTAAATTACTGAAAACAAGAAGCTGGCAACCTAGAATTATATACCCAGTGAAAATATCTTTCAAATACAAAGATAAAATAAAGATTCTTTCTTACTTACAAAGCTTAAATAATTCATTACTGGCAGACCCATACTACAAGAAGTATTAAAGGAAATTTTTATTCAGAAGGAAAATGATACTACATAAAAATTTGCATCTCCAAAAAGGAATAAAAGGTACCAGAAATAATAATAGCATGGGTAAAAAAAATTGTTATTTAAATATATTTATGTCATTGGTTTTCTAAACAAAAGTTGTAAAATATAGCGTGGGCATAGTTAAGTAAAATGTATTAAAACAATAGCACAGAAATTGAGAGGGGAGAAATGGAAGTACATTATAGTAAGATTCTGATGCTCTATATAAAGTGGTATAGTGTCATTGAAGGCAAACTGTGATAAGTTAAAGATGTATGCTATAGACACTAAAACAACAAGTAAAATAAGAAAACAAAGTGTTATAGCTAAGTATTAGTTTGCTAGGGCTATCATAACAACCATAACAATTGAGTAGTTTAAACAACAGAAATTTATTTTCTTGCACTTTTGTAAGATAGAAATACAAGGTCAATGTGTCAACAAGTTTGCTTTGTACTGAGGCCTCTCTTCTTGGCTTGCACATGACTGCCTTCTTAGTATGTCCTCACATGGTGTTTTCTTTGTTCATGCACTTCCCCACATCTCTGTGAGTGTCCAAGTTTCCTCTTATAAGGACTAGTCAGATTGGATTAAGGCCCACCCCTAATGGCCTTATTTTAACATAATAACATGTTTAAAGGCTCTATTTTTAAATACAGTCACATTCTGAGGTACTGGAAGATAGAATTTCAAAATATGAATTGTGGGAGGAGAGGCACAATTCAGCCCACATCATCTAATAAGCCAATAAATGAGGCAAAATGGAACTAAGAAAAACAATCAATCTAAAAGAAGGAAGAAAAGGAAAAAAAAGGAGAAAAGATGAGATAAACAGAAAGATGGTAGACCTAAACCTAACCATATCAATAATCACATTCAATATAAATGATCTAATGCATTAATTACATGGCAAAAATCACTGGATTGTATAAAAAGCAAGACCCAATGATATGCTGCCTATAGGAAACACACTTTAAATATAAAGACATGAATACGTTAAAAGAAAAAGGATGGAAAAAGATATACCATCCTAGAGCAGCTATATTAATAGCAGACAAAGCAGATTTTTAAGCAAAAAATATTACCAGAGATAAAGAGGTTAATTTCATAATGTCAAGATGTTAATTCATCCAAAAAACCTAACAACACTATGCATTTGTATACCTAATGACTGAGCTTCAAAATTCATGAAGCAAAAACTGATAGAACTTTTTAACCATACCAAAATGTCCTTGGATAGAAAATATTTCATAATTGATTATTAAAGCAACGTTTTGAAGTGATTCATTCCAGCTTTATAAGGTCAGAAGAAATCTAAGGAAAGATACTAATTTTATTTTATAACAGTATTTATTTTCATCTTGTAGTTCTGACATAAAAAACAACAGAATTTTACACTATAATTGGGAAACTTAGGCAAGTAATTTAACCCTTGAACCTCAGCTGTCTCATTTATAAAATGTGGTAATTTTATCTACCCAAGGAACTTCATAGAACTGTTATGAGGATTAAATTATATCATAGATATGATATGTATGAAATAATATTGCTGTTATTATTAGCTGGTCTTGCTAGTTCAAAAGTCATACCTTCCTTATCTTTAGTAGGATTGTCATTTAATGTTCTTGAAGCCTCTGATTCCCTTATTTCTTTGTAATGCAAATCTCTCTTATAAAGTGGTTTAAAAAGTGTGATCCGTTGTCCAACAGTATGAGAATTAACTTAGATATTTTCAAAAACTGAGGATTCCCAAGCATTCTGCCATACATACTGAATCAGACCCTCTGGACCAAAGGACTGAAAATGGGAATTTAGAATAAGTTTATTATTAAGTCAGCAGCTTTGAAACTTCTGTGATTATGACTATGATCCATAGTAAGAACAACGTCTTCTATCACACATATATTCATACATACTTAACTGCAAGGAATTTTATTAAATAATACTCACCCTTGCTATGTGATGTGGTCTGATATTTTCTGTTATATTTTATTCTAGTTAATTAGTTTAAAGAAGCAAACTGGTTATTATCCATTTAGTCACCTGCAAACAGATTAACCAACCATGGTTTGGAAAACACTGCACTAGATGGTTTTCACACAAGCTAAAGTTTC
>NW_012150064.1:859636-879784 GCF_000956105.1 Propithecus coquereli | reverse complement strand
GGAAGCATGTTAATTGCTATTTTGTTAATGAGTATATAATGCTACTATTGATTAAAATGTTTGAATTGAGACATTAAATAGACAAATTTCAAGATAGCACAAACATCTCCCTATTTCAGGGAGGTTATTGGCATTATCAAAATAAATAAAGTATATTACTTTAAGCTTAGTTCTTGACAGAGTGTAGTTTACATGTTTATCAAGTATACCTCAACAAAATGGAATAAGTACCCTTAATTTCTATGCTATTTTGTTTCAATTTCTATACTACTTTGAAACAAAAGCAATTTACTATGACTTAAGCATGTGGGTCTGAAATAAATGAATGCCAATAATTTTAACATATTGCCTTTAATATACACAGTCTGGCTAATGTTAAATTTCTCCAAAAGTCTTCAAAATTATCCAGAAGTGCAATATTAGTGGTAACATTTCATTTACTATAGACCATTAAAACATGATTTGTTACTTGAAATAAAATCAGAAGGAGTAGGAAAGGAGAACACTGAGAGAGATACATTAATTAGTAGCTTTATTGGAAAGTCTCTGGACATTGAATTTGATAGATTTTCAGAAAGTCCTGTTGTCTTAACTCTGAAAGTGTAGCTGAGAAGTGTGAAATAGGAATAGTGGGTCTGGTAAGTGGACAAAGTATAAAATATTGTACAAAGATATTCTAGTGTTTTGTAGTATTGAATTATGCAAGAGAATAAGAGAATTAGATTATTATTACATATTTAAAATTGCAATGAGAATTACAATATAGTGATAACCAGTTTTAAATTGTTGTAGACACAGTTTAATTTAATATTCTTTTACAAATATGCTAGGGTTATTTGCATAACATAACTTATCAAAACTTACATGATGTGGCAAAGGAAGTATCAAGGAGCAAATTGATAACAATAAATGTCTGCTTAAAAAAGAAGAAAAAACTAATAAACAGCATAACTTTACACCTCAAGGAACTAGAAAAAGATGAATAAAGTAAACCCAAAGTTATCAGAAGAAATAAAATAATAAAAATCAGAGCAGAAGCAAATCAAATAGAGAATAGAAAAACTATAGAAGAATTAACGAAACTAAGACTTTTTTAAATAAAATTGATGAACCACTAGCTAAACTAAAAAAAGTTAATAAAATCAAACATGAAAGGGGAGACATTACAACAGATACTTCATAAATAAAAAGAATCATAGCAGTCTATTATAAGTAATTATATGCCAACAAATTGGATAACCTAGAAGAAATCAATAAATTCTTTGAAACATACAACTTACCAAGGCTGAATCAAGAAAAAATAGAAAGCCTGAACTGAATAATAGCAGACCAGGAGATTAAAGTGGCAATCAAATCCTCCCAACAACAAAAATATCCCAGGACCAAACGGCATCATAGATGAATTCTATCAAACATTCAAAGAAGAATTAATACAATGACTCCTTAAACTTTTCTGAAAAAAGGAAAGGGAATATTTCCAAACTCATTTTATAAGGCCAGCATCATCTGATACTAATACCAAACAAAGACATCACAAGAAAAAAGAGTATAGGCCAATATCTGTGATGAACGTAGATGCAAAAATTCTCCATAAAGTTCCAGCAAACTAAGCTCAACAACACACTAAAAAGTTACACACCACGGTTAAGTGAAATTCATCCCTGGAATGCAAACTTGGTTTAACATCAGCAAATCAATCAATATGATACACCACATTAACAGAATGAAAAATAATCACATGATCATCCCATTATACGCAGAAAACACATTTCACAAAATTCAATATCCTTTCATAATAAAACCTCCCAACAAATTTGGCATGAAAGTAAACTTTCTCAACATAATAAAGGCCATAAATGACAATCCCACAGCTAACATCATAACCAATGCAGAAAATCTGAAAGCTTTCTCACGAAGATCCAGTGCAAGGCAAGGATGCCCATTCTCACCACTTCCATTCAACATAGTACTGAAAGTACTAGCAAGAGTAATCAGAAAAAAATAAATGAAAATAAAAGCATCTAAATTGGAAAGAAAGAAGTAAAATCATTCCTATTTACAAATAATGTGTTTAAAACATCCTAAAGACCACAAAAAATAGTTTAGAACTGGTAAACATATTTAGTAAAGTTGCAATATAAAAAATCTATATGCGAAATAAGCTTTTTAATAATAATCATTAATCTGGAGAGGAAATCAAGAAAACAATTCTATTTACAATATCATCAAAAAATAAAATACTTAGGAATAAACTCAACCAAGGTGGTGAAAGATTTGTACACTGAAAATTATAAAACATTGATTAAAATATTGAAGAATTCACAAATAATGGAACTATATACTGGTTTCATGGATTGGAATAATTGAAATTTATTAATATGTCCATAATGTAGATCCTAAACAGTATACAGATTTGATCAAATTCTTATCAAAATTCTAATGGCTCTGTTTACAAAAACAGAGAAAACAACTCTAAAATTCATGTGGAACCACAAAAGACCCCAAGCAGCCAAAGTGATCTTGAGGAAGAACAAAGTTGGAGATATCACATCTCCTGATTTCAAATTATAGACTCATGAGAGTGGTGTCAGCAAGATGGCCAACTAGAAGTTCCTACTGCCTGTTTTCCCCAAATATCAATATAAATAATGAAAACTCAATACCTTGTCTCCCTGGAAACCAGAGGTGCGACTATACTCTTCATCCCTGCCTCCCAAGTGTAATCTGATGTGGCACCCTTCTCCCCAGGAACTAGAGCTTCAGCTGAGCTGTCCAAATCTGCTTCCCAGGACTTAGCCATCATGGAGCCCCACCTACATGGGAACCAGAGCCTTGGCTGAGCTGTGCCACCCAACCCACCAGGCTGAACAGCCATGGTGTACCATGTGTATTGAGAGCCCCCAGATAAATTGAGGTTTCATTGCCAGAGAAGCTAGCAACCCTGACCTAATAGGAATTAAAGAAGAGCTGGATGTGAGGACCCTAACAGGACATATTGTCATTCTTGCTGCCAAATCAAAGTCAATCCCCACAGAAGTCAACATGTAAGTTAGGAAAAGGTGATTGCTGCAGCAAATGTGCAGACATCAACATAAGGACAAAAGATACATATAAAAAGCAAGAAATCATGACACCACCAAAGGAACTCATTCTCTAGTAACTGATCCTCCAAAACTGGAGATCTTCAGATAGCCTGAAAAGGAATTTAAAATAATTTTTTCAATAGGCCCCACAGATATTTATATCAAAGTACAGTATAGTAGAAATCACATCATGTAAATTACATCAGTTTTTCATATAGATGATTATCTCCCTTTGATTGTCATTTTGTACTAAGCCATTTTGTTTGAAGCCATTTTCAAATGTTTTCAGCATTTCTGTTTTCTTTTTTATTATTTTTTTTTAATATTGACACCTTTTATAATGCTTAAGTCAGGGCTTTTACTGTGCCCACCACCAGAATAGGGTTCTGTACCCAGTAGGTAGGTTTTTACCCCTCCCTTCCTCTGATTTCCCCTTCTTGAATTCCAATGACATTTACATCTCTTTGCGCCCATGTGTGCCCATCGATTAGCTCCCAATTATTAGGCAGTACATGTGGTGTTTGTTTTTTCCATTTCTGAGATACTTCACTTAGGATAATGGTTTCCAGTTCCATCCAAGTTGCAGCAAAAGACATTATTTTATTCCTTTTAATAGCTTAGTAGTACTACATGGTTTGTGTGTGTGTGTGTGTATGTGTGTGTGTATATATATATATATATAAACATATGAAAGTATGAAATCACTGTAAGTACACACTCAAATTCAGAATACTCTAATACTTCAATGGTCATGCATCAATAATTTATATCTCTAGTACAAAGGTTAAAAGACAAAACTGTTAAAAACTTCTGCACAGACAAAGAAACTGTCACAAGAGCAAACAGACAACCTACAGAATGGGAGAAAATTTTTGTATGTTACAAATCCGATAAAGGGCTGATAACCAGAATCTACTTAGAACTCAGGAAAATCAACAAGAAAAAAATCAAACTACCCTATCAAATAGTGGGCAAAGGGCATGAACAGAAACTTTTCAAAAGAAGACAGAATAATGGCCAAAAAATATATGAAAAAATGCTCAACATCTCTAATCATCAGGGAAATGCAAATGAAAACCACAATGAGATATCACTTATCTCCAGTGAGACTGGCCTTTATCAAAAAGTCGCAAAACAGTAAATGTTGGCGTGGATGCGGAGAGATAGGAACACTCATGCACTGCTGGTGGGACTGCAAATTAGTACAGCGTCTGTGGAAAGCAATATGGAGATACCTTAAAGAGATACAAGTAGAAGTACCATTCGATCCAGCAATCCCATTACTGGGCATCTACCCAAAAGAGCAAATGATATTGTATTAGAAAGACACCTGCACCCGAATGTTTATAGCAGCACAATTCACAATTGCAAACATGTGGAAACAACTCAAGTGTCCATCAATCCATGAGTGGATTAATAAAATGTGGTATATGTATACCATGGAGTACTATTCAGCTTTAAGAAACAATGGTGATATAGCACCTCTTGTGTACTCCTGGATAGAGCTGGAATGCATTCTACTAAGTGAGGTATCCCAAGAATGGAAAGATAAGCACCACATGTACTCACCATCAAATTGGTATTAACTGATCAACACATAAGTGCACATATAAGAATAACATCTATTGGATGTTGGGCAGGGGGGAGGGGGGAGGAGGGGACGGGTATATGCATACACAAAGAGTGCAATGCGCACCACCCGAAGAATGGACATATTTGAAACTCGGACTTAGGGGGCAAGGGAGTGCAAGGGCAACATACATAACCTAAACATCTGTACCCCCATAATATGCTGAAATAAAAACAAAACCACAAAACTGTTAAAATAATTATAGCTACAATAAATGTTTAAGGAGTACACCATATAAAAAGACATAAATTATAACATCAAGAACATTAAATGTGTGTGAGGAAAGTAAATTCTAGAGTTTTTGTATTGATCAAAGTTGTTAGCTTAAAAAGATTGATGATAAAAACAATTATCAACAAAATGAAAAGACAGTCTATGGATTGGGAGAAAATATTTCTAAACCATATATCTGAGAAGGGGTTAATATCCAAAATAGGCAAGTAACTGACACAATTCAATTTCAAAATAACAAATGAACTAATTAAAAAATGGGCAAATCACCTCAGTAGAAATTTTCCCAAAGATATAAAAATGGCCAAGTGGTGTATGAAAATGTGCTCAGCATCACTAGTCGTTAGGTAAATGCAAATTATAACCACAATGAGATATCACCTAACACCCTTTAGGATGGATATTATGAAAAGGATATGAGATAATGAGTGTTGGAAAGGGTGTAGAGAAGAAGGAATCCTCATATATTTTTGATGGGAATGTAAATTGGGACAGGCACTATAGAAAACAGTACAGAGGTTCCCAAGAAAATTAAAAATATAACTGCAATATAATCTTGCATTTCCTCTTCTATGCATGCACACAAAGGAAATGAAATCAGTGCTCCATAAAGACATCTGCACTCCCATGTTCATCACAGTATTATTCATAAGAGCTAAGATATGGGAAAAACCTAGGTGTCATCCATTGATGGATGAATGGAGAGAGAAATAGTGATATAATGGAATATTATTCAGCCTTAAAAAAGAAGGATATCCTGCCATTTGTGACAATGTGGATAAACCCGAAGGATATTGTGCTAAATAAAATAAGCCAGACACAGAAAAAAGTGCTGCATGATCTCACTTATATGTGGTATCTAAAAAAGTTGAATACATAGAAACAGAAAGTATTAATATAAAGGTAGTTACCATGTGCAGGGTGTTGGGGAAAATGGGGAAATGTTGGTCAAAGAGTAAAAAATTGCGGTTTTATAGGATGAATAAGTCTAGACATCTAATGTTTAGTGTGATAACTATAAATAATAATATTGCATTTTATACTGTAAATTTGCCAAAAGAGTAAATTTTAGGTACATTAAAAAAGGATAACTATGTGAGGAGATGCATATGTTAATTTTCTTCACTCTAGTAATTATTTCACTATGTATATGTACATGAAAACATCATGATGTACACCTTAAATATATACAATTAATTCATTAATTCATTAATTCAATGTCATTGTCTTCCATAAGTTGTGTAGCATTAAATTTCTTCAGATGAAGTATGTAATAATTGGCTTAATTTTATAGGAATACATGGCTTTATCTTATAGGAATACATACATTTAGTAACAACTGATGGTAAATTTTTATAGTCACAAAGCCTGCATTCTGCTCATACAAGTTGGTGAATTTTGCCTATATATACCACACGTAGCAACCATATATATCCACCAATTAAATAACTAGTAAATCAAAGGAAAAATATGTTTCCTGTGTTAACATGGATAGAAAATGGCTGCATATCTTAAGCATAGAAGTTGTGAAACTCAACAAATATTTATTGATTTCCATTTATTAAACTGACCACATGTTTGGCACTGTCAACACATAATAAACAAGATACTGTTCATACCATTCAATAGGTCACAATCCATTGTGAAAGATACACATGTAAACAATTCATTACAACACAGTGGGATAATGTGATAATAAGTATAAGCACAATATATTGACATTATATTGCCATAGTAGAGAAAATAATTAATTTAGGGAAGGTAAAAAAGGCTGTATAGGGAAAATGATATCTGAATATGACTTTGAGGGATAAGTAGGCATTTACCATGAAGACAAGAATGGAAAAAGAATGGAAAAAGACAATAGACAAACTATTTTGTTCAATTGTCCACAACAAAAGTATATTGTACCTCTTTAGCTTTTTGGGGAGAAATTATTTCTAGTCTTAAAAATCTGGTCAAACTGCTTCATAAATAATATAAGTGAAATTATTGTGCATGAAATCAATTGAAGAAGGAAAATCAATTCAATGTGTTTTTGCAGAAGGGATTTTTGTGTGTGTGCCTGGCAGTGTGTGAGGTATTATGAGAGGTATAGAGGTATTATAATTTGCAGTACTAAATTCTAAATAGGTCAGAAATGTCTCATATTGGCAGCTTCCAGGGCTTTGTTAGTACAGTAATCCATTATCACTGTCATTGCACTAATTGTAATAGTATTCATAAGTATGGTGTTGAATTTTGGATTACTAGAAGTATGCTATCTATAATTTTATAGATAATTATCTATGGTTGTGTATTATACATCATTTGTACCTGGCATACTTTTCCAATGCTATTCTTCAGGTTGCTGGTAGATATGTTACTTTCCACAGCATAATGCTCCTTGTCAGGGCTTTTGGAAATATGTACAAAATGAAAATGCAAAGTCATGGCCCAATCCCTAGTTAACACTCTCAAAACAAGAGTACTTTTATAAAGACATAATGGGGGCAAAGAAAGTTCAGGGAATGGGAGGAGTAAATGACACATCCTTTAATTTCTGAAATTCTAAACCAATTGCAGCCAGAAAGATGACTACCATAATGTCAGCTATGCTTTGATAAATAAATACTGGAAAGCATAGGTCAGATTGCCTGGCAACAATTGACTTTTTATCGCATCCTAGAAGGATGATAAGCACAGCTAAACACCACCAGGCCACACCCAACAGGTGCAGTAATTTGACCACTAACTTTCCTACACAACTGAAAGCAGAGCAAACTGTTTCTTCTCTGTAGTCAGACAGGCATCCCAAAGAGAAATGTTGCAGCCAAATCAGGTAAATTACTCCTCCCACTCCTATAGAGAAGGCAGATGTATTATAGTAATTAATGTCCTTCCACATGGAAACCTGAAGCCAAGGGAAAGGCGGTTCTCCTAACGTGAATTAACAGAAAAATTCATATATGTGACAAGAATAAAACTGTAGATATTATATCAAAGGTAAAAGTCTTCATAAAACTCCCATATTCATCAAAGGTGGATGATTGCCATAAATTTAAAAGCATTAGAGTGGAAACAACAAACAGTGGAGTTTTTCTGGCCTAGTAGCTACAGTTGCTGTACTGTCCACTATTGGAATAATTTCAATTTCTAATGGGCATGTTTTAATCAATCATTCAATAATTTTGGCTTTCTCCATGATAAATAACATTAATAGCTCTTCACCCAATGTGTTGCTAGCTTTCTTATTCTACTTGACCATGTTCTGTGTTTTTCTCTTAAAGATATTAATTACTGTTTTAAGATTATACTCTTCCAAGTAGTTATATAACAGTTACTACAACACGCCAGATGCCAAGATGCCTCATATTTGTATTTGAAGAAATAATCAGAAATCTAAACATAAATGAAAAGACATTTAAAATTTTACTGCAGCCTTTTGATCAACTGTCAATTGGATATTTTATTCATAATATACCATACAAACAACAGCTTCCCTGCAAAGGCTCTTCTCCTCTCTAATTTCACTGCATATTCCACAAAACGCTTTGCTTTACTGTTCTTTTCATCATTCATTATCCCAAAATTTAACCTGTTGGTTAAAGAAAATTGATAGACTTCTCCTTAGAAATTAGATGAAGGTAGAGTATTTACATAAATTATTTGAAAGGGTTATGCATAGGAAATTTGTCTACTTTCCCCCATTATAATGTTTGTCCATTATTTAATAAAATTGTTTGGTTTTTTAATTAATTTTTTTTTATTTCAGAATATTTTGGGGGTAAAAATGCTTTGGTTACATATATTGCCTTTGCACCACCAAGGTGGAGCTACAAGTGTGCCCAACCCCCAGACAATTCATACCATACACATTAGGTGTGAATTTACCCATCCCCTCTCCCCCCCTCAAACCTGCCAGACACCCTATGAATGTTACTTCCGTATGTGCACATAAGTGTTGGTCAATTAGTACCAAATTAATGGTGAGTATATGTGGTGCTTGTTTTTCCATCCCGGTGATATTTCACTTAGGAGAATGGGCTCCAGCTCTATCCAGGACAATAAAAGAGATGTTAGTTCAACATTGTTTCTTGTGGCTGAGTAGTGCTCCATGGTATACATATACCATATTTTATTAATCCACTCATGTATTGATGAACACTTGGGTTGTTTCCACATATTTGCAATTGTAAATCATGCTGTTATGAACACGCACGTGCATATATCTTTTTTATAGACTGTCTTTTTCTCCTTTGGGTAGATACCCAGTAGTGGAATTGTTGGATCAAATGATAGTTTTAGTTCTTTGAGGTATCTCCATACTACATTCCATAGAGCTTGTACTAGTTTGCAGTCCCACCAGCAGTGTAAGAGTATTCCCATTCGGGAGGGAGGAGGAGGGGATGGGTATATGCATACATAACGAGTGCGATGAACACCATCCAGGGGATGGACACGCTTGAAGCTCTGACTTGGGGGGGAGGAAGGGGGCAAGGGCAACATACGTAACCTAAACATCTGTACCCCCATAATATGCTGAAATTAAAAAAAAAAAAAGAGTGTTCCCATCTTTCCGCATCCACACCAACATTCGTTGTTTTGGGACTTTTTAATTTTATTTATTTATTTATTTATTTTTTTTTTGAGACAGAGTCTCACTCTGTTGCCCGGGCTAGAGTGCCATGGCTTCAGCCTAGCACACAGCAACCTCAAACTCCTAGGCTCAAGCAATCCTTCTGCCTCAGCCTCCCAAGTAGCTGGGACTACAGGCATGCGCCACCATGCCCGGCCAATTTTTTTCTATATAGTTTTAGTTGCCCAATTAATTTCTTTCTATTTTTAGTAGAGACGGGGTCTCGCTCTTGCTCAGGCTGGTCTCGAACTCCTGAGCTCAAACAATCCACCCGCCTCGGCCTCCCAGAGTGCTAGGATTACAGGCGTGAGCCACCGCGCCCGGCCGTTTTGGGACTTTTTGATAAAATCCATTCTCACTGGAGATAAGTGATATCTCATTGTGATTTTGATTTGTATTTCCTTGATGACTAGAGATGTTGAGCATTTTATCATATGTTTGTTGGCCATTAGTCTGTCTTCTTTAGAAAAGTTTCTGTTCATGTCCATTGCCTACTTTTTAATGGGGTTGTTTGATTTTTTTTCTTATTGATTTTCCTGAGTTCTATGTAGATTATATTTATCAACTCTTTGTCAGATATGTAGCATGTGAATATTTTCTCCCATCCTGTAGGTTGTCTCTTGCTCTGATGATAGTTTCCTTGGCTGTGCAGAAGCTTTTAAATTTGATCAGGTCTCATTTATTTATGTTTGTTGTTGCTGTGATTGCCTTTGGGGTCCTTTTCATAAATGTTTTGCCTAGGCCAATGTCTGCAAGAGTTTTTCCACATCTTCTTCTAGAATCTTATGGTTTCATGCCTCAAGTTTAAGTCTGTTATCCATGGTGAGTTGATTTATGTGAGAGGTGAGAGGTGCAGATCCTGTTTTAGTCTCCAAAAGGGGCCAACCAAATTTCCCAGCACCATTTATTGAATAGGTATTCTTTTCCCCAGTGCATGTTTTTGTTTGTTTTGCCAAACATCAGATGGCTACATGAGGATGGTTTTATATCTGAGTTCTCAGTAATATTCTATTGGTCTATGTTTCTGTTCCTGTGTATGTACTATGCTGTTTTGGTTACTATAGATTTGTAGTATAGCTTGAAGTCTGGTAAACTGATGCTTACCAATTTGTTCTTTTTCTTAAGATTGCTTTTGCGATAAGTGTCTTCTCTGTTTTCATACAAAGTGCAGAATTATTTTTCCTAGATCTGCAAAACTTGATGTTGGTATTTTAATAGGGATTGCATTGAATCTGTAGATCACTTTGAGTAGTGCAGACAGTTCAATAATGTTGATTCTGCCAATCCATGAGCATGGTATGGTTTTCCGTTTACATCCTCTGCTATTTCCTTCCTCAGTGTTTCATAGTCCTCCCGGTAGAGGTATTTCACCTCCTCAGTTAAATATATTCCTAGGTATTTTATTTTCTTTGTTGCTATTGTGAAAGTTATTGAGTCTTGATTTGATTTTTAGTTTGACTGTTGTTGGCGAATATGAGTGCTACTGATTTGTGTACATTCATATTGTAACCTGAGCCTTTGCTGAATTTGGTTATCAATTCCAATAGTTTCATGGCAGTATCTTACGGGTTTTCTAGATGTAAGATCATATCATCAGCAAAGACGATCCTCTGCCCCCATTTGGATGCCCTTGATTTCCTTCTCTTGTCTGATTTCTCTGGCTAGGACTTCCAGCACTATGTTGAATATATGGTGATAGAGGGTAACCTTGTCAGGTTCCAGTTCTCAGCAGGAATGCTTTCAATTTTTTTCCCATTCAGTATAATGTTGATGGTAGGCTTGTCATATATGGCTTTTATCATTTTGAGGTAAGTCCCTTCTATGCCTATTTTTTAAGTGTTCTTATCATAAAATGGTGTTGAATTTTGTCATGATTTTCTGCATGTATAGAGAGGATCATATGGTCTCTGGTTTTGCTTTTATTTATATGGTAAACTACATTTATAGATTTGCCTATGTTGAACCATCCCTGCATCTCTGGGATGAAGCCCACTTGGTCATGATGGATTATTTTTTTAATAAGTGCCAGAATTCAGTTTGGTAAAATTTTAATTAGAATTTTTACATCTACATTCCTAGGGGATATTGGTCAGTAATTTTCTTTTATTGTTGAGTCCTTTCCTGGTTTGGTATCAGGATGGTGTTGCTTTCATAAAATGTGTTGCAGAGGATTCCTTCCTTCTCAATACGGAATAATTTCTGCAGAATAGACACTAGTTCTTCTTTGTAGGTCTTGTAAATTTCAGGTGTGAAACCACCACATCCATGACTTTTATTTTTTTTAGTAAGGTTCTTTATTGCCACTTCAATTTTGGTACTTGATATTGGTCTGTTGAGGCATTCTATTTGTTCCTGATCGAACCTAAAGAGGTTGTGTGTTTCTAAGAATTTATGATTTTCTCCAGATTTTCAAGTTTATAGCACATAGAGATTTTTGCTGTATTTATAAATTATATTTTGTATTTCTGTGGAATCAGTTTTAATCTCTTCTTTTCATTCCTGGTTGAGCTTACTAGATTCCTTTATTATCTGCTTATGGTTAATATAGCAAGAGGTGTGTCAATTTTGTTTATCTTTTCAAATAACTGCCTTTTTATTAATCTTTAAAATAGTTTTCTTATTTATTATCAAGTTGATTTAGTTCTGCTCTGATCTTTATTATTTCTTTCCTTATGCTGGGTTTAGGATTGGTTTGCTCTTCTTTTTCCAGTGCTTTGAGTTGATTCATTACATTGTTGATTTGTGCTCTTTCTGTCTTTTGGATGTTGACGTTTCTGGCTAAAATTTTCCTCTGAGGACTGCATTAGCTGTGTCCCACAGATTTTGAGAACTTGTGTCCTCTTTATCATTTAGTTCAAAGAATCTTTTTATTTACATCTTAATTTCCTCCTTGACCCAATAATCATTCATTAGTATGTTGCTTAGTTTCCATGACTTTGTGTAGAGATCAGGGTTTCTGTTGAAGTTGATTTCTAATTTTATTCCACTGTGGTCTGAGAAGATGTATGGTATAATTTCTATTTTTCTAAATTTGTTGAGAGATGTTTTGTGGCCTAGGATATGGTCAATCTTAGAGAATGTCCCATGAGCTTATGAAAAAAAACATATATTCAGTGATTTTGGGTAGAATGTTCTGTAAATGTCTGTCAGGCCCGTTTGTTCTAGAGTTCTGTTTAAGTCTCTTATTTCTTTATTTTCTGTTTGGAGGATCTGTCCTGTCCTGTCAGATGGGTGTTTAAGTCCCCAGCTATTGTGGTATTGCTGTTTATTATTTTGTTTAGATCAAGTTATATTTGCTTTTTGAATCTGGGTGCACCTGAGTTAGGTGCATACATATTTAGAATTGTTATGTCTTCTTGTTGAATTTTTCCCTCTACCATTATATAATGACAATCTTTGTCTTTCATTACTTTTTCTGCTTTGAAGTCTAAATTATCTGAAATGAGAACTGCTATAGAAGCTTTCTTTTGATTTCCCTTTGTGTGTAATATTGTTTTTCATCTCTTCACCTTGAGCCTGAATGCATCCTTGTGAGTTAGATGTGTTTCCTGAAGATAGCATATACTTGGTTTGTGTGTATTTATCCTTTTGGCCATTCTGTGTTTCTTCATTGGGCAGTTCAACTTATTCACATTTATTTAAAGAATCGATAAGTGGAGCGGATTTCTGTTCATCCTGTTGTGTTGAACTTTGTTGCTTTATTTTCTCTCTTGAGCCATTGTGGTATCTGTCCTTTGACCTTTAGCTTTGGAAAATTTTACACTGGTGAGTGTTTATTGTACTGATCCATGTGTAACACTGTTCTGAGTACTTCCTGGAGGGCAGGTCATATCTCTACAAATTCCCTCAGTGTTTACTTGTCTGGGAATGTCTTTGTTTCTCCTTCATAGAAGAGACTTAGCTTTTCAGGATACAACATTCTAGATTATGCATTATTCTGTTTTAGAAGACTGAGAGTGGGGCCTCATTACTTTCTGGCTTGTAAGGTCTCTGTCTGTTGAGAAGTCGGCAGTTAGTCTGATAGGTTTTCCTTTGTAGGTTATCTGCTGCTTTCTCCTTTTAACTTACAGGAGGGCCTCTTTTGTGTTTATTTTTCCCAGTCTGATGATTATGTGTCAAAGTGTTTTCCTCTTTGTGATGAATCTCCCAGGAGTCCTTTGAGCTTCTTGTTCCTGGATATCTACATTTCTAGCAAGGCCAGGGACATTTTCCTCAATTATTCCTTCTAATAAATTATCCAACCCTTATGTATTTTCTTCTTCACCCTCAGGGATGCCCATGATTCTGATATTTGGCCTCTTCACATAATCACATATTTTTTGAGGGCTTTATTCTTTTCTCTTATTTCTCTGCTCTCTCTCTGCAACTGACTTGTTTAATCAAAAGGTGTTGTCTTCAATATCTGAGATTCTTTCTTCTGCTTGATCTAACCTATTCTTGAGGCTTTTTAATGTGTTTTGTAGTTCCTTGAATAAATTTTTCATTTCTAGAAGTTCTGTTTAATTTTTCTTTAATATTTCAATTTCTTTAGTGAATTTTTCATTCATTTCCTGCATTCTTTTTGTGGTTTCTTTGTGTTGGGTTGTCATTTCATCTTGCATTTCATAGAGTTTCCTTACAATCCATGTTTGAAATTCTTAATCTGTCGTTTCAGTGTTCTGATTTTGATGGGTATCCATTGCTACAGAGTTGGTGTTCCCTTTTGGGGATGTCCTTTCTGTTTGATTCTTTATACTTCCAGAGTTCTTTTGCTGATTCCTTCCCATCTGGATCAGCTATTGCTTCTTACCTTTGGATTTTCTTTTGTTTAGATAATGACATGCCAAGTTTAATCTCTGAGCCAGTAGGTGGTGCTCATGGGTGAGAATTGACCACACCCTGTATGACGAGACAGTAAATGCAGTAAAACGGGATACAAATTGAGCTCCCTGTCAATAGTTGGCACTTGCCAGAAGGAACAAGTTGCAATGTTGTTTTCGGGTCCTGCGACCAGATATAGTTCCTCAGGAGAGTGCCCTAGGTGGTTTGTGGGGCCCTGGGGCTTCTAGTTGTGACCTTATTCTCCACCTTAGCAGGATTGATTGGGGTAGTGAGGCTGGGTGTGGCTGGGTTGGGTGAGCCTGCCCTCAGGCTCCACAAATGCTGTTAGTAGGTGTCAAACATCTGTTCACTGCCTCTTTGAAAAGCTGCCATGGAGGGGCTGAAGTTGCCCCACTCAACCAAAAAGTCTGCGTGTGGAGGCGGGGCTGTCTGAGACCCTCGATCAGAAAGAATGGAGCAGGCCCCTATCCTTTCCACCCTCCCCTATTCCACGGTTTCTCCTGGGCCTCTGCTGGAAGGCAGGAACTCAAGTCCACTGAGCTCCCTGACTGTGATACAGGCCAGGTTACCTGCCCAGAATTCCAACTGGAGCTTGGAGCACAGCCCTGCCATGGGAGGAGGGGTGCTCTTTATGCATGCTGTAGCTAGGACCCACACACACTGCCCTCTACTCCCTGATCTGTCCCTGCAGGCACTCAACCTCATGAGACTAATTCACAAATATCCTCTTTTTGTCCCAGGTCAGCATGATTGAGGCTTGGGTGTATGGGATCTGGCCTGCAGGGCACAGGAGATTAATCCCTGCCCCTGTCAAGGAGAAGAGTGCTGATTTGAAGTCACCCACAGGTTGCCCAAACTGGTTCAATGTCCCTCTGCCTCAGAGTTTGCCCTGCTCTGCTGAAGTCAACAGGCAAGCAGCAGCAGAAAGGGCCAGCAGTTAGGGACCTCACAGTCTTAGTACCCCTCAGATCATTGCAGGACCCCAAAAGGAAAGATCCATGCCCCATTCCTTGTGGATGCCTCTGTGTGGTGGCTCAATTGTCTCTCTCAGTAGCAATGGGTAGAGGAGGGTAAGGGGCAAAAAAGAGTCTAGGTGGAGGGAAATCCACCCTCTGGTCAACTCCAACCCTCTCTCCAGGAGATAGTCTGTCCAGAATAATTGGGCTCTGGAGTCACACAAATCACTCAGGACCCACTAGACCCCTGTGATTCTTGAAGTCTGGGCCAGAGTTGGGAAATGTCTGTGTGGGGATGAGCAACATGGAACCTGAGGGGTAGAGGCCCCCGGGGAAGCACAAAGGCACTCAGTGGAAAGAGAAAAAATATGGTACCTGCCCTCTGGCTCAGATCTGTGGGGCAGGAGGTGCCTTGAGGGATCTGAGAGCCTGGGGCCCTGTCCACAAGAAGCTCTCTGCTCACTGGCTGTAGCAGTCTCTGGGCTGGTGTTGGCAGGGCTCTCCAGCAGCTTGGGAGCCCACCAACAGTCTGATGTGCAAGGGAGGGGCATTTTAACCACTCCACCTACCATTTTACTAGTCTCCAAGCCTCTCAGGGATTAATCCCTTCCGATGCCTTTCTCCTTCCACTTCTGCTCTGTAACCTCTTCCCATGGAGTCTCCTGTAGGTTCCGGCACCCTTCCTTCCAACCTTCATCTGATCCATGTTTTTCTGGTTTTTTCTCTTTCATCTAAAATTTCTTCTTCCTGCAGAGACTCTCTGGCTGGTGGTGTCTTTCATCTACCATCTTGCCCCCTCTTTTTCTGTTTGTTTTCTGATTAATGAGTTTTTTCTTGTTTTTTTTTTTTTTTTAGGTTTTTTTTTTTTTATTTCAGCATATTATGGGGGTACAGATGTTTAGGTTTCGTATGTTGCCCTTGCCTCCCCTCTCCCCCCAAGTCCGAGTTTCAAGCATGTCCATCCCTTGGATGGTGCGCATTGCACTCTTTGTGTATGCAAATACCCGTCCCCTCCTCCCTGATTAATGAGTTTTGAGAGTTCTTTGTATATTATGAATACAAGTCCTTTATCAGATACGCATTTAAAAAATACTTTTTCCCAGCTCTGGCTTGTCTTTTCATTTTCTTAACAGTATCCTTTGCAGAGAAAATTTTTTGAATTTTGCTAAAGTTTAGTTTATCAATTCTTTTTATGGTTCATGGTTTCAGTGTTGTCTAAAAAAAAATCATCATCAAACCCAAGATAACAGATTTTCTCCTACATTTTCTTCTAGTAATGTCAGTATTATTTTCATGTAGGCTTATGATCCATTTTATACTAACTTTTATGTAAGGTATGAAGTCTAGAGCTATGTTATTTTTTGTATATTTATGTCTAATTATTGTAGCACCAGTTATTTAAAAGTCTATCCATTCTCCATCGAGCTGCCTTTGTTCCTTTGTCAAAGATCACCTGGCTGCATTTGTATGAGTCTCTTTCTGGGCTCTCTATTTCATTCTTCTATGTGTCTATTCTTTCACTGACATCATGGTATCTTGATTATTGTAACCTTATAGTAAGTGTTGAAATCACATAGTGTGAGCCCTCCAACTTTGTTCTTCTTCATTGTTGTGATAGCTATTCTAGGTCCTTTGTCTTATCATTTAAACTGTACTTATCATTTAAACTAGCTTTTCAATGACTACAAAAAGCTTGCTGGAATTTTGAGCCAGATTACATTGAATCTAGAGAACAAGTTGCAGCGCATTTACATTTTAAGAATTTTGCGTCTTTCAACCCAAGGACAGAGTATTTCCGTACTTATTTAGATCTTTTTTGTTTTTTTTTTCCCATCACTGTATGGTAGTTTTTGCAAATAGTTGTATCACATATTTTGTTAGATTTATACCTAAGTATTCCATTTTGGGGGAGTGCTATTGTGAATCATATTGTATGTTGAATTTAAAATTTCAGTTATTCATTACTGGTATATAAGAAAGCAATTTACTTTTATATATTAGCCTTGTATTTTGCAATTTTACTATAGTCATTTATTAGTTCCAATAGGGGTTTTTTTGATCATTCTGGGGGGAGATTTTATGCATAGACAATGACGCCATTTGTGAATAGAGACTATTTTATTTCTATTTTATTTCCAATCTGCATAACTTTTGTGCCCTTATTTATCTTTTTAAAATTTTTTAAAATTTATATTATGTATTTACTGTGCACAACATGACCCTTTGAAGAATAAATACATTGTGGAATAGTTATATCTAGCTAATTAACAAATACATTACCTCATATCATCATCATTTTGGTGGTGAGAGCACAACATCCACTGTGTCTGCATTTTTCAAGAGTACAATATATGATCATTAACTATAGTTACCATGTTATGCAATAGATCTCTTGAACTTATTTCTTCTAACTATAATTATAAATCCTTTGACCAACACTCCCCATCCACTCTTCCCCCTTAAGCACCTTAGCCTCTGCTAACTATAATTCTACTTTCTAATTTTATGATATCAAATTTCTTAGATTTCACATGAATGAGATCATATGGTATTTGTTTTTGTGTGCCTGGCTTATTTCACTTAACATAATGATGTCATCTAGGTTAATCCATGTCACTGCAAATGACAGGATTTCATTCTTTTTATGGCTGAATAGTATTGCATTCTGTATATATACCACATTTTCTTTATCCATTCATCCATTGATGGATACTCAGGTTAATTTCATATCTTTGCTACTGTGAGTAGTGCTGCAATAAACATGAGTGCAGATATCTCTCTGATGTACTAATTTAATTCCTTTGGATGTATACCCAGATTGGGAAGCTGAATCATATTGTACTTCTATATTTAATACTTTGAGAAACCTCTGTACCATTTTCCATGATGGCTGTACTTTAAAAAAAAAATCTTATTTCACTAGCTAGGACTTTCATTGTGATTTGAAATAGTGGTAGTGAGAGAAGACACATTCCTAGTTTTCTGAGAGTTATTGCCATGAATGGGTGCTGGATTTTGTCAAATGCTTTTTCTTCATCAATTAACATGATTTCTCTTCTTTAGTCTGTTGATGTGGTGCAATACTTTAATTGATTTTTGAATGTTGGAAGAGCTTTATAGACCATTTAGTCATGGTGTATAATTCTTTTTGTGCATTATTAGATTTGTTTTGCTAACATTTTGTTGAGGATTTTCACATCTGTTTGTGAGAGATATTGGTGTGTTACTTTTCTTTATTATATTTTTTAAGCTGTTTTTTGTGTTAGGATAATGCTGGCCTCATAGAAGGAGTTAGGAAATGTTCCCTCTGCTTCTATCTTCTGAAATTCTAGAAAGTTTCTATATTTTCTTCTTAAATGTTTGGTAGAATTCAGTGGTGAAATCATCTGAAACAAGTGATTTCTTTTTTTTGGAAGGTTATTAGGTGATTTATATTGATTGAATTCCTTTAGTAACATACAACTATTCAGGTCTATTTTTCCTGGTGTGAGTTTTAGTATTTTTTATCTTTAAGGAATTGGTCCCTTTCATCTACATTATCAAATTGTGGGCATGGATTTGTTCTTGGTAGTCCTTTATTATTTTTTTAAATGTCCATGTGACCAAAAGTGATTACCTTTCATTCATTCTTACATTGGAAATGTGTACATTCCTTTTGTCCCTAATTAGCCTGGCTAGAAGTTTATCAATTTTATTTATTTTTTTCAATGAGCCAGCTGATTTTTTAAATTTTCTTTATCGTGTCCTGCATTTAATTTTATCGATTTCTGCTCTACTTTTATATTTATTCTGTTTGTTTGTGCTTAAATTGCTGTTTTTCTCTAATTTCTTTAGTTGTAAACTTAGGTTATTATTTTATATCTTTTCTCTTTTGAAATATATGCATTAAATGCCATAAGTTTTACTCTGAGCAGTGCTTTTGATGCATCACACAAATGTATATAAAGTATAGTTTTCATTTTTATTTAGTCCAAATATTTTAAAGTTTCTCTTGAGACTTCTTGGATCCATGCGTTGTTTAGAATTATGTTGTTTAATCTCCAGATATTTTGAGTGTTTTCCAGCTATATTTCTCTAATTAATTTCTACTTTAATTCCATTGTGGTATGAGATAATATTTTGTATAATTTATGTACTGTTAAATTTATTGTATCTTATGGTCCAGATGTCTTCTACCTTGGTGAATGTTCTATGTTAGCTTGAGAAGAATGTGTTGTTGGAATACTCCACAAATGATAATTAAATCAAGTTGATTGATAGTATTGTTCAGGTCATCCATAGGCTTGTCGATTTGAAGCCTACTTGATCTATCAGTTACCGACAGAAGATATTAAAGACTCCCACTGCAGTAGTGAATTTTGCTATATTCCTTCTTTTAGTTTTAACAGTTTTGCCTCATATATTTTGATGCCCTGTGTTTAGGTGCATATATGCTTAAGAGTCTCAAGTCTTTTGGAGAACTGACCTCTTTATCATTATGTAATGTCCCCCTTTATTAGTGATATTTTTTCCTGTTCTAAAGTCTACTTTTTCTGATATTAATGTAGCTATTCCAGCTTTGTTTCAATTGGTGTTAGCATGGTATTTCTTTCTCCATCTTTTTGCTTTAAATTTATATGTGTCTTTATATTTCATGTGGGTTTCTTGTAGGAAGTATATATTTGAGTCTTTTTAGAAAAACCTATTCTGACAATCTTTTCTTTTAATTAGCATATTAAGACAATTAGCATTTAAAGTAGTTATTACTACTAGATTAATATCATTCATATTTGTAACTTTTATATTGGCTACCAGAGGTTTCTTTTTTAT
>NW_012150064.1:853492-855499 GCF_000956105.1 Propithecus coquereli | reverse complement strand
TACTGATGAGCCCAACAAATTTATTATTCATTTCTACTACAGAGTGTTTTTATTTATAGCTTTCTTTTTCATTGTTTCTCAGAAATTTTTATCTCTCTGCTTATGTCACCCATCTATTCTTGACTTTTGTCTACTTTTTTCATTAGACCCTTTAGCATATTAACCATAGTTATTATCAATTCCCTATCTAATAATTCTAAAATCTGTGTCATACCTGAATCTTATCCTGATGCCTGCTTTGTCTCTTCAAAATATGATTTTTTCCTCCTCTTTTTTAGCAAGCCTTGTATGTTTTTTGTTGAAAATGAGATGTGATGCATTTGGTAACAGGAACTGAGATAAATAGGACTTCAGTATGAGGATTTATGTTAATCTGTCTAGTAGTTGGACTATGTTTATTTTTATACCTATGGGTACTAAAGGCTTCAAATTCCTTTATTGTACTTCTTTTTGTCTCCTTGAGTTTGTGCTCCCTAAATATTTCTCCTCAGAAATTCTCTGTATTGTAGCTCTTTCAGTGTAAACCACTATTAACATACTGCAGCATACTGCAGGCTTGTTGACATCATGGTAAGATGTGAGGGAAGCAGAGCCTTCTACAATCTTCTGATTAAATATCAATTCTTTACTGAGCTTATGTCTTTGGCTTGTGATCTTCATGAGTATTTTTTTCTTGTAAAGCTCTCCCCACTCTTTGGTGAGACTGGAAGGCAAGAGGGGGCTGGTATAGGAGGAATGTCATTCCCCCAAGTGAGATAAATCTCTAGTAAAATCTTTTCCCTTGAAGAGTAGGCCTTTGTTATGGAGAGTGATCTGGACATATTTTTAAATTATTACTTTTCTCCTACTTCTGCCCAAAACATGAGATTCTTCTTATCTCTTCAATATGAAAAACTGGTAGGGTTCCTAAATATAAATCTCATGAAACTGTGGAGGCCCTGCTAAGACCATGTCCCCCGGTTGTTTCTCACTTTACATTTGTCCATATTTACTAACAATCCATCAAAATTATCATATAAGTGTTCTTAGCAGTTTATGGCTACAGCACCTTCTGCTCCAGATAAGCTGATGTCGATAATGGATCTCTGGATTTTTCTGTCTATAAATTATTCATGTTGTAGATGCCTTATAAACCAAGTATTCTGATGGGTCTTGTTCATTTTTAGTTTGTCCCGCTTTTCTGTTGGTGTAAGAATTGGAGTGACAAATTCCAAGCCCTTTTTATTTCTGAGCTCTCTCTATAATGTATTTTGTTACTCTGGGCCAAACTGATGATATAGTAACATTAGTATATCATTAATAAATCATGGAAATATTTTATGTTTGCTTATAATGATTATTTGTGGTTTATTTCTTTATAACTGAATAAGCATGATTCACTTTTCTCTAGCTTGTGGACATGTCTGAAAGGATCTTATCAGAGTTCTGAAAATATTTGATAATTTTTATTACTTAGGAAAAATGAATGAATGTTGTGTTTATTATGACCCCAAAATAGGGTACCGTGGGATAACTATTATAGCTATCAAATATGAGATGATATAATTTGGGATGGAACTTTTTTCTGACACTGTTTTTTTTCCTCCCATGATACTACAGATTCATTTCTTTTGATGAACCTGTGAATATCTTTTATGGGAGGTGAATTGACTCAATTCCAGATATTTAGCTCTAAGTCTAGAATACTAAAACTCTGAAACTGGCCTTAGATTTAGTCTCAGAATAATAGAGATAAAATAAATCTTCATGAATATCAAAACATATAATGTGATTTGCCCAAAGCCACACACTAATTTAGAGGCAATGTTGGGACAAGAACTCAGGTCTACCATCATCACATAGCCCTTTAAAAAACAAATTAATTCCTTTGGATAGATGCCTAGTGGTGGGATTGCTGGATCAAATGGTATTTCTATTTTTAGCTCTTTGAGGTATCTCCAAATTACTTTCCACAGGGGTTGTACTAATTTGCAGTCCCACCAGCAGTGTAAGAGTGTTCCAGTCTCT
>NW_012150064.1:848641-852089 GCF_000956105.1 Propithecus coquereli | reverse complement strand
AGACTTACCATTTAATGCAGTAATCCCACTATTGGGTATTTACCCAAAAGAAAAAAATCATTTTATCAAAAAGACACGTGTACTCAAATATTTATTGCAGCACAATTCACAATTGCAAAGATGTAGAATCAACCCAAGTGCCCATCAGTACACAAGTGGATTAATTTTGTATAGTTTCTATATCCCCATAACATAATCTTATCTTCTGCAATGTCTAATTTATTGTCAATCTCTTTAAACACATTTTTTTATCTGGGATATTTTAGTTTTCACATCTAGATGTTTTATGAGTCTTAGTTTCGAGCATATGGAATATATTAATAGTTACAGTAACTAATGTTTTCTCTGCTAATTCTAACATCTATGTCAGTTCTGTTTCAGTTTTGATTAACTGATTCTTCATCTCATTATAGGTATGTTTTCCAATTTCTTTGATTTCTAGTCATCTTTCTTTGGACATCAGACATCGGGATTTTTCCTCTGTTGAGTGTTGAATATTTTTGTATTCCTGTAAATATTCTTGAGCTCATTATTTGTCTGCAGTTCAAATACTTGGAATCGATTTGACCCTTTTGAGTCTGCCTTTTATGATTTGCTGGGAAGAACTAGAATAGTGTTCAGACTAGGCTAATTATTCCTTTGTACCAAGGCAAGACCTTCCTTAACACTTTACCTACTGCCATATGAATTGTGTGCTTTACAAGTCTGACTTTTGAGAAAAGGCACTATTATTGGCTCTGTGTGAGCACAGGTCATTCTTCTCTAATCCTTTTGGATGACATTTTTCCCTGGCCCCAGGTGGTTTCCATATACATACATGTTTACCAGTTCTCAGCCACATACATTATGGGGATCCTTCGCAGATCTCCAGTGTTCTCAGTCTGTGCAGCTCTCTCCTCAGTGGCACTTTGTTCTATGAACTCCAGTCACCTTGTTATCCCTGAATTTTCATATCCATTACCTTACCTCAGGGATGCCAAAGGTACTTCACCTGGGTTATTTTATCCTGCATAGCAGACTGTAATCTGGAGGAAATGATCTGAAGAGATCATAGTGTGCAGCTGATTTGTTTCCCTTCTCTCTAGTATCACTTTCCTTCATTTCTTGATATCTAGTGTCTTGAAAACTATTGTTTCATTTTTTTTTGTTTGTGGTTTTTGTTTTTTGTTTTTGTTTTTGTTTTCTTCTGGTTGTTTCAGGATGGAGGGCAAATCTAATTCCTGTCATTCTATATAGTCCAGGAGCAGAATTCTCCATAATTTAAATGTAACATAAATATGGTATAGTGATTTTGTTTAAAACATCAACTTTAGAGTCAGAAAGACCTGTGTTAGAACTCCAATATTAACTCTAAACATCCTCATGGCCTTGAGCAATTTACTTAACCTAAGATAATATCTGAGTTTATTAACAGTGCAAAAAAATGGCAAAAATCATGAGATCTGATGCCACCAGCGCAGATGGAGAATTTTAGTTTTCACTGTGCAGGGGCATAGCATTTGTATAATAATTCAGAGATGACCTGGAAGCACATGTTCTTAGCTAGACAGTAAATCCTCAGGCAGAGAGAGAAAGAAAGGATTTAACCATGTTTGCTTAGTCTATTCTCCCAGGCTCACCAATCAGTTAAGCCACTTCTCCTCTGATGAGGATAAATGTTACAAGTATTACTCTAGGGAATGGCTTCCACATGGAAACATGTGGAGTGGAGAATAAGTAACCTTCTGCCAAAATCAATCAACTCCTGGAATAAACATACAGATAAGTAAGAATGGCCTAGTGTTCAAGTTTAATTACAGACCTAATTTCCTAAGGTTCAGTAAGGAGACGTGATTATACAAAATATCTCAAAACCATATTTATACCAAGAATATTTTAGGAAATTGAAACAAAGATTTTCTGTGAAATATCTACTCTCAGATAATGGAACATTGACTATAATGTCAAAGCCCTCATTGTGTTCTTTTTTTATGGATGAGATTCTGTGTCATATAATTGAACTCCCCAAAATCAAAATATGAGAAAATAAATTAGTGTATTGAGGCAGATACCCTTTCCATGATTTATAAGAAATACCATTTCTTAATAAGACATTGATTAGTGATCACTCAGCAGAAAGCATCCTGTGTACTGAAGCATGTAATAAACTGTCAGGAAACAAATGGAACCAGCAACTAACCTTTTAAAAATTCTTCCTAAATTTATTTGATCTTTTTCATCAAAAAGAAGAAGAAAGGTCTGTCCTTTCATAGAATTTTATTCTTTGTTCTGAGCCAAGTCAACTATAATCAAAAATTATAAATAAGATTGTAATATCTTGAGTCCATAAATGTATTTCACCTACTGTTTCAGAGCTGGAATTGTCTTGCTATTCTGTTTTCAGTCTCTTTTCTTAGAATGGCAATTATTTCATTTTATTGGTCTAGAATTAATATACCAATTAAAAGGAAAATTCTTAAAATTCTTAAAAATATGATTAACTAGGTTTTCATGGTTAAATCCAATGAAGCTACCATGCCAAGTCTTTCAAAACATCGTACCTTCAACTTTGGTTTCCATTTAACTTAGCATGTCAACATCAACTTCTCTACTTAGAATACAGTGCCAATAAAATTGTAAAACAGCATAAATGGATTAAATTTCTAATATGTGCTATACCTTGTAATGTATGAGATGTAATTTCTCCCTGAAGATTTTCTGGTCTAGTTAAAAACAGGAAACTATCAAATGATTTTTAGACCCTTTGTTCTCTGGAAGTCTGAGATGGGAGTGATAAATACATGTTGGGGTGAATGGGAAGGTTTTATGTATGCAATGTTCTTAAGGAAGAGTTAGGAATTACATGAATAAAGGATAGGAGGGAGGGCATTCCTAGATTTGGTAACAACATGGAGGTAGAGATGAAATTGGTGTGAGGGAAGACCAAATCATGCAGAAATTCCATGAGGAGGGATTGGTGGAAATAGGATAACCTAAACATGGATATCATACTAAAGTATCCAAGATTGATGCATTGACAAATATTGCATTATTAACGAGTTCTGTGCATAAGAGCAATGTACTAAAATTTGCATATTAGGAAATCAAGAGGTTATATGAGGAAAGGCAACATATAGGAAATATAACAAGCTGCCATAGTAATTTAGGTTTAAAATATAGAAAAAAATGTAGAGAATTACAAAGGGAAATAGACAAATACATAATTAAACTGGAAGATTTAGCACAGTTCCCCCAGCCCCTGAGACTGATAGATTACATGGACAAAATACAAGTAAAGATATGAAAACATGATTAACAAGCTTTATCAAAATATATGTTCACACCCATCATTTAGAGAATATACATTCATGTAACACAATATTGACCATGTATAGGTCATAAAACATGTCTAAAAATAAGATATATAGCCCACTTTTTCTGATGACTATGTGATAAAATTAAACACCAA
>NW_012150064.1:839913-847891 GCF_000956105.1 Propithecus coquereli | reverse complement strand
TGTAATTATTTTTTCTCAATTAGAAATTTCAGATTTATTGATTTTTCTGTTTGTTGTGCATCTTTCCCCGCTAAGCTTTGTTGAGTAACCTTATCTGTTTCATTTCCAATGTATACCCTCCAAGACCTAAAGCTGCCCTTGGCACTTACCAGTGCTTGATAAACATTTGTTTGTTTATTTAATAAATATTATATGGGAATAGATTTAAGACACAGACATTGAAGAAAGCCCAATAGATCATGAGCAGTAAGATATACATGTATATAATTGGGTAAAAGTCCAGGGGGAGTTTCAGTTTTAGGAGACATCAGAATAGAGGTGCTAGCTGAAGCTGTGAGGAAAGGGAATGATTAAAGAAAACAAAATGTGGGCTTCTCAATTATTTTAATGATATATAATTTTCTACTTAAAAAGTAATGCAGTCATTTTATGGAATTTGAAAAATAAAGAAATGCACAATAAGGAAACAACACAGTTTTAAAAAGTGTTTAAAAATACCTGTGATTCACTTAAAACTCTAGTTTTAACAAAAAGATATATCAATTGTCTGTTCTGTGTAAAGCTGTGTGTGGGTGGTTGGCAAAAGACTGGGAGTTGTTATTAAGCAAACAGCAAACATGGCCCCTGTCCTTTAAAAGTTTGCAATTAAATTGAAGGGAAAAATCAAGCCCCAGGAAATAATCAAGAATAATTCCAAAGTACCATATTATTAAGGGCACAAACACATATATAAAATTAAAACTTGAATTTTGTGCTGAAAGGCAAAGGTGTAAATTTATGATCAGTGTGGGCTGGAGAGTGGAGTTAGTCAGGTTTCACAAAAGAGGTACATTTTTGCTTAGGACATGATGGAATCTAGCAGTAGGTGGTAGGGATGACATATTAAGGTAGAGAAACAGGGAAACAGTAGGGAGAGAATGAATGTATGCTGTTTGACTGAAAGAATTTGAAGGCCTCCTTTCCTTTGCTGTTTTATAGAGACAGCTCTCCTATAGTGCTATGGCCTGGAAGCAATGTGACCTGGGGTCTAATCCCATTTGCATCACTAATTCAATGTGAGTTCTTAGAGAAATTGCCTCAAGCTCCGTACCCTAGTAGGACTAGGGTTTCTTCCAGCTCTAATATTAAAGGAAATGTACAGAAAACCTGTCATTTAAGTCATCAGTCACCCATTTTGCCTCTTTTGACTTTCATATAAAGCATGCTGTTAATGGAGAATTCAGGTTGATTTGAGAGAAAGAGCATTTATTTAGGCAAAATATTACTTCTCCAACTATAATAACTTTTACAGACTTCAGAATATTTTAAACCTGAGGCAAAGTCAAACGCAGATTTGCATAATGATTGATATAAAAGCTATGCCACCTCCTACTCGGCTATTCAGCTTGCACCCAGAATGGGAGAAGGCTCTGAAACACAAATTTATGTAATGCAAAACTTTCCCCAAGAAGTACCAAATTGCATACTTAAGTACTTGTACCCAGGGATACGTTCAATGTTTTATAAGCACTGTGTAATTTTCAGAATCTACAAGCAATTTGTCTCCTGTGGCAAAATCATCCTCATTGACTACTGTATACGCCTCCACAGGCAGAATAACCTACAGTTTTATGGTCAATACATTTTCCTTTTCCCCCTTGACAGTTCTAACAGCTATAAATTTCTTTTCTTTCTTTCCCTCTATCCCTACCTTCCCCTCACATTCTCCCCTTTCCCCTCTGTCTCTTCTCTCCTTTCTTTTTCTGGATACCTCTCATTTTTCTTAAGTAAGGCTGCTCTATTCTCTCTCCCTTTCAATTACACATTAAGGTTAAATTTCCTTCATAACCACTATTGACAAAGGTTTTATGGGAATCTATGTTCAGATAGTTGAAGTCTTTCTTATCAGGTTGAACTCAAGGAAAAAGGACTAAAGGTATGTTTAGGTAGTATAATAAAAAGAATAATGAAAATCATGTCAATATGTCAGTGAAAAGCGAATGAAAGTGAGACCACACAATACATTATTTATTAATACATCAGTTGAACAAAAATGTGAAATCTGTCAGCTAGAGCAACAGAAAATGAGAAGTCTCAGTTAATATTCAGAAGAGTGGACTCTTCATTGAGTCAATTAAGTCTTGCACTTCATATAGGAAATACAGGATTTGGACTTTTCACAAGTCTTTTCATTCTATTCTGCAGATCTGAAACACATTCCTCTTATCATGTTGTTTCAAAAATAACTTTGCTATCAAGTGTCATCAGTGGGTATCTCATGAACTTTCATTCTCCTCTCTTCCTCATATTACTTTTTCCTTTCTTTCACACAGCCCCAGATGTGAATCTTTGGCATACATACCAATCAAAATATGTTTTGTTTTTTTTAGATTGAGAGATGGTATTACAAATGACCATAATTTTAATACTTTTAAGAATAAGGTACTTCAGGACCAAAGTAGAGACATTCATTTTCTTATTTATCAACAGTTGATTTCAATAAAAAGTATTATTAAATGTAAGACAGAAGGAAAATCAACACATAGTTTTTATGATCTCCTATTGCCTTCCCCAGTATCAATCATTTTTAGGATGTGCAGGTTGTATAAAACAACTAAAACAATAATGTATGCCCAACAAATCTCAAGGTAGTTGCGTGTTTTTCTTTTTTGAGATGTATTGTCTCTAAGCTCAAGTTATCATCACTGGATTTTCTTTGCTAAGTGGGTAGTTCTGGTGATTTAGGATACTTATTCATTCACATAGTAGCTGTAACACATAAATTCATTTATATATTTTGATCATTTTTAGATGTACATGTGGGTCCTGTGCCCATTATAGGGGGAAGAATTATTCCTATTCTGATGGTTTTGGATTATGGGCATTAGGTTTAAAGCACAAAATGCCAAACAGTGCTCCCCCCTTGCTGATCCTTCTTTCTATACACAGAATCCCTAAATCAATCAATTTGTTAAGACTTTTTTAAAATTTTGTTTTATTTCACAATATTACAGGGGTACAAACATTTTGGTTACATAAGTTGCAGAAATCAAGCAAGCGGGAATGGGGAGGTGGGGATGAGTAAATTCACACCTAACGGGGACAATTTATTGAGTCTTTATGCTCTATGCTCAGAAGTGTTACTTTACAAAACAAAACAAAACAAAAAAATCAGAAAGACGGCCCAGATATGGAAATGTCTCAAGCAAAATTGCAAATGTTGTTTTGCTTTTTGGCCTCCTCTCTTGGAACTACTCCAGAAAATCTGGAAATGCAGTTATTACAATTATACATTTTCTACAGTGATTAGAGAAGTTTCTAATGTTTAATAATTCATTAAGGAAATAAATAATTACTAAACACCAATATTGGACAAGCTTATTATTAAGCTCTTGGTATAAAATGCAGATTCTGCCCACAAAGTATTCATAAGACTCTAATTTTTAATCTATTAGCCATGTTCAGAAGTGTCACAGTTGAGGCCTCAAAGCTGAAAATAATAATGTATGAATGGATCTCTGCTCCCTTTCGTTGTTTCTTATAAGCAAAACTTTGTATAGAAAGGAATAAGACTTCTTCACATACTTGTAATATATAAGACCAAATTTATTTGGGTATAATCACTCTTTAAATAACATAGAGACACGGGTTTATCTTCAGAAAGAGCAATTCCTTAAGCATTATTTTATGAAGTAAAATTATAAAAAATACAGAAACTTATCCTCTTTGTTCTTCCTGCCATTGCCTTATATCAGGTACTTATTACTCCTCAATGATACTAATTTAGTATATCTTAATTGGTTTTATCCCCTTAAATCCATCCTTTACACTACCTACAGAAAGATTTGTTTAAAATGGAAATCATATCATTTCTATCCCCTCAGCCAAAAACAAAAAATAAAAAGAACTGTATTGCTAACCATAGTCATTCATATTTGATTCTGAAGACAGCACTTAAATATCTTAATCCACTAGATCCTATCTACCTTTTAAATATCTCATCTTTATCTAGAGCACTCTAGTTATCCAGGATCCAGCCACACTGCCCTCAAAGTTTACCAAGCAAACAATATGTGCTCCTATGGCCATGCCTTTATTCATGGCTACTCCCACCATGTGAAATGCATTCCCCATCTAACAAAATATACTTTTATTCATTGCAGTTCACCTCAACTCCACCTTTACTAAACCCACCCTGATTCTCTCAGTTGAAAGTAATTACTATTTTGTTAAATACACCTCAGCCACTTTGTTTTAACTCTTGTTATAGCATGCAGACCATTATGGTAGGTACAGGTTGACACAGCATCCTATATCTTCTTGGGTGAATTTCAGGAGCTTGTGTCTTTCTAAGAATTGATCCATTTCTTCCAAGTTATTTAATGTGTTGGAATATGGTCGTTTATAGCATTCCCTCAAAATCCTTTTTATTTCTGTAAACTTGGTACATTACTATCTTTAGTCCCCTCTTTCAACTCTGATTTCAATTGTTTAGTGTTGATCAGTCTAACTAAAAGTTGAGGTAACATCTTAAATCCTTTTTCTGTCTTCACATATGTATGACAACTCTGCTTGTGGCTGCTTTTAGTAATATCTAATATCTACACTTTTAGTAATGTCTAAGCTAGCATCAGGGTGACAGCTCTAACAATCCATGTACAGTCTACAAAGCTTGATATTCATCAATACAGCATATTTAAATATCTGACATGAAAAAAATTAAATTTAAAACCTTTTTATATTATCACAAGAAATTATAACAAATTTGCCAATGAATGAACAGAAAGAGATATTAGAGTTTTTTTATAATTTCAATGCTTGCAAAATTTTGAAATGTTGCAAGAATAAAGTTTAATAAAAATTATCACCCACTTGTACAAACCAGTTTTCTCTCATTGATGGTGGTTATCAATAATTTGAAGAGATAATAGTAAACTGTCTTAAGTAGGAATATATTTGACCACTTTCCAAGCATAAAATACACTATGAAAATTTCGAATTTGGGGCTAAAATCAAGATTTTGTGGAGGGGCCAGGCTGGCGGACTAGAAGCAGCCTGCACAAGTTGCTCTCATGGAAAGAATAGAAAATGGCAAATGAATATTCACCTTCAGATTGATTGTCTACAAGAGAGCTGGAATAAACAGAGAAGTGACAGGAGGCTCCCCATCACCCTTGCCAGCCCAGGGAGGGAAAGGGGAGGCCGGGCATACTCATGTGTCCTGTGTGTGAGTGCAATGTACCTGTACCATTGTCAGGGGACCTGGGCATGGGGAGCACATGGGCCACTTCTCACTGATCCTGCCACTGCAAATGAGTGTGAACAGGGTTCTGCGAAAGCTCATGGGCACAAAAATGCCGCTCCTGACAGATTTGGGCAGGGCAGTGCTCAATCTATTGTGGGCCAACAAATACTGCCACTACTGGACCTGGGCAGGGTGATAACTCATGCTGTTGCATGTGGACTACTGGTGACAACCACAGGGGAATGGTGAGACCCAGGAGAACAACAGTGTTAAAGGCTCAAAGTGAATCTATCCCTCTCCTACCAGGTCAATCTTCCATAGTAGGACTTAAGCACACCATCCAGGGACCTCTCCTCTCTTCACTGAGCAGCAGAGTTCTCAGCAAAGGAGAACAGGTATACCACAAACCTCTCTGTCTTGAGCTGAAAAACAGGTTTCAAGGGAGAAGGAACCAGCATAAGAACTCCAGAAACATGAAAAAAAAAGGCTGTTTTGACACCCCCAAAGGATCACAATAGTCCTCTAATAACGGACTCCACCAAAAGGAAATTGTTCAAATGTCAGATATGTGATTCAGAATATGGATGAAAATTAAGATCAATGGCATTGCTGAGAAGGTAGAAAACCAGCACACACACAGAAAAAAAATTCAGGACATGAATGAAAAATTCACTAAAGAAATAGATAAGTAAAGATACAACAAAATTTACAGAAATGAAATAGTCATTTAGGGAATTTCAAAATACAGTAGAAAGTTTTAACAACAGACTAGACTAAGTAGAAGAAAGAATTTCAGAGCTTGGAGAAAAGACTTTTGAATTAACCCAATCAAATACATAGAAAAAAGAATTAAGAGGAAGGATTAATCTCTCTAAGAAAAAGTCAATGAATATAATATAATATAATATTATATAATATAATAGCCTTTCTAAACAGAGTAACTGTCAGGCAAAAATTTTATATCCTGCAAACCTAAATTTCAGAAATGGAGAAGAAATAAAGTGTTTTCCAGACAAGCAAACACTAAGGGATTTTGTCACCACTAGCCCTGGCCTACAGAAAATGCTTCAAAGTTCTCTGTACATGGAACAGAATAATCAATACCTACCAGTATAAAAACACCTAAAAATTAAAGCTCACAGTTCTTATAAAACAGTAACACAAGATAGAGAACAAAGCAACTTGGTAACAATCAAAATGATGAACAGAATGGTGTATCACATATCAATATTAACAGTGAACATAAATGTTCTTCATTCTCCACACAGATGATATAGATAACTAGAATGGATAAAAAAAATAACTCAAACATATTCTGTCTCAAGAAACACATTTAACTTGCAAGGACTATCATAGAAGCAAGTTAAATGTACCAAAAACAATATTCCAGGCAAATGGAACCAAAAGCAAGAAGGTGTAGCTATTCTCTTATCAGATAAAATAGACTTTAAATCAACAATAGTAAAAAAAAAAAGACAAAGATTATCATCACACAATGACAAAGGAAGCAATTCAACAAGAAGACATAACTATCCTAAATATATATACACTAAACATTTAACAGGAGATTCCAGATTCATAAAACAAATTCTACTAGATCTAAGTAAAAAAAACAGCAACTTCAGAATAACCAGGTACTTCAACACTTCACTGACAGAAATGCACAGATCAGCAAGGCAGAAAATCAAAAAGAAACACTGGACTTAAATGGGACTCTAGAATAAATGGAGCTAAAGGACATTTACAGAACATTCTATCCAAGAACTACAAAATATACAATTTTCATCAGCACATGGACATTTTTCAAAGTGGATCATATGTTAAGCCACAAAACAAGTCTCAGAAAATTCAGAAAAAATCTAAATCATGGCTTGTATCTTCTCAGAACGCAGAGGAATGAAACTAGAAATCAATTCCAAGAGGAAATCTCAAAACTACACAAATACATGGAAATTAATAACTTGCTGCTGAATGATCCTTTAATCAATGACACAATTAAGATAGAAATCAAAAGATATTTTGAAATGAACAAAAAAATAGTACAGCCTTCCAAAATATCTGGAATACAGATAAAGCAGTGCTAAGGGGGAAGTTCATAGCCTTAAATTCCTACATCGAAAAGACAGAAAGATCACAAATTATCAAACTATTGTCACACCTCAAGGAAACAGAAAAAGAAGAACAAACCAAAGCCAATGCTAGAAGAATAAAACAAATAACAAAGATCAGAGAAGAACTAAATAAAATGGAAACAGGAGGATGTTCCCAAGAGGAATGACATGATGTGATCTCTGCTCTATCTGCATGTTGGAATGGGCTGGAGAGGGTAAGGAGAGGAAGCAGACAAGGGAGACTGGGTATTTCTTGGCTGAATGGAAAGGCCTACATCCTGACAGGGACAGGATTACACTGGTAAACACATTCATCAAAACACATCCAGTAGAACCCTTGTGATCTGTGCTTTTTACTCTATGCAAAAGATGCTTCAATAAACATTGTAAAATACAAAGTGTAAGCTTTATAAAAAGTATGTAAGGTCTAGAAATTAAAAATAAATAAATAGGCTAGGGAAAAGAAGGAGTCCAATGTCACCTATATTTGACTTCTTCCCTAAAGAAAAAAAAAAGAAAGAAAGAAAACAAGAAAAAAAAGAAAAACCAAAAAAAAAATTGATGAAACAAAATTTGTTCTTTGAAAAGACAAACAAAATCAATGGATCACTAGCTACATTAACCAGAAATAAAAGAGCAATAA
>NW_012150064.1:835805-837753 GCF_000956105.1 Propithecus coquereli | reverse complement strand
TAATTTATAACTAAGAACCCAAAGTAAATGCAGTAAAAACAAAAATAAATAAATGGTATTTTATTAAATGAAATAGTTTCTGCACAACAAAGGAAATAATCAACATATTGACAACCTACATAATGGGAGAAAATATTTACAAACTATGCATCTGACAAAGGACTAATACCCAAAATGTACAAAGAACTCAGTCAAATCAACAAAACAAAACAAAACAAAAATAAATAACTCCATCAAAAAGTGGGCAAAAGACATAAACAGATTTTGTTTAAGAGAAGACAGACACATGACCAAGAAACATATGAAAAAATGCTGAACATCACTAAGTATCCAGGAAATGCAATTTAAAACCATAGTGAGATACCACCTTACCCCTGTCAGAATGGAAAATATTAAAAATTCAAAAAGCAGTAGATGTTGGCATGGATTCAGGGACAAGGGAATGTTTATACACTTTTGGTGAGAATGTAAACTAGTGCAACCACTATGGAAAATAATGCGAAAGTCCCTCAAAGAACTGAAAATAGACCTACCATTTGATCCAGCAATCCCACTACTTGGTATTTACCCGAAGGAAAATAAGTTATATATCAAAAAGACACCGGTACCTGAATGTTTATTACAGAACAACTCACAATTGTGAAGTTTATGTGTGTGTGTGTGTATGTATACATACACACACACACACACACACACACACACACACATATATATATATTCCCATGGAGTACTACTCAGCCATAAAAAGGAATGAAATAACGTCTTTGGAGCAACTTGGATGGAACAGGAGACCTTTATCTTAAGTGATGTATCTCACGAAAGGAAAAAGAAATAACACATATTCTCACTTATATGTGTGAGCTCAACGAGGGGTACATATGATCATAAATTGGCATAATAGACATTGAAAACTAAGAAGGGTGGAGGGTGAGATGGGTGTAAGGGATAGAAATCTACCTATTGGGTACTATGTACACTATTCTGGTGATGAATATACTGAAAACTCTGACTTCAGCATGATACAATTCATCCATGTAATAAAAAACACATGTCTACCCTAAATTTCTTTGTAAAAAAGAGACAGAGAGAGAGAGAGAGAGAGAGAAGTTCAAATTTTTGGCTAAAATTCGACTAAACTAATCTACCCACACAGAAAAGCTATAAAAATGGAAACAATCAAAAAGAAACTGAGGAAGTCAAAAATTGAATGTCCAAGATCAAAAAGATGAAGAAAGGCACTAAGGTAACTCCTCTCTTCCCAGCCACTTTTCCCTCAGATCATTTGCTAATTTAACACTCAGATATTGAAGGCCAAGGAATAAAACTATGGCTTAGAGCTTGTGACATTTTCACTGGGCTGGAGAAACAATCATTGTAGTTCAAGGTTATTAAGAGACAAAACTTGAGAGGCCAAGACAATAGAGTGTAGGCAAACACAGAAATGTAAGCACAGTATTCTGTATGGAATTCTGCCTTAAGGAAGTTTCTTGCTCCTGAGGTACAAATAATTGGAACTAAAAAATAAACTAGTCAGAAAGCAGCTTTTAAGCATAGAAATGCAAAGCATAAAATTAGTCAATTCCATGAACTGGAAAAAGAAAATCTCAAATTCAGGGCAACCCTGGAAAAAATACACTTGTAAATACCATAGGCTTTAGTCCTGTGAAATGGCTTTGCTCTAAAAATAAATCCAAAATAGACCAGTGTGATCTGGATTAAGGCGATTTGTCATTACTGTCTGCCTCTCAAAAGAAAATAAAATCCTTCCTAGAAGAGGCTAATACCATCCAGAATACCTACGGTTTTATATGAAAAATATTGTATTAGAAATATATTAATTATGCTAAGGACAGAGAAAATAATCAAAGTACGAGAGGGGAAAAAGCAGGTGATGGAAACATATTGACAGTTTGGTACAGACATTGGATTTATCTGACTTGGAATTTAA
>NW_012150064.1:832860-835755 GCF_000956105.1 Propithecus coquereli | reverse complement strand
GCTCATTCATAAATGAAAAAGGAGAAATTACAAGTGATACCAAAGAAACACAAAATATTAACTGTGACTATTATGAAAACCTCTATGCACACAAACTAGAACATTTAGAGGAAATGAATAAATTTTTGGAAACACACCACCTCCCAATCTTGACTCAGGAAGAAATAAATATATGGAACAGACCAAAGATGAGTAGTGAGATTGAAAGAGTAATAAAAACTCACCAAAACAACAACAAAAAAAGCCTTGGACTAGATGGATTCATAGCTTATTTCTACTAGACCTACAAAGAAGAACTGAAACCTATCCTACTGAAATTGTTTCATAACATAGAGAAGAAGAGCATCCTCCCTAAGTCATTCTAAAAAGGCAATATCATCCTGATACCAAAGCAAGGAAAAGACACAACAACAAAACAAGAAAACAACAGACCAACATCCCTTATAAACATAGATACAAAAATCCTCAACAGAATACTAACGAACCAAATTCCACAGCACACCAAATGATAATTTGTCATGATCAAGTGAGTTTCATCCCAGGGATACAAGGATGTTTCAACATACACAAATTAATAAATGTGATTCACCACATAAAAAGAATTAAAAAGAAAGACTATATGATCATCTCAATAGATGCTGTAAAAGCATTCAATGAAATCCAGTATGACTTCATGATAAAAACCCTGAATAAACTAGGCATTGAAGGCACATGTCTCAAAATTATAAAAGCTATATATGGAAGCCCACAGCCAACATCATACCGAATAGGGAAAAGTTGAAAGCATTCCCTCTAAAAGCTAGAATAAGACAAGGATGTCCACTGTCACAATTTTTATTCAACATAGTACTGGAAGTCCTAGCCAGAGAAATCAGAAAAAAGAAATAAATAACTATCATACTAATTGGGAAATAGGGAGTCAAACTATCACTATTTGCTGACAATATGTTCTTATATCTAGAAAACTGTAAATACTACTCCAAAAGACACATACTATTGGTAAATAAATTCAGTAAAGTCTCAGGTACAAAATCAATGTACACAAATAAGCAACATTTCTATATACTAATAACAGTCAAGCTGAGAGTCAAATCAAGAACTCAATACCATTTACAATAGCTGCAAAGAAAATAAAAAATCTAATAGCATACTTAACCAAGGAAGTGAATGACCTCTACAAGGAGAACCACAAAACACTAATGAAATAAATCAGAGATGGCATAAACAAGTGGAAAAACACCCCATGCTCATGGATTGGAAAAATCAACATTGTTAAAATGTCCATTTTGCCTAAAGTGACTTAAAGATTCCATGTAATTCCCATGAAAATTCCAACATCATTTCTCACAGATATAGGAAAAAAATTATCCTAAACTTCATATGGAACCAGCAAAGACTCTGAATAGCCAAAGCAATCCTAAGCAAAAAAGAACAAATCTGAAGGCATCACGTTACCTGACTTCAAATTATACTATAAGGATATAGTAAGCACAACAGCATGGTACTGGTATAAAGGTAGACACCTAGACCAGTAGAACAGAATGGAGAATCCAGAAATAAAACCATATAGGTACAACCAACCAATTTTTGACAAAGCAGACAAAAACATAGTGGGTAAAGGACATCCCATTCAGTAAATGGTGCTGGAAAAACTGGACGTCTGCTTGCAGAAGAATGAAACTCAGTCCCTATCTCTCACCATATACAAAAAGTAATTCAAGTTTGATTAAAGACCTGAAACCTTTAAATTTCTAGAAGATGTAGGAAAAACTCTTGTAGACACTCACCTAGGCAAATAATTTATAACTAAGAACCCAAAGTAAATGCAGTAAAAACAAAAATAAATAAATGGTATTTTATTAAATGAAATAGTTTCTGCACAACAAAGGAAATAATCAACATATTGACAACCTACATAATGGGAGAAAATATTTACAAACTATGCATCTGACAAAGGACTAATACCCAAAATGTACAAAGAACTCAGTCAAATCAACAAAACAAAACAAAACAAAAATAAATAACTCCATCAAAAAGTGGGCAAAAGACATAAACAGATTTTGTTTAAGAGAAGACAGACACATGACCAAGAAACATATGAAAAAATGCTGAACATCACTAAGTATCCAGGAAATGCAATTTAAAACCATAGTGAGATACCACCTTACCCCTGTCAGAATGGAAAATATTAAAAATTCAAAAAGCAGTAGATGTTGGCATGGATTCAGGGACAAGGGAATGTTTATACACTTTTGGTGAGAATGTAAACTAGTGCAACCACTATGGAAAATAATGCGAAAGTCCCTCAAAGAACTGAAAATAGACCTACCATTTGATCCAGCAATCCCACTACTTGGTATTTACCCGAAGGAAAATAAGTTATATATCAAAAAGACACCGGTACCTGAATGTTTATTACAGAACAACTCACAATTGTGAAGTTTATGTGTGTGTGTGTGTATGTATACATACACACACACACACACACACACACACACACACATATATATATATTCCCATGGAGTACTACTCAGCCATAAAAAGGAATGAAATAACGTCTTTGGAGCAACTTGGATGGAACAGGAGACCTTTATCTTAAGTGATGTATCTCACGAAAGGAAAAAGAAATAACACATATTCTCACTTATATGTGTGAGCTCAACGAGGGGTACATATGATCATAAATTGGCATAATAGACATTGAAAACTAAGAAGGGTGGAGGGTGAGATGGGTGTAAGGGATAGAAATCTACCTATTGGGTACTATGTACACTATTCTGGTGATGAATATACTGAAAACTCTGACTTCAGCATGATACAATTCATCCATGTAATAAAAAACACATGTCTACCCTAAATTTCTTTGTAAAAAAGAGACAGAGAGAGAGAGAGAGA
>NW_012150064.1:830923-832810 GCF_000956105.1 Propithecus coquereli | reverse complement strand
AAAACCTCTATTTCTGGAGCACTAGAAGATCTGAAGTCATTTTCATTTTGCGAGTTACCTCAGCAAGCAAAGAATTTTTAGACAAAACAACAAAAACACAACCCATGGAAGAGAAAAATGATCAATTGGACTTCATGAAAGTTAAAAACTTTTGCACTTAAATAATATTAAGAAACTTAAAAAATAAACCGTAGACTGAGAGAAAACATTTTCAAATCATATATTTTATAAAGATCTTTTATTCAGAATACATAAAGAATTCTTATGACTCAAAAATAAGAAGAAAACTAACACAATTTTAAAAGTGGAAAAATAATTAGAATAGACATTTCAACTACAGAAGATACATGCATGTCCGATTAGTACATAAAAAGATGGTCAACATCATTACACATTAGAGAAATGTAGATAAAAGCTCATAAAATACACATTCAATAAAATGGTTGTAAAAAAACACCAAATGTTGGTGAGGAAGTGGTAACAAGGACACATTCATACATTGCTGGTGGGAATGTAAATGGAGCATCCTCTTTGGAAAACATTTCAGCAATATCTTAAAAAGTTAAATATTAATTTGCTATAAGAGCCAGAGATTTTACTCCTAGATATCTGCCCAACATAAATGAAGACTTATTACCATGCAAACACTTATAACAAGCGTTCCTAGCATTATTCACAATAGTCAAAAAAGTGAAACAACCCAAATGTTTATCAACTTGTGAATGGATAAACAAATTGAAGTATATCTATAGTATTGAATATCATTTGGCAATGTAATGACTCCAACCACTGATAAATACTGCAGTATGGATGAGCCTTAAAAACATTATGGTAAATGAGACAACAGAAAAAGACTACATATTGTATGGTTCCATTTATTTGAGATTTCCAGAAAATTCATATCCTCAGACAATGAACAAAATGTTTACCTTGGGTAATGGTATACAGAAGCATTGTAGAATAATGCAAATGTTCTACAACTTGACAGCAATGATGATTGCACCACCGTATAAATTTACTAAAAACCATTGAACTGTAGACTTTCAATTGGTGAATTATATAGTAAACACATTTTTTTTAAATATTAAGATTTTCTGCTTTTCGAAAGACACCAGTGAGAAAGTGAAAAGGCAGTAAATGGGAGAAAATATTTGAAATGTTTCAAAATGGATATAGTCAAAAAAGGACTCATATATTGAATATAAAAAGATATCATTAAAAAATGACTTCAATGATTCAAAAGCATATTACTCAATAATAAAAAAGGTCAAAGCTCTAACAGACAATTTACATGAGAGAATATCAAAATTGTTAATAAATGATAAGGTTTTTAATATTATCAATCATCAAAAAATGCAAATTAAATCTATAATGAGATACCATTGTAACTAACCAGAATGCATAAGTTAATACTAATATGACAATATTGAATGTTGCAGAGGATGTGGAGCAATTGTAACTTATTGTTTGTATTATATTTTCTCATATAAATAAAATGATTTTTTTTTTACCAAATCCTATATAGGCCATTACAAATGTGCTTATTTATCCCAACATACCATATACCTGGTAATATTTTATATCTCTGTTTCTATGTGTGACTATAAAAAGTTTGAGAATCACTGATTAAAATACTCTTTAGCAATATTTACTTTCATACCTGTTTTCCCCACCAGAGTAAAATCTTGGAAGCTAAGAACTTTTTATTTTATTTATTATTTTTTTGAGACAGAGTCTCACTCTGTTGCCCCAGCTAGAGTGCCGTGGCATCAGCCTAGCTCACAGCAATCTCAAACTCCTGGGCTCAAGCAATCCTTCTGCCTCAGCCTCCCGAGTAGCTGGGACTACAGGTATGTGCCACCATGCCCGGCTAATTTTTTTCTATAT
>NW_012150064.1:829188-830873 GCF_000956105.1 Propithecus coquereli | reverse complement strand
TTAAAAGCAAACATTCAGACAGAAGAATGAGCTTTGTATATCCAAAACAATAAGGAAATAAGCCTGACTACAGGAAAGTTGGGATGGTACTGGATTATAGCAGGCTTAAAAGTCAGATGCCAACCATTAAACAGGGAGAAGAAACAAGATAAAAGGTACATTTAAGAATGATTAGTCCCTATAGCCTTGTAGTATAGCTTGAAGTTTGATAAATTGATGCCTCCCAATTGGATCTTTTTGCTTAAGGTTGCTTTAGCTATACAGGGTCTTCTCTGGTTCTATACGAAGCATGGAATGATTTTTTCTAGATTTATGAGAAATGATGTTGGTATTTTGATAGGGATTTTATTGAATCTGTAGATCACTTTGGGTAGTATAGACATTTTAACAATGTTGATTCTGCCAATCCATGAGCATGGTATGGTTTTCCATTTGTTTATGTCCTCTATTATTTCCTTACTCGGTGTTTCATAGTTCTCCCTGTAGAGGTGTTTCATCTCCTTAGTTAAATATATTCCTAGGTATTTTATTGTCTTTGTTACTTCTGTGAAAGGTATTGCATCTTTGATTTCACTCTCAGTTTGACTGTTGTTGGCATATGTGAATGCTAGTGATTTGTATACATTGATTTTGTAACCTGAGACTTTACTGAACATATTTATCAATTCCACTAGTCTCTTGGCAGAATCTTTGGGGTCTTCTACATATAAGATCATACTGTCAGCAAAGAGTGATAGTTTGGCCTCTTTTGCAGCCCATTTGGATGCCGTTGATATCCCTCTCTTGTCCGATTGCTCTGGCTAGGACTCCCAGCATTATGTTGAATAGAAGTGGCGATAGAGGGCAGTCTTGTCTGGTTCCAGTTCTAAGCAGGAATGTTTTAAATTTTTCCCCATTCAGTATGCTATTGGCTGTGGATGTGACATATTATGACTTTTACCTTTTTGAAGTAAGACCCATCAATGCCTATTTTGTTAAGTGTTGTTATTATAAAAGGGTGTTGAATATTTTCAAATGCTTTACCTGCATCTATTGAAAGGATTATATGGTCTTTGTTTTACTTCTATTTATGTGGTGAATTACATTTATAGATTTGCATATGTTGAACCATCCCTGCATCTCTGGGATGAAGCACATTTCATTCTGATGGATTATTTTTTGGATGAGCAGCTGAATTTGATTTTCTAGGACATTTTTTGAGAATTTTTCCATCTATATTCATAAGGGATATTGGTCCATAGTTTTCTTTTTTTGTTGCATCCTTTCCTCGATTTGGTATCAGGGTGATGTTGGCTTCATAAAATGTGTTGGGGAAGATTCCTTCCTTCTTGATGTTGTGGAATAATTTCTGCAGGAGAGGCACCAGTTCTTCTATGTAAATCTGGTAGAATTCAGGTGTAAAACCATCTGGTCTGGGACTTTTTTTTAGGAAGACTTTTTATTACTGCTTCAATTTAGGTGCTATATATTGACCTGTTCAGGAACTCTATTTCTTCCAGATTGAGCCTACAGAGGCTGTGTGTCTCAAAGAATTTGTCCACTTTCTCCACATTTTCAAGCTTATGTACATAGAGATTTTATAGTATTCAGAGATGATATTTTGTAATTCAGAGCTATCAGTTGTAATTTCTCTTTTTTCATTCATGATTGAGTTTATTAGAGTCCTTTCTTTTCTGTTTCTGGTT
>NW_012150064.1:823154-825303 GCF_000956105.1 Propithecus coquereli | reverse complement strand
AGCACTGTTCAATAGAGCCAAAATTTGGAATCAAACTAAGTTATACATCAACAGATGAATGGATAAATTCTTGTACATATATACAATGGAATATTATATAGCCATAAAAATGAAATTCTGCATTTGTAACATGTATGGGACTAGAAAACATTAAGTTAAGTGAAATAAGCCAATCACAGAAAGACAAATCTCACATATTCTCACTTATATGTTAGAGATAAATATTGAAACAATTGATCTCATGGAGACAGTAGAATGATGGTTACCAGAATCTGGGAAACATAGCAGGGGGTGAGGATGAAGTGTGTATGGTTAATGGTTTCAAAAATATAGTCAGATTGAATGAACATTATTTGATAGCACAACAAAGTAACTATAATGAACAATCAGGATATAGTGTAAAATAAAAGAGTGGAATTGGAACATTTCTGAAATTAAGAAATTGTAAATGCCTGGGATGATGGATACCCATGTTACCCCAATTTAATTAATTTACATTGTATACCTGTATCAAAACATCACATGTAAAAAAAAAGTCCTTTCTTACACTGGAAGAAAAAACAAAACAAAACAAAAAAATCACTTGTACCCTATAAATACATACAACTGTTAAGTACCCACAATAATTAAAAATGAAAAAATTAAATGACAATACTATAAAATGTTAAAACTAATTATGAAGCTTCTAGAAGAATATGTAGGAGAATATCTCAATTACATTGAAATAGTAAAAGGTTTCATAGGACAAATAAATGACACAAACCATAAAAGAAAAGAAAAGAATTGGGCTTCACCAAATATAAAGCAGGTTGCTTAATGAAAGACACCTTCAAGAAATTGAAGAGGCAAGTCATGGTCTAGGGGAAAATATTGGCAAATCTGCAAATAATTTCTCTTCAGAATGTGCAAATAAATAATTTATAAACAACTTGATACCTGTAATAAAATATAAAAGAAAAATATTCTAATTAGAATGGGCACACCACTTGATCAAACACTTAAAAAATGAAGATATATAAATGGCCAATAGCATGTGAAAACTTGTTCATTAGCATTAGTCATCAGGGAAATGCAAAGTAAAATTGGAAAAAGATAACTTTGCACACTCTACAGAAAGATCAAATATAAAAGAACTGATATTGCCAAATATTGGCAAGAATGCACAGTAATTTTGAACTTTCATATACCAGTAATGGGAGTATAAATTGGTACTACTGCTTTGAAAAACTGTTTAGCATTTTCTTTTTCTTAACGAATACAGTTTGATGAGTTTGGACATATGCACACACCATGACATCATCACCACAACCAAGGTACTAAACATATATATTACCTCCAAAATTGTTCTTATGTTCCTTTGTGGATTGTTTATTATTTGGTGGTAAGAGCAATTAACATGAGATCTATCCTTGTAGCAAATTTTTAAGTGCACAACTCTTCATAGGCACTATGCTGCATTGCAGATGTCTAGAATTTATTCGTCTTGCATAACTGCAACTTTATATCCATTGGCCAACAAATCCCCAACTCCCCTTTCCCCTAACCCCTGACAAATACCAATGTATTCTCTGCTTTCATGAGATGACTATTTTAAATATCTCGTATAAGTGGAATTATGTAGTATTTGTCCTTCTATGACCAGTTTATTTAACTTAGCATAATGTTCTCTAGGTTCACCCAGTTTGTTGAAAATGGTAGGATTTCCCTAATTTCTAAGGCTGAGTAATATTCTATCGCAGGTATATATCATATTTTCTTTATCCATTCATCTGTCTATGAATATTTGGATTATTTCCAATCTTGGCTATTGTGAATAATGCTGCAATGAACATAGGAGTGCAGATATCTCTTTAAGATCATAATTTTCATGCTTTTGATTATATGGCCAGACATGGAACTCCTAAATCAATAATTACATCAAATATAAATGGACTAAACACTTTAGTCAAGAGACAGAGACTGTTAGACTGGATAAAAACATGAGATCCAACTCGATGCTGTCTATAAGAGACACGCTTTAGATTCAAATATATAATTACTGAAAGTAAATAATTGAAGCTAAAATGATGAAAAATACACCATGCAGGCAGTAATCATAGAAGAGCAGGCATGCCTATTGTGATATCAGAGAAAGTTAATTTTCCAAAAA
>NW_012150064.1:821345-823104 GCF_000956105.1 Propithecus coquereli | reverse complement strand
ATCATTATGGAGATATCTCAAAGAACTAATAGTAGAACTACCATTTGATCTAGTAATCCCACTACTGGGTATTTACCCATAGGGAAAAAAGACATTCTACAATAAACACATCTGCACTGGAATGTTTATAGCACCACAATTGACAATTGCAAAGATGTGGAAACAACCCAAGTGCCCATAAATACATGAGTGGAGTAATAAAATGTGGTATACATATACCATGGAGTACTATTCAGCCATAAAAAACAATGATGAGCTAATACCTCCTGTATTATCCTGGATGGAGCTAGAGCCCATTCTTCGAAGTGAAGTATCACAGGAATGGAAAAACAAGCACTACATCTACTCACCATTAAATTGGCACTAATTGATCAACACTTATGTGCACATATAAAAGTAACATTCATCATGAGTCAGGCAAGTGGGGGGAGGTGATGGGTAAATTCACACCTAAATGGGTGTGGTGCACACTTTCTGGGGAATGGGCACACTTACAGCTCTTAAATTGGGTGATGCGAAGGCAATATATGTAACCAAAGTGTTTGTACCCCTGTAATATTCTGAAATACAAAAATAAAAAAAGAAAATGGATGCACAGAGTGGTAAATTCAATCATTTTTATTAAAAGTTGAATGCATCCACCAAAAAAAGAAAAAAGACACAAGAACCAGTAGTCCCCCAGTAATATCAGAATAGGTTGGGCCAAATTTGTCTAATTCTTTCTCCTATTACATACCTACATGTAATCTTGGAAAGGAAAAATCGTTTTGGACAAATATCCAATATATGGGTCAACCTAAATGGAAATTTTATTCCCACATGTTAGGGCAAACCAGAAAGGTTCAATCTTTGTGGACAGTTCTGTCCATTTCATAGGAAAGGGGTTATATTTTTTCTACACATTGTTATTTTAGCAAAAAAACCACATGGTTTTAGATATATACCATCTGTAACAAAGATCATTAACATGCAATGTGAGGTGACGTTCAGAATTCTCAAAACCTTCCAACATTTCTTGCTGTATACATAAAGTAAATGGGTAAGTTGAGCTTTTCCTTCAGCATATTCTTCAATTTAAACTCCAAGGATATTATTTATTTTTCCCTTTTAATACAGTATTACTACTTATCTGGTTGAGAATACACCGATTACAACATATCAGCCATTACCTGGGGACTTCAGGTTGTTAAGAAGTCAATATTACTCAAAGTGATCTATAGATTCAATACAGTCCTGGCCAGAATCTCAATAGCTTTTATTTTTTTGCTGAAATAGAAAAGGCAGTCCTCCAATTCCATAGAATCACAAGGAGCCCCGGATATCCAAACCAATCTTGAAAAATAAGAACAAAACCAGAGAATTCATAGTTTCTGATGTTAGACTTACTAAAAATATACATATTCAAAACAATGAGTTCAGCAACATAAAACAATGAAATAGAATTGAGACTCCACAAATAAAGCCATACATCTGTGTCCAATTGATTTGCTAAAACAATGCCAACACCACTCAAATAGGGAAAGGAGGGTCTCTTCAGCAACAAGTTCTGGGAAAACTGGATTTCCACATGGAAAAGGATGTACTCAAACCTTATCTCCCACTATATACAAAGTTAACTCAAAATCAATCAACAACCTGAAGAAAGAGCTAAAACCATAGAATCTTAAAAGAAAACAGAGGAGTAAATCTTCATGACTTTGAATTTGGCAATAAATTCATAAATATGATATTGAAAGTATAAACATCAAAAGAAAAAATA
>NW_012150064.1:806451-808440 GCF_000956105.1 Propithecus coquereli | reverse complement strand
GTACAAAGGCAGGATCAATTAAATGTAGTAGAGGGTGGGTGTGTAGTTACTGTCGTTTTTTCATGTATAGAAGGAGAATAATGTTCCTTAATCACAGTAAATGTGCACATTAAATCGGATTGTGCGTGTGTGTGTGTGTGTGTGTGTGTACGCATGCATGTGTATGTGTATGCATATATACCAGGAGATATCTTAAACCTCACTGGAACATAACTAATAAACAAACATTTATTAAACTTCTAAAGCATGTGTGTGTGTGTATACATATAAAACTTAGTATGATGTATGACATATTTTAAGAGTTTAATAAAAGTTTAATTCTGTTTCAATGAGTCATGAGACATCTTTTGGCCTCACCCTCTTAGATCACATACAAATATATCATTTCTACTGTAACCATCCAGGTCCCAGAATCTCCCCATCCATCTAATGAAAGGAATATGTGGGTTAGGCTTTCATCAAACATAATCTCGTACTTAATATTTTTGCCCAGAGCTGGAATTACTCCTTATTCATCACTAACACATTCAACCCTCACTATCACCACCATATAGTGGTGAATTTACTATGAAGTTAATAAAGCTTAAGGGTCAGAACTCCTTACTTGCCCGTTGGAAGGCTCTCTATCTAATTTTGTATTCATAATTTTATTTTTTTCTTAAAGAGGGAGCTATAATTGTATAAGCTTCAGAACTTTCAAAACTAGGAGATACTCTGCCACCATTTTCCAGACCTAGAATATCATTCCTTTTCCTGTCTGTCTATGTTTTGCAGAGACCCAGCATTAGTACCCTATGTTGCGTGAAAACTTTCCAGGTAATTACAACATATATTTATCACTTCTATAGCTTAAGAAGACTGATAATTGGTCCCTGTGATCTGAAATTTACTAGATTGTGCTCAACATTACTGTTTCTTAATGGTTTTCTGAGTGTTTGGTGTTTTTCTCTCTCATTGGATCCTAAAGACTTTGAAGACTGATTCATGGTATGACTCACTAGTTAATTAAAGATGGTAGGGAGTCACGATACTATATTATCTCTCCAACACTATATACCATGGATGAAAATATATCTTGGTTTTCATTTCATATTATAATGTTTTGGAATTAGAAGGTATGTTTTTTAAAACCAAAGTGTAAAATTTGGTGGCATTTAGTACATTAGCAATATTGTACAAGTATCAGCTATGTCTAGTATCAAAAATTTTTATTACCCCAAAATATAACCTGATATCCATTAAGCAGTCACTTCCTAATCCCCTTTTTTTTTTTACCAGCTCCTGACAATTACTAATCTGCTTTCTGTCTCTAATCGTTTTCTAATTCAAGCTATTTCCTAAATGGAATGTAATAATATATGACATTTTGTGTTTGGCTTCTTTAATTTAGTATAATATTTTCAATGTCTGTTCTTGTTGTAACATGTATCAGTACTTATTGCTTTTCATAGCTGAATAATATTCGATTGTACAAATATATCATATTTTGTTTATTCATCCATTGGTGGATATTTGGTTTGTTTCCACTTTTTGCCTATTGCAAATAATGTTGCTATGAACATTCACATATAAGCTTTTATTTGAATACCTGTTTTCAATTATTGTGATTATATACTGCTATGGTTTGGATGTGGTTTGTTTGTGCACACCAAATCTCATGTTGAAATTTGATCCCAAATGTTGTGGTGTTGGGAGGTGGGGCTGAGTGTAAGGTATTTGAGTCATGGGGGAGGATCCCTTGTGAATGGTTTGGGACCATCCTTACTGTCATAAGTGAGTTCTCTCTCTTACGAGACTGGAGACTAGATTAGTTCTCTAAGAATGGATTATTCCCCATAAGAGCAGATTGTTATAAAGGGAGATCCCTCCTTTTGTTTAGTTGGTCTTGACATATGACTGCTTGCCCTTTGACCTTCTCTGCCATGTTATGATGCAGCACTAAAGCCCTCACCAGAAGCCGGGGCCATAACCTGAACTTCCCAACATGCA
>NW_012150064.1:789188-805346 GCF_000956105.1 Propithecus coquereli | reverse complement strand
TTCACAATACTTATATCTGACAAAGCACCTATATCCAGCAAATATAAAAAATTTTTGCAATTCAAAAAGATAAACTCAGCCAGCCACGGTGGCTCACGCCTATAATCATAGCACTCTGGGAAACCCAGGTGGGAGGATAGCTTGATCTCAGGATTTGGAGACCAGCCTGATCAAAAGCGAGACCCTATCTCTACAAAAAATAGAAAAATTAGCCAGACGTGGTGGTTCCTGTCTATAGTCCCAGCTACTCGGGAAGGTAAAGCAGGAGGATCACTTGAGCCCAGGAGTTTGAGGTTGCAGTGAGCTATGATGATGCCACTGCACTCTAGCCTGGGTGACAGAGTGAGACCCTGTGTCAAAAGAAAAATATATAAACTCATGATAACTAGGTATAATAAAAATTAATGGCAGTGTCACATGCTGAAGTATGTGGAGCAAACAGAACTCTTATACATTGCTGGTAGGAGCACTTTTGAAAATAGTTTGACAGCTCCTTAAAAGTTAAATAAATACCATACAATTCAGGATTTCCACTCTTAGGGAGTCTCCCCAAAAGGAATGAAATATGTATATCCACAAAAGACATGAACCTAAATGTTCGTGGAATGTTTATCGATCCTAGGCAAAAACTGTGTACCAATCAAATATTCATCAACTAGTGAATGGATAAACAGATTGTGATATGGACCACAATGTAATATTATTGAGCAATAAAAAAGAAATGAATGACTGATACACCAAGTATCAGGAATAGATCTCAAAAATATTATGTTAAGGTAAAGGAACCAGACACAAATGAACATATACTCTATGATTCCATTTTATGTAAAACACTACAAAAGTCTAATTTAATCTATAGTTATAGAAAGAACAGTGATTGTCTGGACTGGCAGTTGCAGAAGGGTATTGACTGGGAAGGAGCACAAGAAAACCTTCTGTGATTATGGAAATATTCTATATCTTGACTGTAGTGGTTTTCACACATATATAAACTGTGTGTGTGTTTTCACTATTTCTGCTCCACCATATGTTTTGGATCCCTTGCCTTTACTTAGAACAAGAAAATTTGAAGCACTGACACTATTTAGAAAAGAGATTTTAATATACTCTGTGAAGGAATAAAAGAAAGAGAAGAATAAAGGATAGGAGAAAAGGAGGGAGAAGTAAAGGAAGGGAGTAAGGAAGGAATCATGGTAGAGTACAAAAAACTTCAGGAGTCATAAGTCTATGATCTAATGCTGGTTCTACCATTGAATATTTTATAGCCTAAATTAAGCCTTTTTTTGTATCTGTGCCTCGGTTTTCATTCTTGTAGAATGATAGAAAGTGGAGGTAGAATACATCACTTCTATGTTTCTATATTTCTAAATTTAGCATCATGAGATTAGAAGTCAAGGGAATAGGCTCTGAAATGAGACTTTCTGGGTTTGAATACCTGTTCTGCCACTGGTTTGTTATGTGACCTTGAATAAACTTCACCTTAGTTTCTTCATCAGTAATACAGGTACCAATAAGAGGTTACCTATATCACATAGCTACAGGGCTAATGAATTGAAATGATGTACATTAGATGCTTAGCACAGTTCTTGGCAAACTGACAGCCCTCAACAAACTCAGTATTATGCAATGAGTCAGCTAGTGGGCCTTGTGACTATAGTGCCACACATTTTTATAAATGCTCAAGGAAGGGCTAGCCGTGCAAGGGCTCTCCCTAAAATCACTATCAGAGTGGTCCTACTGTAAAAGAATATCAACAAACTTATATCTCCTTTAAATATTTAAGTCCCCAAACAAGAGATGCTGGCATGGATGCAGAGAGAAAGGAATACTTATACACTGTTGGTGGGACTGCAAACTAATTTAACCTCATGGAAAGTAGCATGGAGATACCTCAAAGAACTAAAAGTAGATATTCCACTTGATCCAGCTATCCCACTACTTGGGATTTACCCAAAGGAAAGAAAAGACATTTTATTAAAAAGACACTTGCACTCAAATGTTTATAGCAGCACAATTCACAATCGCAAAAGATGTAGAAACAACCCAAGTGTCCATCAGTACATGAGTGGATTAATAAAATGTGGTATATGTATACCATGGAGTATTACTCAGCCATAAAAAAAAATGGTGAACTAATTAATACCTTTTGGAACAACCCGGATGGAACTAAAAACCATCCTTCTGAGTGAAGTATTGCAAGAATGGAAAAACAAACACCAAATGTAATCACTACTAAATTGGAACTAACAGATCAACACTCATGCACACATATGGTAGTAAAATTCAACGGAAATCAAGCAGGTGGGAGGGGGAGGAGGAGATGGGTAAATTCACACCTAACGGGTACAATGCACACTATCTGGGCAATAGACACACTTATAACTTTGACTCACACTGTACAAAAGTAATTCATGTAACCAAAATGTTTGTACCCCTGTAATATTATGAAATAAATAAATAAATCAGTCTGAGTTATTCGTCTCGTTTCTCCAGGGATCCTCTCTGATCCTCTCTCTGACCCTTTTTCAGTTTTGGCCTTATTTTGAAGGTCAAGAATCTTCCATAAAACTGTTTTTATTTTAATAGAGCTAGTGAAACCACATACAAAGAATTGAAAGCACTCCCTTTTGTTGTAGTTAGTCAGGATACTCGTCAGTAGATGCATTTAATGATCCAGAACACAAGTAGGTCAGTAGAAGGTGTAACTTTGTTGTTAGCTTGGCATTTTCTGCTAATATATTCATAATGCTTTCCATTATGGTATCTTCTCAGCTTCCTTCAAGAAAAATAATGTTATCTCAATAGGTTGTTCAGGACACTCAAGGGAGAATGGCTGTCAGTTAACCCTGTTTATAATATACAAACTTTGTGTTTTTTATGCTTCTTGGAAGTATTAGGCTTTTTTCCAAAATAGTAAACATTGTTTAAGGAAGAAAATGATTTTAGAAAAAAATTGCTATTGATATATTAATCAACCTCCAGATACAATGGCCTTAAAATAAAGCTGATTGAGAGACAATGAGGAACCCTCTTCTCTGTCCCCAGAAACAAAGGTTGAAATTTATCAACCCTCTGCATGTGCATCATGTGCCTCCCATCCTAAGGTACTAATTGACTTCAGAATGCATCCAGAATTACTCACACCTGGGATTTTTGTTTTCTTTGCTCTCTTCTCTGACTCCCATTTGTCCAAACTGACATCTCTTGCAATTCTTCTTTTCCTCAGAGATTTTCTATGCACATTTTTGTGCCAATATATTGCTGGTTGATTCTGATTTAGTGCATTCTTTCTCTTAGACAACCTATTTTTTAGTGGCATCCTTCAATACTTTAACCCAAAGGGATGCAACAAATGCTGGTACTAGGGCATGTCTTTGAGGAGGTTGGGGCATTTCCTTGTGCTTATTTTTCTTGATAGAGATTATTGAAACTGGGATGTTTTAAGGATAAACATTTTTTTTCCTAACAGTGTCTTTGAAATATTTTCCAGTAATATCAAATTATTTAAAAAAGTAGACATTTGATATTCTAGTTGAGGTCTAGAAATATTCAATGGGAACTGTATAGTTTGTGGAAAGGCATTTAATTTTCTGTATTTCTGCCTAAAGATTGCAAGTCTAGAACAGAGACATGCTAAATAAAGGGATAGAAAAGAGAAAAGGAGTTAGAGTATATTGATATTTTCTGTTCAATTCCTTGCTTCTGAAAATGGTTCTATTATATGAAAGAACATAAGAGAAGAAGTTAAAGAGACCTGAATCTGATGATGAACCACCCTGTGATCCTGGGGCAAGTCCATTCCCCCCTCTGAGTATCCATTGTTTTTCCTGCAAAATTAGGTAGTGAACTAAAGCGTTTCTAAGCTTTCTACCAGCTCTGAAATTTTATGACAGTAACTGTAACTTCCCATGGTTATGCCCAGTCTCTGGATCCTAAGAAATTATTATTTTGGTTGGATACTCAAGGTCATGCCCAAGTCAGCCCCTTGACAACAGAACAATAATTTCCTTTACTCCCTCATAGCTACCTCCTTGAAATAACTACTATTAGGTTTCTAGCTCTGTCAGCTGACAAACTGGCCTCCTCCTGTGTCTATCCTTATTTGGTGTTATTTTCTTATTTATACCTCATGACTTTCCAAACTGCCTTTGAGGAAGATTTAACCAATATTATGCTGGGTTTCCCAGTGTTTCTTTACTCATCACTTCTGTCCTCCACATCTGATTCCTAATTTATTTTTTCCCTCCACTTTGCTCTTTTTCAATCATTATCTTGTCTCTTGGTTATTAGTGTGTTTATCTATAAACTTGCACATATAGCTTGTATAAGATGGACCCTATTGGCAGTAAAAGGAATACACTCAATATGTACTTAGTGGGAGCTACAAAAGATCTTTATTAAGTTCTTCCCTTAGGACTCCTTCTTTTGGTGTCTTCCTCTTTTTCGATGAGCTATGAAGCCTCCTCGAGAGACTCCTAAAGAAAAAGAATTTGGATAGGCCGTATTATCAGCATTTTCTTGAAAAATATAGTGGCATATGCAGGAAGCTGGGGATTACCAATTGTCTGAAGTGATATGCTATTTTGAATAAACCAATATCAATGGATGGAGATTTTATGACTGTCTATACTCTTGGGTATAATAACATAGATATACCATATCACTCAAGACTTTAAAGTTACAAAGTTCTTTTTATTTTTCCCCTCCTTTGCATTTGTACTTTTACTGTAAACTAGGACAAGAATCTAAAGATAGAGCAATTAGAATCAAAACCCTTTCAAGGATTTAAAAATGTGGGGATTTTTACCTCCTCCTCTACCTTTATTATCAGTTGAATGTGATAGGCCTTAATAAACTCTTTCTCTTTTTTATTCAAAACCAAATATGAGGCCGGGTGCGGTGGCTCACGCCTATAATCCTACCACTCTGGGAGGCCGAGGCGGGCGGATTGTTTGAGCTCAGGAGTTTGAAACCAGCCTGAGCAAGAGCGAGACCCCGTCTCTACTAAAAATAGAAAGAAATTAATCGGGCAACTAAAAATACATAGAAAAAAGCAGTCGGGCATGGTGGCGCATGCCTGTAGTCCCAGCTACTTGGGAGGCTGAGGCAGAAGGATCGCTTGAACCCAGGAGTGTGAAGTTGCTGTGAGCTAGGCTGATGCCACGGCACTCACTCTAGCCAGGGCAACACAGTGAGACTCTGTCTCAAAAAAAAAAAAAAAAAAACAAATATGGTTTATATTCAAGCCCTGGTGGTCACGTCTTATAGTTCTGTCTCCTCAACTCAAAATGAATTGCTATTACTAACAATGTGGTCATTGTATATAGCCAGAAAAGTCAGAATGACCTACATATCCAGAGCCACTTCCTGGGATCATTGTATTACAGGTAAAGACTATGGGTTCCCCATTGTCCTATAACCCTCATACTGGACACAAATGAATGACAGAGAGAGAACATAGATGCACTCATTCATATACCTTTTATTCTTGGAAACACACTCATCCCTATTCTTTCTGCCTATAATAATGGTTAACACTTATTGTTCACTTAACCTGTAACAAGCACTGTTCTAAATGCTCCATGTGAATTACCTCATTTAATCTTGTTATCTGTATTATGAAATAAGTGCTATTTTTGTCCCCATATTAAAAATGGGAGAAGTAAGGTACAACAAAGTTAAGTAATTTCCAAGGTCACAGAGTTAGTAACTTATAGAGCCCTGATTTAAATGTAGCAGTCTGGCCCCTATACCAACAATATCCTTAGAGAAAATTAGACTGGCTGTAGTACTGATAGGTGTCCTAATAGGACTAGGCTTTTTGAAGGATGGTAGAAGTAGCCTTCTTCTTGGTGTAAATGAAGGAGTTCAGAAATGTCCTCTCCACATATAAAATTTCTCCTCTACCACCTAAGCACAATTCTGGGACATATATATGATTTGTTACTTTGAACAGAGTAAGGCGGCTTTTAAAATAAGAATTTTACCCAGGAATGGTAATATATAAAGTTATTGCCACCCATTACCAATTTGGATGTTCATCAAATTTATTAATCAAATTGAGGAACAGTCATCTAACAGATAACAGAGAAAGAGACACAGGATATTGTTCTCAAACTGTGCACTAAGGTGACCTATGAAGATGCAATGAACTCACAGGGGTTTTGTGGGATATTTTGAAATTTCAAAGGAAACAGTATGATATTTGACTTCTGTCAGACACAACATGGATTACTAGCCTGAGATGTTTCATAGTTTCAACATATGATTGTGCAACAATTATTTTCAATGACATCATGCATTTACTAAACTGGAATTTTGGCAATTGTGATAAAAAGCAAGTATTTTGTGAAAATCACTGTGGAACAGAAACTGGTGATAGCCAATCTGATTCTAAAAATTTAAGAAATTTGAAGAATAGAGTAAAAACATTTTTCCAATTTTTTCAAGTTGCCATTAAGGTGTTATGTCATAAATACTTGTTAATTAGTTTAAAATTTACTACTTAATAAATCGAAATATTAGGCATTATTTTGGCCTGGAGCAAAATTAATAATATTCCTGAGATACTGAGGGATCCATAAACAAAGGAATTTTGGGACCCTCTGCAAACAGATTATCCCATATATCTATTTTGTGGCTAGGAAATAGAAAGAGAAAAGTCCTATATTTGGGCTGGCAGATAGTCAGACAGTATATTGTGAATGTACTTGGCATCTGACCAGGAAAAAAGTGTCACAGAAAAGTATGTGGAACAGTTCTAAATGAAAACTTTAGACACAAATCTCTCATGAGTTTATTAGATTTCAAGCCCTGTGAGGATAGGAACTATATGTGTAATTCTTCTATGGTTTCTCAATTACTTGCATAATGTCTGTGAGAGCAAATGCTTTCTGAAAGAAGAATGAATGGAATCTATCTCTAGTGTTATCAAAATAGTTCAATTTGGTCAGCTGGCAAATGAAATAAGTAATTGCACTCATTTTCTCTAACCATCTAACATGGAATGATGTATTTGATTATATCACAATGCACCTGCAGGCCCTACTCTAGGAGCCAACAGTGATTGCTTGCTAGGATTTAGCTAAACCCCTATCCTGAGACCACTTCCCACCTAGTCTGAGCTAAATAACCACTGCTGGGAACTAAACTCAGTATCAGCCTCAATACCATTGATGAATTCAAAGCACTGTTGTTGGGTCCATCTACCTTGGACCATTGATTCTTGAACTTTTCCAGCCTTTGCTAACTGTAAGTATAATTAGGGGTTCTTACCTAAGTCTTTTCTTTCTGGCCAACTAGTATTTAGCTTATTTCTGCCCCTTGTGATCTGAGGAGGCATATCATTAAAAATTAAAAAATACAAAGGAATAGAAGCAAACTTCCTCAATCTAATATAGAGTATTTAAGAAAAACCTAAGGAAAAGGTCAAAAGGGTTAAATGTTGGTAAGTATTTGCTTTAAAATCAGGAACAGGATAGCATGGCTCACTATCAGCACTTCTATTAATCATAGATTAGAGATTCTAGAAGTATAGGAAACAATAGAAAGAAACACAAAGGGTAAGTTTTTGGAAAGCTTAAAATGAAAAAAAAATATTATTTATAGATGATAAAATGGTCTATACAGAAAACTGAAAAACTGAAAAAATTATACACAGATACATTTTCAGTACTATTTTAGAAAAGTAAGGTCGCTGGATATAATATTGAAAGCTAAATTAACTAAATTTTATTTCTACATGTCAACATGAAAATATTAGGAAGTACACTTTTAAATGAAATCATTTATAAGATAAATTTTTAAAAATTAGGTTATGTCAATGCTTCCTGCCATGATGAAATAACTGGGACTAGTCCTTCCTAAACAACTAGAAAACTGAGCAGTTCTGGAGGCTGAGAAGTTTAAGATCAAGGTGCCAGCAGATTGGATTCCTAGTGAGGGTCCTCTTCCAGGCTTGCATATGCTGCCTTCTCAATGTGTCCTTGGATGACAGAGAAAAAGAGGGTTATTTTCTCTTCCTCTTCTTATCAGGACATTTATCTAAACCTAATTGCCTCCCAAAGGCCCCAATTCTTGGTCAAAATTCTTGAAATTTTTACATCATTTCCACCTTGATTCTGTCTCCATTCTTGAGTTCATCTGAGATTCTGACCTGTATTTCTTCCATTCCCAACTGTACATTTTCATTTTTGACCCATTTGGTTGATGTCTTAGTTTAGGCTGTTAAAACAAAGTACCGTAGACTGGGTGGCTTACAAACAACAGAAATTTATTTCTAAGAGCTCTGGAGGTTGGAATTCAATGTGCCAACCAGTATAGTCAGGTTCCAATAAAGGCCTTCTTCCAGATTACAGACTACGGACTTCCCATGGCATTTTCACATGTCTGAAAGACAGCTAGAGAGCTCTTTAGATTATCTTTTATAAGGGAATTAATCTCATTTATGAGGGTTCTGTCCTCATGACTTAATCATCTCCCAAAAGACCCCCACCTCCAAATACCATCACATTGGGGGTTAGGGCCTCAACATATTAATTTTGGAGGGACACATTCAGTCCATAACAAAGGGGAAAATCAAGCAAAGAACAGAGATCTTATTGACTTAAAACAACAGATATTGGTTTTTGGGAAGTCTTAGAAGCCTGAAATTTGTGAATAAGAGGTAGCTATTCAAATAAAGGCCTCTAGAATTTTCATAGGTGACCCCTAGAGTCTGTTGCAGAATACTAAGACATCTATGAGGAAGGTGAAAAAATATGGTAAAGAAAACTAAGGTGGCTCTGAGATAAACAATTCTCAGAGCTTGTCCAGGGCTGTGACATATTCTAATTTTAAGCATCCATCATGGAGAATTGTTGAGTATCTAGATAATTAAGTAGAGAATTTCATAAGAATCATATCTGAATAGTGAAACTAAACTAGCCCTACAGTCAATGCCACTCTAGACCAATGCTCCAAAGTCTAAAAGGGGCTTCAAAAGAATAAAGTTGGTCCAAAAGTACATTAAACACAGTCGACACTGGCTAACACAAAACAACAAATTCCAGTAATTGACAACATAATCTTCACACCATCCAAGCATTCAATCCAATATTAATAGACATGTGAAGAAACAGGGAAATGTGCCCTATAACTTTGATGGAAATAAGTCAATGGTAGCAGACCCAGAAATTAGATAGATGGTAGAATTTTCAGATAAATGCTTTAAAATAATTATAAATATGCCCCAAGAATTAATATACCAATGAAAATACTCCTTTAAAAAGAAGACAAAATTAAAAAAAACAATTATACAAACAAATGCTGAGACAATTCAGTGTAAGGCACCCTGCATTATCAAAAAAACAATGGTTAAGGGAAGTTCTTTAGACTGAAGGAAAAGTTATATCAGATCAAAATATAAAACTACATAAAATTATACAGAGTAATAAATATGTAGAATATGTGGGTAAATATACGAGTTATGAGTACCACTTTAGTATTTAGCTGAGTGCTGAGAAGTGCCTGAGCTTGATGAAATAACCACATAAAAGAATTACAGGAAACAATTCCCGGAGCTTACACAAGGCTAAGCATAAAGCCTGTTCACACCATTCAAAGTGAATAATCTCCTAATTCAGGGTATTGAGTAGAGGTCTCAGAAGGTTTCGTTTTTTAACCTCAGTAGTGGGAAAATTCAATGCTAGATTAAACAGCTCTGACATCACCTAACAAAGGGAATTGAAATACCCAAAAGGGTAAAACTGTTTCCATGTAACTTAAATATGTCCCAGAACAAAACTCAAGAGTATTTTTAAAAAGGCAAATATAAACATCAATTAAAAAGATAAAAATCACATTTGTTATCTAATCAAAATTAACACGCATGAAAAAATTAAGAAACAGTAATATAATGATGGGAAACATTAATCAATCACAAGGTATCTAGAATTGACACATTATAAATTTAGTGGACAAAAACACTAAAATAGTTATTATTACATTATTTCATACTTTCAAGAAGTTAGAAAAAATATTTAACATATTAAATAGAGACATGAAAGATAAATAGACCTCAAAAGAATTCCTGCAGATTAAAATCTCAATGTCTAAGATGAAAAAATACAATAAATGATATTAACAGCAGAGAAGATATTGCAGAATAAATGATTAATGTGAATGTCACAATAGATCCTATCTGAAATGAAACACAGAGAGGAAAAATGAATAAGGCAGAAGTATGCTATTAAAAGAAAACCTTCACCAAGGGCAACATACGTAACCTAAACATCTGTACGCCCATAATATGCTGAAATAAAAGAAAAAGAAAAAAAAAATGAAAGGTAAAAAAAAAAAAAAGAAAGAAAACCTTCAGGCTACCCAATATATGTGGAAGTGGAGTCCCTGAAGGAGAGGAGAAAGTGGTTTAATAGAAAGAATATCTGAAGGATGCATGTCAACAAGATGATGGAATAGGACTTTCCAGCGCTTGTCGCCCTACAGAAACATCAATTTGAACAACTATCCGTAAGTGAAAATACCTTCACAAGAGCTAAGAAACTAGACAAGAGATTACAGCACCTTAGAGTGGCACAGAAAAGATGCATCGAAGAAGGCAGGAAAGACAGTTTTGGTTTACTCACGTCACCCATTATCCAATCCTAGAGGAACAGCATGGAGAGCATTATCTTCCACTTAAGGGAAGGAGGGGGAAGTGAGCACTAAACTTTGCCTTGGACCCAACCAGACATGGCCCTACAAAACCAGCACTGGGGCAGAGCTCCATGGCCACAGGCTCCAGGACTGTCCCTGTTGACTGAATCTCTGGGGATACCCTAGCTCCAAGCCATATCCTGCAGCCCCAGGTGTCAAACCTATGTGGTGGACTCAGCTCTGGGCCTGCCCCAGCACCAAGGTAACCACAGCAACCCCAGGCTCCAGACCACCACCAACACTGGGCTGGCCCTCATTTCCCCAGACTTCAAGCCTGCCTCAGCACCAGGATGGTCCCCACAGTCATCAGACAAACCCCTGTGGTCTCAGCTTGTCAGTTTCTATGGCCTCAGGCCCACATGTCAGCTTCTGTGGCCTCAGGCTCTAGGACCACCTATTGCCAGGCCAGACCCTGTCTGTTTGCAAACAACATAATCATATCTAGAAAATTCAAGAACTCCACTATAAAAATTGTTAGAACTAACAAATCAATTCAATAAAGTTGCAGAATACAAAATACTATACAAAAATAAGTAATGTTTCTATACACTAATAACAAAATATCCAAAAAAGATGTCAATAAAACAATACCATTTATAATAGCAATAAAATAAAATAAAATACTTAGACATAAATTTAACCAAGGAAGTGAAAGATCTGTACACTGAAAACTATAAAACATTGATGAAAGAAGTTGAAGAAGACACAAATAAATGGAAAAATATGTTCATGGATTAGAAAAACTAATATTGTTAAAATACCCAAAGAGTTCTACAGATTCCATGCAATTCCTATCAAAATCCCAATTACTGTATGCTCTATGCTCAAGAAAACTATTAAATTAATATTATCCTATGGGAACTTGGAAGCTTCTTAAACCATTGCTAATTGATTATTTTTCTTTCAAAATTGTCCTTTTATTTCCATTTTTTACCTCTTTTAGTTGTAATCTCTTTGATATAATATGGACTATAATTTATAAAGTGGTTCCCTAGGCCACATCCTGACTATAGGTATATTTTGCTTAGCACAAGACTTTTAAATGGTTAAACATGCTGTGAATTAACTGCCAACATTTTAAAATTTGGAAATAATATACAACAATCTAGGCCTCTGAGTTCTCTTCAAGTTCTCTTGAAGATCTAGTAATATTGGCCACACATACTCTTGCAGCAGCAGCTGAATAGTGACTGCACTCTATAGGATGCCTTTTATAGTTCTCAATCCTCATCAGACCATATTGTCTTACATTCAGCCAGCTTCCTTCACTTATGTTATCTATCTCTTCACTGTTGGCATTGGAGCTTGTGATCATAATCCCCACTAAAAAAGGGTAGCATATATAATGTTTTCTTCATTTACCAGTCCACTTGACCCCAAGACACTTAATGTATTCCTTCCCTGCTGATCCTTACTCTCATGAGGAAATATAGTTGATTGTAGTAATTTAAATTAAGGAATGGATAACTTAAAATGGATTGATAGTTCTATGAGAAATATTTCCATTTTTAAAGAGGACATCTAAAGGAGAACAGTTCTGCTACACACCCCACCCCCACAGTTCCCTGTGCTTTGCTTTTATAACACTCATTCGCTTGTCATTACTTGTTCAATGTTTTTTCCTCACTAGACGATAAGTTCTATGAAGGCAGGAACTGTGTCTGTCTTTTTCTCTGCTGTCTTCCCAGTACTATCTCAATCTATGTCACTAAGTAAGCCCATCATAAATATATTTGAATGAATAAAGAGATAAATGAGAATTTTGTCTCTGCTTTTCTTAGTGATCTTGGTTTAAAGGAAGTCTGATGTTTAGCTCTTTGTTTTCCAGGTAAGCCTTACTTGATGACAGCTACCCCAGAGGAAAAACTCTGTGAGGTTGTCTTATACTCTTATCCAATCTGATGATAACAGCCCTGGCCCAGATTTAAATAATGTAATCTTCCACCAGATCACAGAAACAAAAACTATCTTTTAATAACAAGTATGTAAAAGAAGCACATTTAGATAAACGGTAAAAGGGTTTCTAATTCCTTAGTGACCAATCCCAGACCCCTTTAAAAAGTGTGTGTGTGTGTGTGTGTGTGTGTGTATGTAGAGATAGAGAGAGTGCAATGTGCAACAGAGACAGAAACAAACATTGATTTATTCTGTCCTCTGTGCAATTAAACACCTAAGCACAACACATAGGAAAGAGAAGCTCTACCAAGTAGAGACTAAGAAGCAAAGCAAAGGCAATTTTAAAGAACCAGAGAGAGAGGATACAGAATAGGGTTTGGAAATACTAAAAGATCTGAATTTATAAGTCTGGCCTAAGTATACTTTCAAATTGGACAATCTATTCATTTAGTGTGTCAACAAATTAAATCAAAATGCATTTCTCATTTCAAAAAGTCCTTTTCCATTTATCCAAACAAGGATACTTTACTTGAGGTACATTTTATCCATTACAGGTTGGCGCAATGTAATTTACAGATTGATCTCAGAGAGCAGGGTTGGACTGGTAACTTATTTGAAGACATCCAAAGATTTCATTTGAGATTAGAGATTCTTTTCGTATTTATCATTAGAAGAGCAATATAAAATGTCTACTGAATTGGTCTCTCATAAGATAATTCACAAGAACTAGTTTAGTCACACATTTTCTCAGAGAAAGCCCAGTATAGCAGTAAGGAATAACAATGTATGAGCATGTTCTTTCTATCATCAGCATAGACATCAATAAAGCACATAGCAAGTAAAGTTGATGTTATTATGTTTCCCTCTTAGGAGAAATATTGAGTCTTTTGCTTAAGTTTTAGTTGTATATATAATAGAAGCACTTGTTTTATATCATCTTGAAGTCACAACATTTGGTTTCAAGTATCAGCTTCACTACTTGCTAGCCTTAAGCCAAAGTTATTAAGCTTAAATGATAATTGAAGAGATATCTGGGAACACAGGGAGAACTTTGCAGTGGAGTGTCACAGCCAAGAGCCTTGGGCAAGGAAAAGGGTAGTATAATAGGATAAAGGCTAAATTGATATGACAAAGAGACCCAAAAACATAATGGCTAAAACAAGATGAAAATTTGTTTTTTCCCCACACAACAAATTTCCCACATACAAAAGCGTTGGGTGAATAAATGGACTCTGCTTCACACATTGATCCTAGGATGCCAGATTCGCAGGGAAGCTCTGCCATCCTCAATAAATGGCTTTTAACATTACTACTCCAAACTGCAAATTTTCCAGTCAATAGAAGGAAAATAGGTAGTAATCCCAGGGAAATCTTCATTAAAAAATGACTCTCAAATTGCACAGATCACTTCCATGCTCCTTCCTTTGGAGAGAGCTTAGTCATTTGGCCACACTTAGCCATGAGGGATGTTGGGAAATATAGCTTAGCTAGACAGTCAGATGCCCAGCTGTAGCTCAGTTACTATGGAAGATGCTGGGAATAAATTTTGATGGACATGTAGCAGTCTTTGCCACAGGGAGTATGACAGAGCTGAAGCCATAAGTCAGCAAGCATTTTCTATAATGGATCAAATAATAAATATTTTAGGCTTTGATTGCCTATGATAATCTTGCCTATGACATATGTCCTCTCTTGCATATTCTACTTTTTACAAACTTTAAAAATGTTAAACCATTCTTAATTTGAGGGCCATGCAAACACAGGCTGTAAGCCCACAGGCAATAATTTTCTGACCCCTGTGCTAAGGCATAACTGATTCAGACTCTCAGTCACCTAGCTGCTGTTAGACTTTGGCAAAGTCACTGTGTTTATCTAAACAGCAGACTCCTTATTTGTCCTTACCCAATGGTGTTCTGGTAGACGTTTAACAACTGGCTGGGAGTCTGGGACAGGGAAGTATTTGTAGCATTTGTCCATTTGCATGGTATTAATCCTCCCACCATGGGTGATTTCAGGCTACTAACATAGTGTAAATGAACATGGATTTGGGAAAAGATGCACAAAATTGGTTCTTGCAAGCAAGTGTGAGCCAGTTCACTAGCACCATTTCCATTATATACTTCACTGGATAGTTTTAAGAATCAAAACACAAAAATGCTTTGAAAATATAATGTATTTCTCAATAAAATCTATGATAATTATTATGAGAATAAATTTATCCAAGATGGTAGAGCCTCGTTAGGGAGTTTCATCAATGGAACCAATTTAACACATTAAAATGTTGAACCATTGGTATGTACTCTGCTCGCCTTAGCCATACAGAATAATTTTAGTCTTTCACGTGACAAACATTCACTATTCGAAGGCAGCCATCCTATTTCTCCTTAAGACTGTTATTTCTCCAGTACTAAACTTTAAGAGTTACTTAAATGATGATAATATTTCAATTACTTGGATTACATTCTATAGGCCATGAGTACTTACTTTTTAAATGTGTCTGTATCTGACAATGGAGAATTACTCAGTAGATGCATTTATTACATCTGAATCACTCATATACACTCCAAACCAGAATAGTTAGCAAGCTTTTATATATTTGTATATACTCACTGAAAAAATATGTGGAAAACAAATATTTTGTTGTTGAATGGTATCCCTTGGATTGCCATCATAATTTCACAGATGAGTCCTGACAGAAATAAATATTGAGCCTACTATTTAATCAAACTAATAGTACAGAATTCTGACATTCAGTTTAAGGAGAAATATGTCTTTGTAAGAGGCATTTAGTTCTTCTGCAGTACATTGATCCAAAGGACAATGTGCTCATATGCTCTCTGGCACACTGATTCAAGGTACATGTTTAATGCAACTATGAATCAAGGAGAAAAAATAAGTTAACCAGTGTGCTAAAATGTTTTTATCTCTCAAGTGAGAAAGCCTGATTCTGACCTGCACAGCACTGCTAGCCAACCACTTGCCCATTATAGAACTTTTCTTTGAAAGTTCTTATGGTCACTCTGTGACCTTTAAGAATAATCATTTTGTTTTGACTCCCTATGTTTAGAAAGTAAGATCCTTTGACCTCCATGTGAAAAGAACTCAGGAACTCAGGCAGAGCATAGTGGACTCTCTGAGATGAGAAGATGGAGCTGAGAGTGTGAGGAGACCAAAGCAGCTAGACAGGGTAGGATAACAGAGTAGAGAGAGCTGCACAGAGTGAGAACTCTGGAGATCTCAGGGAATGCCATACTTGTATTTAGCTGAGAACTTATAAATGCATACATGTGAAGAAACTACTTGAGATTGGGAAAAATAATTGTTTTAAAGGATTAAAGATAGTAGCACCTGCTGCTCACACAGGGATAGTAATAATGTTTGTTCCCGTGCGAAAGATAAGAAAACCTCATGATTCATGGCACATTAGGTGTAGTACACAATAAAGGTCTTGTTTAAGTAAATGGGAATAATTAGCCCAAAACTGACAAATTCTCTGGTCTCACCTAACAAATATTAACAGCATGTCTCAAAAACAACCAAACAGTTTCCAAGTAAAGTCATTGTGTC